>NC_041393.1:561417980-561574447 GCF_002162155.2 Triticum dicoccoides | reverse complement strand
CCCTTGGTGGAGGGGTCCGAAATCAACCCTATCTCTTGTTTCCCCACACATACGGACTCTAAAAATAGCCTATACTTATGTATTTCGAAATTACATGGGCCTGGCCCAATAATAAGGTGACGCAGCACCTAGAATAGCCTCTAGACGAAATTTATGAAGTGGCATCTTGTATATTTCGTCCAAGGCTTCATACACCCATTATGGTAGCTTCAAAGTCCTGAAATCATCACTTGTAACTCGGTTCTTGTTCCCCTTGCGCATGCCATCATCTCCATGCTTGCTCTTGCTCCAATGTTCATCCTTCTCCAAGCTAGGCCCTTCATTTGTAAGCAAAACAAATGTATCCAATTTAGGCAGCATCATATTCTCATGAACATTAGAATCATTACCAAGAAATGAAAGTACCTGGTAATTTAGTTGGCGTGCGCGAGCTCTCGTAATTGGTCCAGTATGTATAGCAGCAGGGGCTGTGGGTGTAAAAATGGTATTGAGGTCCTCATCAGCTCTTGAGAGTGCCAAAGCCGCCAAGGCCGAAGCCCGAAAAGCCCTCCAGGAAATTGAGGCGATAAAGAAGATAGCAGCGGGTAAGGCCTTCTTCATGCAAAGCAAGCACGTGAAAGTGAATTACTTGTTACTTACCCGAATCCGGAGCTCTCCAGGAGCATTCACAGATCTGCCCCACAGTGTGTCCGATGCTGCCGCATTCTACCGGGCCGAGGAAGCAAGCTCGACGGAGAAGGTATTCTGGTCTCAGTATGCTGAGGCCGGACATCCGGTGCCCCTTAGCGACCAGCTGAAGCAACTAGTCGAGCTCCACAAGGTGGCCGAACAGGCCATGAAGGGCCTCATAGTTCGGCTGTGGCCTAAGGAAGCCATGCCTAGGAGCTACTTCGGTCTGGTGCGGCGGTTGGTGGACGCATGTCCATGGGTTGAAGTCATCAAGCACTCCGCCTGCATTGAGGGTGCCCGTCGGGCCCTTACCCGTGCTAAGGTGCAGTGGGGCAAGATGGACGCTGAGAAGCTTGTGACGGACCCGCCACCGCCGGGCAAGGAGTATCGCATGCCCGAGATGTATTATAAGGGCGTCCTGAAGGGTGCCCGCATTATAGCGGGTGAATGCTCCAAAGATGTAATTTTTGAGTAGACTCGCATGTTGTTATCCTGTGCGCTGAAAACTTTGTTCATATGCGCTAAGCAACGCTTGTTAATTTATAATATTACCTTCTGTGCGACCATTTATCAAACCTGAGAGATGGCAAGTCGTTGGCTTCAGCCCCCATGCCACGAGTGCTGGGGTGTTCAGGATAAACTTGAGCGCTCTTTTCCCCATTTTTGGGTCCTTCGAGGGAGGCGCTCAACACAACGAACGAGGCAACCGGACTTATAATGCTTGAACACTCCCACTTAGCCATAGAATTCTATAATTTTAAATTTTGGCGAAGCCCCTAGTGTTCGGAAGGCCGAATTCGGGGTGCTATCCATGCCTGGGCCAGACAAAGCCGGCTCCTCGCTCTAAGCGACATAAGTCTTTAAGGGCTCGAAAAAACCTCTCGAACAGCGACCGGCTCTCGCCCCATCATGACGGTCAGTTTTAGCTTTCTCCACTAAGGTGCTCAACCCAACTCAACTGGGGCACAATCGAGTGGTTTTCCCAGCGCTACTTTAGCCGATATAGCGGAACGTAAGGTACCAAAACATGGGAGCCGGGCAAACCCAACTATTGACCCAAGACATGATTCGGAGCCGATGCATATAATGCTATAAGTTCGGGGTGCCGCGCTTGTCAAAGTGTTCGGACTTATCACACCATACTTTGGGGAACTTAAGCCCCTGGTGTATTTGGCCGTACCAAAGTGTACGGGTGCAACATGTCATAAGTGAACATATATAGATAGAAAAAGGAATGCAATGATAGGCAAAAAGCGATGCATTGTTTATTCAAAAAATACTGCAATGAAAGCAGAATGATACAAATAGTGCGATAAGCGAGGGATGGGACTATTTAACATGTCCCCCTCCAGGGGTAGGGTGTGGAATGGTATGCAAAACAGGTATAATGCTCGTAATGGAGACCACCTGGATACTCGACGTAGCTTTTCTGCTTCCCTGGCTGTTGCATCGTGAGTTCGGCAAGTCTACTGCTAGACAGGGCTTCTGGAAACGGAGTCCTGAAAATAAGAAGAAAGAAAAAATGACACAATTGGGAGCCCCTGGTGAGGCTGAGCCGCACTCTGGGCATTCCGTGGTCGTGCCCCTCCCCCTGTGCCCATGGTATCTCCAGAGCGTAGTTATGTACGCGTGGTACTGGTTTCGCGATTTCGCGAGGGCTGGGGTTGGGGCCGCATTGCTACGCGTGCTCGGAACGTGCCAAGTGGTCTTGTTGTAGGTTACTCTGGGCGCGCTTGATGGTGTCCGGCCGCTTAACAGCCGGACTCGAGAGTTGCCTTAAGAGGCTGCTTTGTACTTCCGCCGCGAGAGCCGCTGTATGCTCCTCCATCCGGAGAGAGCGTTCGGTGTTTCCATTGACCGTAATGACTCCTTGAGGGCCTGGCATCTTGAGCTTGAGGTATGCGTAGTGCGGCACCGCATTGAACTTTGCAAATGCGGTTTGTCCGAGCAGTGCATGATAGCCGCTGCGGAATGGGACTATGTCGAAGATTAACTCCTCACTTCGAAAGTTATCCGGGGATCCGAAGACCACTTCAAGTGTAACTGAGCCTGTGCAGTTGGCCTCTACACCTGGTATGACGCCTTTGAAGGTCGTCTTTGTGGGTTTAATCCTTGAGGGTTCTATGCCCATCTTGCGCACCGTATCCTGATAAAGCAGGTTCAGGCTACTGCCGCCGTCCATCAGGACTCTAGTGATTGGCTGGCTTTTCGGTGGTGCTGTGTATCTGGCACAAGCGATCGAGTATCCGGTCCAAATTGGGCGGGCCCGGAGTAGTTCTTTTGAATGGCTTTTTCCACTGACCGGGTTTAGAGCCTCTGAATCCGGCGTTGACTGCCGTATCTTCAGTATTATCGCCGTTGATGCAGCGCTTGTGCTTATTGCGACGCGACCTGCCATTGCTGTCCTTGGTATCCGAACTACCGGAATTTTTGGTCAGGTTATTACTGCAAGCTAGCCAGGTGTCCTCTCCCGTGCAGAAGCGGGTCATGAGTGATGTGAGGGCTGCCATGGATTTTGGCTTTTCCTGTCCTAGGTGTCGGGCAAGCCACTCGTCGTGGATGTTATGTTTGAAGGCTGCGAGGGCCTCTGCATCTGGACAATCAACGATTTGATTTTTCTTGGTTAAGAACCATGTCCAGAATTGTCTGGCCGATTCGTCTGGCTACTGAATTATGTGGCTTAGGTCATCGGCGTCTGGTGGTCGCACATATGTGCCCTGGAAGTTGTCAAGGAATGCGGCCTCCAGGTCTTCCCAACACCCAATTGATTCTGCTGGCAAGCTGTTGAGCCAATGTTGAGCTGGTCCTTTGAGCTTGAGTGGGAGGTATTTGATGGCGTGTAGATCATCACCGCGGGCCATGTGGATGTGAAGGAGATAGTCCTCAATCCAAACCGCAGGATCTGTTGTGCCGTCGTATGATTCAATGTTTACGGGTTTGAAACCCTCAGGGATTTGATGATCCATTACTTCGTCTGTGAAGCATAGTGGGTGTGCGGCGCCTCTGTATTGGGCTATATCACGATGCAGCTCAAACGAGCTTTGTCTACTGTGTTTGGCCCGGCCGGCATTGATGTATCCGGCGCGACGGTTGTCGTCACGTATCATGGGGCGCCCACGCGATCCGTAGATCGATCTTGTTTGTCTTGCCTTATCCTCCAATATGTCTCGTAAGTCCGGTGCATTCCCCCGTGGCTTTGTACTTTTCAAGCGACGCCGGGGTGCGGCTTTAGTGGAGGGCCTAGAGGCCTCTCTGTCGCTGCCACGAGGTGGCCGGTCGGCCGTATTGTGCGCTGGTGATGTAGGTTTAAGTGCTTCCTCCTCTAATCGGGGTAGCAGCTTGTGTTTTGGGTAGCTTTTGGAGGGGCGTTCGAGTTCATACTCTTCGGCCGCAAGGACTTCAGTCCATCTGTCGGCTAGCAAGTCTTGGTCAGCTCTAAGCTGTTGCTGCTTTTTCTTGAGGCTGCTTGCCGTGGCCATAAGCCTGCGTTTGAAACACTCTTGTTCAACGGGATCCTCATGCACGACAAATTCGTCGTCGTCGAGGCTTGCCTCGTCTTAGGAGGGAGGCATGTAATTATCGTCCTCTACCTCTCTGTATGCCGCTCTCTCATGAGGGCTGGTTTCCCCATCCTCCTGTGCTGAATCTTGCTGGAGGGGGTTGTCTTCAGCACTGTCCGGGGTGTTATTGTCTCCGGTGCCGGAATCTCCATTTTTGCTGTGGCGGGATTTAGATCGGCGCCGCTGACGTTGGCGCTTGGGCTGTTTCTTGGAGGGGTCATCCTCTGTTGTTCCATCGCCATTATCATCCTTTGGGATGTCCACCATGTATATGTCGTATGACGAGGTGGCCTTCCAGTGCCCTGTAGGCGCTGGTTCTTGGTCGTCTCTAGCATCGTCGTCCATACCGTCGATGTCTTCGGAGTCGAAGTCTAGCATGTCGGTTAAGTCATCGACAATGGCTATGAAGTGGGTGGTGGGTGGGTTTTGAATTTCTTCATCGTCCGCATCCCAACCGTCCTGACCATAATCCGGCTGGGGCTCTCTTGATAAAGAGAGATACTTTAGCGAATTCAGGATGTCGCCAAAAGGCGAGTGCTGAAAGATGTCCGCGGCGGTGAACTCCATGATTGGCGCCCAATCGGATTCGATTGGCAGGGGCGCGAAAGGTTCGGGGTCCGGAGAGGAGTCCGATACCTTGGAGTCACGAGCTTCACAAGGGACAGAGTCGGTATTCGGCTCTATCACCGTAGAGGTAGCAGCCCCCGAGGCGGTGTCCAGCCACCCATCCTCGATCGGTGCAGTCGGCTCCGAGCTAAGGGTCAGAGCGGACTCTTGTGCGGCCTCCAGGGCGCTGTCCGGCAGCAGAGCTAGATCATGCCCAACGTGACAGTGCGGCGCGCTCGGCTGTGGCTCGAATCCGTTGAAGATCAAGTCTCCGCGGATGTCAGCCGTATAGTTCAAACTTCCAAATCTGACCTGATGGCAAGGGGCGTAGCTTTCGATCTGCTCCAGATGGCCAAGTGAATTGGCCCACAGTGCAAAGCCGCCGAATACGAAGATCTGTCCGGGGAGAAAAGTCTCACCCTGGACCGCGTCGTTGTTGATGATCGAAGGAGCCATCGGGCCTAAAGGTGACGACACAGAGGAACTCTCAATGAAAGCACCAATGTCGGTGTCAAAACCGGCGGATCTCGGGTAGGGGTCCCGAACTATGCGTCTAGGCGGATGGTAACAGGAGACAAGGGACACGATGTTTTTACCCAGGTTCGGGCCCTCTCGGTGGAGGTAAAACCCTACTCCTACTTGATTAATATTGATGATATGGGTAGTACAAGAGTAGATCTACCACGAGATCAAGGAGGCTAAACCCTAGAAGCTAGCCTATGGTATGATTGTTGTTCTTCCTACGGACTAAAACCCTCCGGTTTATATAGACATCGGAGAGGGCTAGAGTTACTCAGAGTCGGTTACAATGGTAGGAGATCTACTTATCCGTATCGCCAAGCTTGCCTTCCACGCCAAGGAAAGTCCCATCCGGACACGGGACAGAGTCTTCAATCTTGTATCTTCATAGTCTTGGAGTCCGGCCAAAGATGATAGTTCGGCTATCCGGACACCCCCTAGTCCAGGACTCCATCAGGCCCATTAAGGCCCAATACTCTTCCCCGTATTCCCGTAACTCCCCCGTACTCCGAAAAATACCCGAATCACTCGGAACCTTTCCGAAGTCCGAATATAGTCATCCAATATATCGATCTTTACGTCTCAACCATTTTGAGACTCCTCGTCATGTCCCCGATCTCATTCGGGACTCCGAACTCCTTCGGTACATCAAAACTCATAAACTCATAATAAAACTATCATCGAAACCTTAAGCGTGCGGACCCTACGGGTTTGAGAACAATGTAGACATGACCAAAACACGTTTCCGGTCGATAACCAATATCGGAACCTGGATTCTCATAATGGCTCCCACATATTCTATGAAGGTCTTTATCGGTCAAACCGCATAACAACATACGTTGTTCCCTTTGTCATCGGTATGTTACTTGCCCGAGATTCGATCGTTGGTATCTCAATACCTAGTTCAATCTCGTTACCGGCAAGTCTCTTTACTCGTTCCGTAATACATCATCCCGCAACTAACTCATTAGTTGCAATGCTTGCAAGGCTTAAGTGATGTGTATTATCGAGAGGGCCCAGAGATACCTCTCCGACAATCGGAGTGACAAATCCTAATCTCGAAATACGCCAACCCAACATGTACCTTCGGAGACACCTGTAGAGCACCTTTATAATCACCCAGTTACGTTGTGACGTTTGGTAGCACACAAAGTGTTCCTCCGGTAAACAGGAGTTGCATAATGTCATAGTCATAGGAACATGTATAAGTCATGAAGAAAGCAATAGCAACATACTAAACGATCGTGTGCTAAGCTAACGGAATGGGTCATGTCAATCACATCATTCTCCTCATGATGTGATCCCATTAATCAAATGACAACACATGTCTATGGTCAGGAAACATAACCATCTTTGATCAACAAGCTAGTCAAGTAGAGGCACACTAGTGACACTTTTTTTGTCTATGTATTCACACATGTATTATGTTTCCAGTTAATACAATTCTAGCATGAATAATAGACATTTATCATGAAATAAGGAAATAAATAATAACTTTATTATTGCCTCTAGGGTATATTTCCTTCAGTGCTTAGGCGAAGCCCTGCGACGGTAGAACATCAAGATCGTCACCACGCCGTCGTGCTGACGGAACTCTCCCTCGACACTCGGCTAGATCGGAGTTCGAGGGACGTCATCGAGCTGAACGTGTGCTAGAACTCGGAGGTGCCGTAGTTTCGTTGCTTGATCGGTCGGGCCATGAAGACGTACGACTACATCAACTGCGTTGTTCTAATGCTTCCGCTTTTGGTCTACGAGGGTACGTGGACAACACTCTCCCCTCTCGTTGCTATGCATCACCATGATCTTGCGTGTGCATAGGAATTTTTTTGAAATTACTACGTCCCCCAACAGTGGCATCTGAGCCAGGTTTTATGCGTAGATGTTATATGCACGAGTAGAACACAAGTGAGTTGTGGGCTATACAAGTCATACTGCTTACCAGCATGTCATACTTTGGTTCGGCGATATTGTTGGATGAAGCGGCCCGGACCGACATTACGCGTACGCGAGACTGGTTTTACCGCCGTGCTTTGCACACAGGTGACTAGAGGGTGTCAGTTTCTCCAACTTTAGTTGTACCGAGTGTGGCTACGCCCGGTCCTTGAGAAGGTTAAAACAGCACTAACTTGACAAACTATCATTGTGGTTTTGATGCGTAGGTAAGAACGGTTCTTGCTTAGCCCGTAGCAGCCACGTAAAACTTGCAACAACAAAGTAGAGGACGTCTAACTTGTTTTTGCAGGGCATGTTGTGATGTGATATGGTCAAGACGTGATGCTATATTTTATTGTATGAGATGATCATGTTTTGTAACCGAGTTATCGGCAACTGGCAGGAGCCATATGGTTGTCGCTTTATTGTATGCAATGCAATCGCCCTGTAATTGCTTTACTTTATCACCAAGCGGTGGTGATAGTCGTAGAAGCAATAGGTGGCAAAACGATAATGATGCTACGATGGAGATCAAGGTGTCGCGCCGGTGACGATGGTGATCATGACGGTGCTTCGGAGATGGAGATCACAAGCACAAGATGATGATGGCCATATCATAGCACTTATATTGATTGCATGTGATGTTTATCCTTTATGCATCTTATCTTGCTTTGATTGACGGTAGCATTATAAGATGATCTCTCACTAAATTTCAAGATAAAAGTGTTCTCCCTGAGTATGCACTGTTGCCAAAGTTTGTCGCGCCCAGACACCACGTGATGATCGGGTGTGATAAGCTCTACGTCCATTTACAATGGGTGCAAGCCAGTTTTGCGCACGCAGAATACTTAGGTTAAACTTGACGAGCCTAGCATATGCAGATATGGCCTTGGAACACTGAGACCGAAAGGTCGAGCATGAATCATATAGTAGATATGATCAACATAGTGATGTTCACCATTGAAAACTACTCCATTTCACGTGATGATCGGTTATGGTTTAGTTGATTTGGATCACGTGATCACTTAGATGATTAGAGGGATGTCTATCTAAGTGGGAGTTCTTGAGTAATATGATTAATTGAACTTTAATTTATCATGAACTTAGTCCTGGTAGTATTTCGCAAATTATGTTGTAGATCAATAGCTCGCGTTGTTGCTTTTATATGTTTATTTTGATATGTTCCTAGAGAAAAACTATGTTGAAAGATGTTATTACCAATGATGCGGATTGGATCCATGATCTAAGGTTTATCCTCATTGCTGCACAGAAGAATTATGTCCTTGATGCACCGCTAGGTGACAGACCTATTGCAGGAGCAGATGCAGACGTTATGAACGTTTGGCTAGCTCAATATGATGACTACTTGATAGTTTAGTGCACCATGCTTAACAGCTTAGAATCGGGACTTCAAAGACGTTTTTGAACATCATGGACCATATGAGATGTTCCAGGAGTTGAAGTTAATATTTCAAGCAAATACTCAAGTTGAGAGATATGAATTCTCCAACAAGTTCTATAGCTAAAAGATGGAGCAGAATTGGTCAACTAGTGAGCATGTGCTCAGATTGTCTGGGTACTACAATCGCTTGAATCAAGTGGGAGTTAATCTTCCAGATAAGATAGTGATTGACAGAGTTCTGTAGTCACCATCACCAAGTTACTGGAACTTCGTGATGAACTATAATGCAAGGGATGACAAAAACGATTCCCGAGCTCTTCGTGATGCTGAAATCAACGAAGGTAGAAATCAAGAAAGGAGCATCAAGTGTTGATGATTGACAAGACCACTTGTTTCAAGAAAAGGGCACAGGGAAAGAAAGGGAACTTCAAGCAGAATGGCAAGCAAGTTGTCACTCCCGCGAAGAAGCCCAAAAGCTGGACCAAAGCCTGAAACTGAGTGCTTACCCTGCAAAGGAAATGGTCACTAGAAGCGGAAATGCCCTGAATATTTGGTGGATAAGAAGGATGGCAAAGTTAACAAGGGTATATTTGATATACAGGTTATTGATGTGTGCCTTACTAGTGTTTATAGTAGCCCCTGAGTATTTGATACTTGTTCGGTTACTAAGATTAGTAACTCAAAACAGGAGTTACATAATAAGCAGAGACTAGTTGAGGGGAAGTGACGATGAGTGTTGGAAGTAGTTCCAAGATTGATATGACCATCATCACACACTCCCTATACTTTCGGGATTAGTGTTAAACCTAAATAAATGTTATTTGGCGATTGCGTTGAGCATGAATATGGTTTGATCATGTTTATTGCGTTACGGTTATTCATTTAAAGTCAAAGAATAATTGTTGTTTTGTTTACATGAATAAAACCTTCGATGGTCATACATCCAATGATCTCGATCGTAGTAATACACATATTCATAATATTGATGCCAAAAGATGCAAAGTTGATGATGATAGTGCAACTTATTTGTGACACTGCCGTTTGGGTCATATCGGTGTAAAGTGCATGAAGAAACTCCATAAAGATGGACTTTTGGAAACACTTGGTTATGAATCATTTGATGCTTGTGAACCGTGTCTTTTGGGCAAGATGACTAAAACTCCGTTCTCCGGAACAATGGAACGAGCTACTGACTTGTTGGAAATAATACATACCGATGTATGCGATCCAATGAGTGTTGATGCTCATGGCAAGTATCATTATTTTCTGACCTTCACACATGATTTGAGCAGATATGCGTATATCTACTTGATGAAACATAAGTCTGAAATAGTTGAAAAGTTCAAAGAATTTCAGAGTGAAGTGGAAAAATCATCGTAACAAGAAAATAAGATTTCTATGATCTGATCGTAGAGAAGAATATTGGAGTTACGAGTTTGGCCTTCATTTAAAACAATGTGGAATAGTTTCACAGCTCACGCCACATGGAACACCACAGCATAATGGTGTGACCGAACGTCGTAACCGCACTTTATTGGATATGGTGCAATCTATGATGTATCTTACCGATTTACCACTATAGTTTTGGGGTTATGCATTGTAGACAACTGCATTCACTTTAAAAAAAGGGCACCATCTAAATCCGTTGAGATGACACCGTATGAACTATGGTTTAGCAATAAACCTAAGCTGTCATTTGTTAAAGTTTGGAGTTGCGATGCTTATGTGAAAAAGGCTTCAACCTGATAAGCTCGAGCCCAAATCGGAGAAGTGCTTCTTCATAGAATACCCAAAGGAAACTGTTGGGTACACCTTCTATCACAGATCCGAAGGCAAAACATTTGTTGCTAAGAATGGATCCTTTCTAGAGAAGGAGTTTCTCTTGAAAGAAGTGAGTGGGAGGAAAGTAGAGCTTGATAAGGTTATTGTACCTTCTCCCGAATTGGAAAGTAGTTCATCACAGAAATCAGTTCCAGTGATTCCTACACCAATTAGAGAGGAAGCTAATGATGATGATCATGAAACTTTAGATCAAGTTACTATAGAACCTCGTTGGTTTTCCAGAGTACGGTCTGCACCAGTGTGGTATGGTAATCCTATTCTGGAAGTCATGTTACTAGACCATGATAAACCTACGAACTATGAGGAAGCGAAGATGATCCCAGATTCCGCAAAATGGCTTGAGGCCATGAAATCTGAGATGAGATCCATGTATGAGAACAAAGTGTGGACTTTGATTGACTTGCCCGATGATCGGCAAGCCATAGAAAATAAATGGATCTTCAAGAGGAAGACAGACGCTGATAGTAGTGTTACTATCTACAAAGCTCGATTTGTCGCAAAAGGTTTTTCGACAAGTTCAAGATGTTGAATACAATGAGATTTCCTCACTCGTATTGATGCTTAAAAGTCTGTCTGAATCATGTTAGCAATTGCCACATTTTTTGAAACCTGGCAAATGGATGTCAAAACTGCATTCCTTAATGGATTTATTAATGAAGAGTTGTATATGATGCAATCAGAAGAATTTGTCAATCTTAAAGGTGCTAACAAAATGTGCAAGCTCCAGCGATCCATCTATGGCTTGGTTCAAGCATCTTGGAGTTGGAATATATGCTTTGATGAGTTGATCAAAGCATATGGTTTTATACGGACTTGCGGTGAAGCCTGTATTTACAAGAAAGTGAGTGGGAGCACTACAGCCTTTCTGATAAATATATGTGAGTGACATATTGTTGATAAAAAATGATGTAGAATTTTCTGGAAAGCATAAAGGAGTGTTTAAAAGGATTTCTTCAAAGAAAGACCTTAGTAAAGCTACTTACATATTAAGCATCAAGATCTATTGAGATAGATCAAGACGCTTGATAATATTTTCAATGAGTACATACCTTGACAAGATTTTGAAATAGTTCAAAATGACACAGTCAAAGGAGTTCTTGCCTGTGTTACAAGGTGTGAAGTTGAGTAAGACTCAAAACCCGACTATGGCAGAAAATAGAAAGAGAATGAAAAGTCATTCCCGATGCCTCAGTCATATGTTCTATAAAGTATGCTATGCTGTGTACCAGACCTATTGTATACCTTTCTCTGAGTTTGGCAAGGGACTACAATTTTTATCTAAGAGTAGATCACTGGACAACGGTCAAGAATATCCTTAGTGAGGACTAAGGAAATATTTCTCGATAATGGAAGTGATAAAAGAGCTCGTTGTAAAAAGTTACAACGATGCAAGCTTTTACACCAATCCAGATGACTCTAAGTCTCAATCTGGATACATATTGAAAGTGGGAGCAATTAGCTAGAGTAGCTCCGCGCAGAGCATTGTGGACATAGAATATTTGCAAAATACATACGACTCTAAATATGATAGACCCGTTGACTAAACTTCTCTCACAAGCAAAACATGATCATACCTTAGTACTCTTTAGGTGTTAATCACATAGCAATGTGAACTACATTATTGACTCTAGTAAACCCTTTGGGTGTTGATCACATGACGATGTGAACTATGAGTATTAATCACATACAGATGTGAATATTGGTGTTAAATCACATGGCGATGTGAACTAGAAAATTGACTCTAGTGGAAGTGGGAGACTGAAGGAAATATGCCCTAGAGGCAATAATAAAGTTATTATTTTTTTACTTATTTCATGATAAATGTTTATTATTCAAGCTAGAATTGTATTAACCGGAAACATAATACATGTGTGAATACATAGACAAACATAGTATCACTAGTTTGCCTCTACTTGACTAGCTCGTTAATAAAAGATGCTTAAGTTTGCTAACCATAGACATGAGTTGTCATTTGATTAATGGGATCACATCATTAGAAGAATGATGTGATTGACTTGACCCATTCTGTTAGCTTAGCAGTTGATCATTTAGTATGTTGCTATTGCTTTCTTCATGACTTATACATGTTCCTATGACTATGAGATTATGCAACTCCCCTTTATCGGAGGAACACTTTTTGTGCTACCAAACGTCACAACGTGACTGGGTGATTATAAAGGAGCTCTACAGGTGTCTCCGAAGGTACATGTTGGGTTGGCGTATTTCGAGATTAAGATTTGTCACTCCGATTGTCGGAAGAGGTATCTCTGGGCCCTCTCGGTAATGCACATCACTATAAGCCTTGCAAGCAATGTAGCTAATGAGTTAGTTACAGAATGATGCATTACGTAACGAGTAAAGAGACTTGCCGGTAACGAGATTGAACTAGGTATTGAGATACCGACGATCGAATCTCGGGCAAGTAACATATCGATGACAAAGGGAACAACATATGTTGTTATGCGGTTTGACCGATAAAGATCTTCGTAGAATATGTAGGAGCCAAGATGAGCATCTAGGTTCCGCTATTGGTTATTGACCGGAAACGTGTCTCGGTCATGTCTACATAGTTCTCGAACCCGTAGGGTCCGCACGCTTAAGGTTTCGTTGACAGTTTGATTATGAGTTTATGTGTTTTGATGTACCGAAGGAGTTCGGAGTCCCAGATGAGATCGGGGACATGACGAGGACTCTCAAAATGGTTGAGATGTAAAGATCGATATATTGGACGACTATATTCGGACTTCAGAAAGGTTTCGAGTGATTCGGGTATTTTTCGGAGTACCGGAGAGTTACGGGAATTCCCGGGGAGTACATGGGCCTTATTGGGCTTTAGGGGAAAGAGAGAGGAGAGGTTGGGCGCCCCCAAGGCCTAGTCCAAATTGGACTAGGGGGAGGGCCTGCGCCATCTCCTTCCTTCTCTTCTCTCTCCCCTTTCCTTGACTCCTACTCCTACTACTTGGAAGGGGGGGGGGAATCCTACTCCCGATGGGAGTAGGACTCCTCCTAGGGCGCGCCATAGAGAGGGCCGGCCCTCCCCCTCCTCCACTCCTTTATATAAGGGGAGCGGGGCACCCCTTGGAGACACAACAATTGATCTCTTGATCTCTTAGCCATGTGCGGTGCCCCCTCCACCGTAGTCCTCCTCGATAATATTGTAGCGGTGCTTAGGCGAAGCCCTGCGACGGTACAACATCAAGATCGTCACCACACCATTGTGCTAACCGAACTCTCCCTCGACACTCGGCTAGATCGGAGTTCGAGGGACGTCATCGAGCTGAACGTGTGCTAGAACTCGGAGGTGCTGTAGTTTCGGTGCTTGATCGATCGGGCCATGAAGACGTACGACTACATCATTCGCGTTGTTCTAACGCTTCCGCTTTCGGTCTACGAGGGTACGTGGACAACACTCTCCCCTCTCGTTGCTATGCATCAGCATGATCTTGCATGTGCGTAGGAATTTTTTTGAAATTACTACGTTCCCCAACAGGTACTGCCCCTTTGGGCTGGGCTGCTATAGTGTTGGGCCAGGTGGGCTACACGTAAGTCCAGGTGAGTTTGCTCTCCTTTCTTTATTCCTTCTGTTTTCTATTTATTCTATTATATTTTGATTTAGTAAAAATACCAAACCATTTGATAAAATGCTGAAAATAACTATGGGCACTTGTGAAATTATTCCCAACAGCCCTCAAGTAGTTTCAGAATTATTAGAGCATTTAAAATATTTATAGGATTTAAACGCCCTAATTCAAATACAATATGAGTTAATTCAAAAATCCATAAATGACCTAGAAAAGTGTGCACCATTTTTGGCAGAGGTTCTAGACCAATTCAAAATTACGAACTTTTCTGAAGGCATCTTTGGTTCATTGAAAATATTTTTATTTTGATCCTAGTTACATTTCATTTGGTGCTAGGGTTTATCAATCCTCGATTCAATTTTCCTTTGAACTTAACATGATGCATGGATGCTTAAGCAAAGACAGGCAAGGACTAGCTAGAGCTGTGACAAGAGCACGGCCAGCACCTACGACTCGGCACGCTGCAGGCGGTGGAGCAGGCGGCGAGCTGGATCCAGGCGCGTCTTGATGGCCAAAAGCTGCTCGCCAAGGTTCCGAGGCACATTTGGCGGAATGTTGATACCCGTCCTCCTCCGCTGATCGCGCCGCGCCTCGATGGCCTGGCTGACGGCGACAGACTGACTGGGAAATAATTCTATCCAAGAAGAAGAGAAAAAAGCTTAGAAGCCAGAAGCCGGCTCGTGTAGCAGTCGGCGGCCGTACAAAGGGAGATGCAATTTACCTTTGATCATGTCCTCGACTTCGTCGTAGCCGTCCAACAGGAACTTCTCCCTTTCGGCCTAGTTCGAGCGCTGAGTCTCGTACTCGACCTTGAGGAGAGCTTCGCTGTCCTTGAGCTAATGGACCTCTTCCTTGTGCTTCTCTGCCTGGTCCGCCAGCTCCCTCGCTAGTCGGTCACGCTCCTGGGCGGCCTGGCTGCACTCTTGCTCCTTGGTGTGGAGCTCAGACTGGACCTCGCCCAAGTGCTTCCGCGGATCAACGGCGGCCTTTCTGAAGGAAATATGCCCTAGAGGCAATAATAAAGTTATTATTTATTTCCTTATATCATGATAAATGTTTATTATTCATGCTAGAATTGTATTAACCAGAAACATGATACATGTGTGAATACATAGACAAATATAATGTCACTAGTATGCCTCTACTTGACTAGCTCATTAATCAAAGATGGTTATGTTTCCTAACCATAGACATGAGTTGTCATTTGATTAACGGGATCACATCATTAGGAGAATGATGTGATTGACTTGACCCATTCCGTTGCTTACGATGATTTTCCACTTCACTCTGATTATAAAGGAGCTCTACAGGTGTCTCCAAAGGTACATGTTGAGTTGGCATATTTCGAGATTAGGTTTTGTCACTCCGATTGTCGGAGAGGTATCTCTGGGCCCTCTCGGTAATGCACTTCACTATAAGCCTTGCAAGCAATGTAGCTAGTGAGTTAGTTGCAGGATGATGCATTACATAACAAGTAAATAGACTTGCCGGTAATGAGATTGAACTAGGTATTGAGATACCGACGATCGAATCTTGAGCAAGTAACATACCGATGACAAAGGGAACAACGTATGTTGTTATGCGGTTTGACCAATAAAGATCTTCGTAGAATATGTAGGAGCCAATATGAGCATCCAGGTTCCGCTATTGGTTATTGACCGGAAACGTATCTCGATCATGTCTACATAGTTCTCGAACCCGTAGGGTCCGCACGCTTAAGGTTTCGATGACAGTTATATTATGAGTTTATGAGTTTTGATGTACCGAAGCTTGTTTGGAGTCCCGGATGTGATTACAGACATGACGAGGAGTCTCAAAATGGTCGAGACATGAAGATTGTTATATTGGAAGCCTATATTTGGATATCGGAAGTGTTCCGGGTGAAATCGGGATTTTACCGGAGTACTGGGAGGTTACCGGAACGCCCGGGGGGCTTAATGGGCCATAGTGGGCCTTAGTGGAGAAGAGGAGAGGAGGCCAGGACAGGGCCGCGCGCCCCTCCCCCCTAGTCCGAATAGGACAAGGAGAGGGGGGCGGCGCCCCCCTTTCCTTCCTCTCTCTCCCTGCTCTTTCCCCCCTTCTCCAAGTCCAACAAGGAAGGAGGGAGTCCTACTCCCGGTGGGAGTAGGACTCCCCTTGGCGCGCCTCCTCCCTGGCCGGCCGTCCCCTCCCCCCTTGATCCTTTATATACGAGGGCAGGGTGGCACCTCTAGACACAACAATTGATCTCTTGATCTCTTGGCCGTGTGCGGTGCCCCCTCCACCATAGTCCTCCTCGATAATATTGTAGCGGTGCTTAGGAGAAGCCCTGCGATGGTAGAACATCAAGATTGTCACCACGCCGTCGTGCTGACAGAACTCTCCCTCGAAACTCAGCTGAATCGGAGTTCGAGGGACGTTATCGAGCTGAACGTGTGCTAGAACTCGGAGGTGCCGTAGTTTTGGTGCTTGATCGGTCGGGCCATGAAGACGTACGACTACATCAACTGCGTTGTTCTAACACTTCCGCTTTTGGTCTATGAGGGTACGTGGATGACACTCTCCCCTCTCGTTGCTATGCATCGCCATGATCTTGCGTGTGCGTATGAATTTTTTTGAAATTACTACGTTCCCTAACACTTTCTCAAGACAAGGAAGAGAAAACACTAGCGTCAACCAAAAGCAAGTAGTCGTCGGAAGATCTGGCCCGACTACTCAGCAGTCGGCTCGAATCTCGGGGGCTACACCCAGCGGGTGCGCTGACGTGCCCCCACGGAAAGAAAGATGAAGTGCTTACTTTGGCTCTGGGCCAGATCAGCGGTCCGTTTGACCAGATCCTGGTGCTGGGAGTTGTAGGCGGCCGCGCGAAGGTTATGGTAATCCTGCAACGAAGCCAACGAAAGAAAAAACACTTCAGCACTCCGAAGCTCACCTTGGAGTTCCAACCCACCTGCTCAGCAGCCGACCCAGAACTCGGGGGCTACACCCAGCGGGTGCGATGGCTTGCCCCCACGGAAGATTACAAGAATTAAAAACAAGAGCAAAAGCTTACTCAAACGGCCGTCTGCATTTTGAAAAGCTCCTTCATGGACTGCAGGAGGGTGGCGCCGTGGGTGTTGAACTGGGCCAAGATGTCCTGCACTGCCACGTTGAGGAGCCCGAGCCAGCTCCGGATGCCCAATCCGGTGGAGCGACACTGGTGGCATCAGTATCGGACGCCGACAAGCGCGCGGCCCCAACCTCTACCGGCTTTGGTGTCGAGACCGCCTTCACCGGGAGCTGGCGCGCGGGAACGCAGGTTGTGGAAACCCGGCCCACCACCAGCTCGCCGCCATATGGCGGCACCACCGACGATTCGGGCCAGCTTCCCCTCTCGCCTGCAGTCGGCGCAGGCGGAGGCACCTCCATCTACAAAATGATGGGTTTACTCTCCCCCTCCATGGTCGTCTGGCCGGCGCTGGCTCCTCCAGCCACCGCCTGGTCCTCCACCACCGGCAGCTCCGTTTGCTGTGGACCAGTGGCTTCCGGAGCCCTATTGTGGGCCGCCTCTCCTTCCCGTGCCTTGGCCGCGGCGTCCGCCTGCTCCTTGGCCGCCGCGTCGGCCTGAGCCTTGGCCGCTACATCAGCCTCCACCAGTGCCGCGTCCGCCTCCTCCGTCCTTGCCTGGGCCGCAGCGTCCCGCCTTCTGCGCCTCCCGCACGTTCTTCTCCATCGCCTCCTGAAGGGCAGTGATGGGGTCCATGCAGCAGGAATCGTTGGGGCCGCCTGCTGCCCCAACCACCGAGGCAGATGGGGCCCGTGAGAGAGAAAGCGGGGCCCTGCACAATGTAGCAAGAAGAAGCTAAGAAGAGTTTGCAAAAATTGAGAAGCAAATGCAAGACAAAGCAACAAAAGAACTTACGCAGACACCATCGGGTGCTGCTTCGGGCCCTTCCAGACAATGGCCACCTTCGTGGCGTGTTGCCGCTTGGTCGCGCCGATTGAGGCCTTGGCCTTCTTGGACGGCCGACTACCAAATATCCCGGTGTCGGCCCAGTGCTTCGACACACTGGATGCTCCAGTCAACATCGTCAAAGAGCCGGCGCCTACCGTGTCAGCGTCGAGGGTGCGGCGCGGCTCATCGTCCTCCTTGTCATCGTCCGACCACTTCCCGAGGCCGCCTCCTGCGAAGCAACCTGCTCCCTCTCCGCCACCTCCCGCGGTGTCCTCCTCCTTGATGGCGGCTGATGAGGATACAGACCTAGGGTAGGGTCATAGGCCAGACCTACACACCCTACCCAAGGTCACTACCCTAGAAGATAAGGAGTCTAAGAGACAGCAAGGGACCCCCAGTCAAAGATGTCGAGTGCTATCCACTCGACAGTTAGGGCACTCGGGCGCCTCCTCCTTACTACCACTCGACCATCCAGAGAATCACTCGACCTACCGAAGACCAGGAGTCACTCAGCATTGCAACGGGCAGGCGTTCACTCCGTAGTCTTTAAGGTCATTAACAACACTTAAGGCTGGCGTCACCAGTAATGCCCCCACTTTATGTACATTAAGTCCCTTGTAACGGAGGGGAGCTGGGGTCCTGGCATACTCTGTATAAGCCACCCCCTCCTCTGGCACAAGGGTTTGCACTCTCTGTAACATCACACACATAATCCAATCGACCGCCTCCGGGCACCGAGACGTAGGGCTGTTACTTCCACCGAGAAGGGCCTGAACTCGTAAAACTCGTGTGTACACCTTCACCATAGCCGAGATCTTGCCTCTCCATACCTACCCCCCTTTCTATTGTCAGTCTTAGGACCACGGCAGTTGGCGCCCACCTTGGGGCAGGTGTCTTAGCGACTCGTTGGGGAAGTTGCAAGTTTTCCCGATCATCATCATCATGGTTTCCGGCGGCGGATTGGCTGAGGGACGCGAGATCCGTCTCGGCGCGCTCGTTTTCGTCACCGACGACTCCGCGTGGCTTAAAGAAGCACCCCTGGACATTGAGGAGCCCCCCGTCCAAGGGGCGACACACTTTCGCGCGTGCGTTCGCGTCGTCGTTCTCCGGCAGCCGTCGACCCAGTATCAGTCGACTCTGATGGTGTCTTCACTCCCCGCTGTTCATCACCGCAAGCGATCCGGTCGATCGCGGCTTCAGCGGTGGGTGAAACATGTGGTGGCTCGGCGTTCGGCCATCGATCAAGTTGCGGCGATCGAGCCCGACGAAACTCTCCACGGCCTGTTCGATCTGCCGATTGGCTCCATGGAGACCGCATCCAAGTGCGACAGTAGCGACCCTGTGGCTGAAGTCCTGATGGTCGACGAACCAAGTGGTCCGTCTGGCTTCCGTCGTGAGGACGGCGAAGATGGTGGCAGTGATCCGTCATGCGTCCATGAGGAATACCATCCCGAACCCCTTTCTTCGCAGCAGAGGGAAGAACTTCGTCGCTGCAACATGGATGCACTCCACACGCCCATCATTGGAGAAACCCCCAAGGCTCGGGCCTTGGAAGAGGCACGCCTGGCTAATTTGGCTGAGCACACTCGACTGGAGAACCTGTAGTGCGCTCTCGACGAGCGGGCTCGGGAGCGGGTCCCTGAGTCCAGTCGACGGCAGCTTTTCCCGCCTCCTCCTAAGGTATACCATACTCCGATGCAGAACCTCACAGCTGCAGCCCGAATAGCAGAGTCGATCTAACCTTCCCAGTCGGAGGCTAGCAGAGGGTTGATGCAGATCCGGGCCTTGCTCCGGGCAGCAGGAGAGCAGAACACATCGGTGTCTTAGTCGCGGAATAGGATTCACAGCAGATCCGTGGTGGCGGATACGGTTCAGTCGGCCCACAGCCCAAGATCGCCCCCGAGGCGTGAGGGCCGTGGACAGTATGATCATCCGCTCGACCGCGACAATCATCATCGAGTGCCCACACCTCCTCCGAGGAGTGCGTCGTATGTGCCTTAGTAGAACAATGACAGATGCCGTCACAGTGGCGAGCGCAGGGCACCGGTCGAGCCAAGAGAGCCAGGCTTCGATGCGAGATCCATCCTCGTTCAAGGCCTAGTCGACCGGAACAGAGCGCATAGAGAAGACCCTGGCAGAGATCGTCCAAGTGGTAACAGAGTGCATGTTTCCGGTCCAGAGTGTTTCAGCAGAGCCATCAGCGCGACAGTGATCCCTCCCAACTTCAGGTTCGCGACCGGGGTCAGTAAGTTCACTAGAGAATCCAAGCCTGAAACTTGGCTCGAGGATTACCGAGTGGCTGTGCAGATTGGCAGTGGAAACGATGAAGTAGCAATGAAGCATCTTCCTCTGATGTTGGAAGGGTCGGCCCGAGCGTGGTTGACTCAATTAGCTCCAGGCAGTATTTATAGTTGGGAAGAACTGGCTCGAGTGTTCGTCAGAACTTTTGAGGGCACTTGCAAATGACCAGTAGGTTTGACCGAGTTGCAACAGTGTGTACAAAAGCCGAGTGAGACTTTGAGAGATTTCATCCAGAGGTGGACCACTTTGCATCACACTGTTGAAAATGTATCAGAGCATCAAGCTGTGTGTGCCTTCAAGGAAGGCGTCAAATACCGAGAGTTGGTCCTAAAGTTTGGTCAGACTGGTGATATGACTCTGACTCGGATGATGGAGATAGCCACCCGGTACACTAACGGAGAAGTGGAGGATCGACTCCGTAGCAGGAAGAGTAAGCCAGTCGGCCAAGAGGCCGGTGGAGGTAATTCCAATCGGAAACAGAAGCGTAAGGCTGAGCCAGCGGCACCCGGTGAAATTGCAGCAGTAGCTCAAGGAAAATTGAAGGGAAAACCTAAAGGCTCATGGACCCCAAGAAGGTGAAGGATCAAGCAGGGAATGACGTGTTGGATTTGCCTTGCCACATCCACACAAAGAAAGATGAAGAAGGCAACCTGATCTACCCTAAGCATACCACTCGACAATGCCGACTCCTGAACCAGCAGTTCCGAGAGAAACAACCCGGTGAGAAGGAGAAGGAGTCAGACAAAGATGAGGATGAAGGGGAAGATGATGGTTATCCCAAAGTCAATTCCACCCTCATGATTTTTGCTGATGTTGAGAGCAAGAGTCGGCTGAAAGTTATCAATAGAGAAGTGAACATGGTCGCTCCAGCGACGACGACCACATACCTGAAGTGGTCTCAGACAGCCATCACATTCGACCAGTCTGACCATTCTGCTCGTGTAGCCACCCCCGGGAGGCAAGCGCTGGTGGTCGACCCAGTGGTTGGAGGCACTCGACTGACTAAAGTGCTGATGGACGGTGGTAGTGGTCTGAATATCCTTTATGCTGAAACCTTGAAGGGGATGGGCATTCCGATGTCCAAACTTAGCGAGAGCAATATGAGTTTCCATGAAGTTATCCCTGGAAACAAGGCCGAATCACTCGGCCAGATCGCTCTCGACATGGTTTTCGGTGATTCCAAGCATTACCGTAAAGAAAAGTTGAAATTTGAAGTCGTGGATTTCCAAAGTGCTTATCATGCCATTCTGGGTAGGCCTGCCTACGCATGTTTTATGGCTCGACCATGTTACGTGTACCTCAAGCTGAAGATGCCTGGCCCCAAAGGCGTGATCACTGTTACTGGCAATCGGCAGAAAGCAGAGGAATTCTTCCAGAAAGGTTCCAAAATTGCTGATGCATAGATGGCGGCAGTCGAACTTCAAGAGTATCAAAAGAACACAGATCCAAGTGATTTGCTCCGAGCCAAGAAGCCTGCCACGGATTCTGCATTTGAGTCGTCTGGTGAAACTAAGCCGATTCATATCCACCTGACCGATCCCAATGCCGCTCCGACTCATATATCAACGACACTCGCCAGCAAATAGGAAAGTGCTCATCCAGTTCCTCCATGAGAACTGGGACATCTTTGCATGGAAACCTTCTGACATGCCGGGTGTACCCAAGGCACTGGCTGAGCACCGTCTGCGTGTCGACCCCAAAGTAAAACCCATCAAAGAGCACCTTCGCAGTCCGCTGTGCAGAATAGGAAAGCGAATGGCAAGGAAGTAGCTCGGCTGCTAGCAGCAGAGTTCATCCGTGAAATCTACCACTCCGAGTGGCTCGCCAATGTAGTCATGGTCCCTAAGAAGGACGATTCACTTTGTATGTTCATTGATTTCAAGCATATCAATCGGGCCTGCCCGAAAGATCACTTCCCTCTTCCCTGCATCGATCAGATTGTTGACTCGACTGCGGGGTGTGAGCGCTTGTCTTTTTTAGATGCATATTTCGGGTATCATCAGATCCGACTATATGGTCCCGATGAAATAAAAACAGCCTTCATCACCCCATTCGGGTGCTTTTGCTATGTCACCATGCCATTTGGTCTAAAAAATGCTGGAGCCACATTCATGAGAATGATTCAGAAGTGCCTGCTCAATCAAATCAGTCGAATTGTGGAAGCATACATGGATGACATTGTGGTCAAGTCTCGCAAAGGTTCCGACCTACTGACTGACCTCGCAGAAACCTTTGCCAACCTAAGAAGGTACGATATCAAGCTTAATCCATTGAAGTGCATGTTCAGTGTTCCAGGAGGAAAGTTACTCGGTTTTCTTGTTTCCAAACGAGGGATCGATGCCAATCCAGAAAAAGTTGATACCATCCTCCGAATGAAACGCCCTGTGCAAGTGCATGACATTTAGAAGTTCACTGGTTGTTTGGCCGCCTTGAGTTGATTCATTTCTCGTCTCGATGAAAAGGCCTTGCCTCTTTACTGACTGATGAAGAAATCTGATAAGTTCGAGTGGACTAAAGAAGCTGATGCAGCGTTTGCAGAACTCAAAACCCTGCTCTCCACCCAGCCGGTGCTCGCTGCGCCAATCAGCAAAGAGCCCTTACTGCTTTATATTGCAGCCACTGGACAAGTTGTCAGTATAGTACTCACGGTCGAGCGAGTAGAGGAAGGAAAAGCTTACAAGGTTCAGCGCCCGGTTTATTATCTTTCTGAAGTTTTGACTCCATCCAAGCAACGATATCCACATTATGAGAAGCTTGTCTATGGAATATACATGACCATGAAGAAGGTTGCACATTATTTCTCCGATCACTCCATTACAGTCGTCAGCGACGCACCACTATCTGAAATTCTGAATAACAGAGATGCAACTGGTGGAGTGGCAAAATGGGCGATTGAACTCCTTCCATTGGATATCAAGTTTGAGGCAAAGAAAGCTATCAAGTCCCAAGCAATCGCGGATTTCCTTGCCGAGTGGATTGAGTAGCAATTGCCGACTCAAGTCCACTCGGAGCATTGGACTATGTTCTTTGATGGCTCCAAGATGCTGAATGGTTCAAGTGCCGGGGTAGTATTGGTATCCCCCCGTGGAGACAAACTTAGCTATGTTCTCCAGATTCATTTTGATTCCTCCAATAACGAAGTCGAATATGAAGCACTTTTATACAGGTTGCGTATGGCCACTTCACTCGGCTTCCATCGCCTTATGGTCTACGGCGACTCAGATTTGGTGGTTAATCAAGTGATGAAGGAATGGTATGTCAGGAGCCCGACCATGACAGGTTATTGCAATGCGGTAAGAAAGCTGGAAAAGAGGTTTGAAGGATTGGAGCTTCACCATATACCCCGACTGAAAAATCAAGCTACCGATGAGTTAGAAAAGGTAGGTTCAAAGAGAGAGGCCATTCCCCGCAATGTGTTTTTAGAAAATATTCATTCACCTTCAGTTCAGGAAGATCCTTTCACTGAAGAGTCACCACAGCCCAAGAGCGCCACAGATTCGACTGAAGTCGAAATCCTAGCCGTGGTCAACTTAGTCATGGAGGCTTTGGTCATCACTCCCGACTGGACAGTGCCGTACACTGCATACATTCTTAGGAAAGAACTTCTGCAGGATGAAGAAGAGGCTCGACAGATCATCCGACGATCTAAAGCCTTTACCGTGATAAGAGGCTAGTTGTTCAGAGAAAGTGTAACTGGGGTCTGCCAGAAATGCATCATGCCAGAAGAAGGCCGAATGATCCTCAATGATATTCACTTTGGGATCTTTGGTCACCAGGCGTCCTCTCGGACCATCGTGGCCAAAGCATACCAAGCTGGGTTTTACTGACCACGGGCCAATGAGATGGCAAAAGAGATAGTGGACAAGTGTGAAGGTTGTCAGTTTTACTCCAACATGTCCCATAAACCCGCATCAGCTTCGAAAACCATTCCACTCGTTTGGCCTTTTGCTGTCTAGGGATTGGACATGGTTGGACCTTTGTGGACTGGCAGGAGTGGATTTACTCATGTGCTGGTGGCAGTCGACAAGTTCACCAAATGGATCGAAGCCAAGCCCATTAAAAACGTTGAAGCAAGTACAGCTGTGAGCTTCATCAGGGAACTGATATTCAGATATGGTGTGCCGCACATCATCATGGACAATGGCTCAAACTTCGATTCTGATGAATTCCGGGCCTTTTGTGCTTCCCAAGGCACGAGGGTCGATTACGCTTTAGTCGCTCACCCTTAGTCGAATGGGCAAGCTTAGCGAGCAAATGGATTGATTCTCAAAGGACTAAAATCCCGGTTGATGCGTGACCTCAAGCATGCAGCAGGGGCTTGGTTCGATGAGCTCCCATCAATACTTTGGGGATTGAGGACAACTCCTAATCGGTCGACTAGACGGACTCCATTCTTCTTAGTCTACGGAGCCGAAGTCGTGCTCCCAAGTGATTTGCTCCACAACGCGCCCCGAGTTGGACTCTTCTTAGAAGAGGAAGCAGAGCAGGCTCGGCCAGATGCAGTCGATCTCCTGGAAGAAGAAAGAGAGATGGCCTTGATCAGGTCGACCATCTATCAGCAAGACTTGCGTTGATTCCATGCCAGAAACGTAAGGGGTCGGGCATTTCAAGAAGGAGACCTGGTTCTTCGAGTGGACCAACAGAAACCACACAAGCTCGCTCCTGCTTGGGAAGGCCCTTTCGTCGTCACCAAAGTGCTCCACAACGGAGCATATCGTCTCTTCAACGTCGAGCACAATAAAGATGAGCCACACGCTTGGAACGCGGAACTGCTCCATCCTTTTTACTCTTAAGTATTTAGACTGATGAGATGTATTAAGAAGTACCTTTTAGTTTGATTATTAAGAGACATGACTTTACAGTCTTTCGAATGATTGTTGTTCATTTTGTACATGTTTTAAAAATCCCCCAGTGGGTGCCTTAGCTGCGAATCCGTTTCTCCTAAGTCCGAGAGAAAATCCTACCGAGTGATGAGTCTGCCTCTCACTCGGAGGCTTAGCTGCTTCCAGTACTCGCCTAAGTAACAAAAAATCCTATCGAGTGATGAGTGTGCCTCTCACTCGGGGGCTTAGCTGTAGTCCAGTACTCGCCTAAGTAATAAAAAATCCTACCGAGTGGTGGGTCTGCCTCACGCTCGGGGGCTTAGCTACAGTCTAGTACTTGCCTAAGTTTAAAAAGTCCTACCAAACGGTACGGGTCAGCCATGATGCCCCCCTGGGGCTGCACTGTCAAGAAGAAGGACGATATTGTGTGGGCAATCTTCCAGCTTGAGGGCTTAGCTGTAGTCCAATACTCGCCTAAGTTTGAAAAATCCTACCGAGTGGTGAGCAATCCTCCCACTCGGGGGGCTTAGCTGCAGTCCAGTACTTGCCTAAGTTTGAAAAATCGTACCGAGTGGTGAGCAATCCTCCCACTCGGGGTTTGCTGCAGTCCAGTACTCGCCTAAGTTTGAAAAATCCTACCGAGTGGTGAGCAATCCTCCCACTCGGGGGCTTAGCTACAGTCCACTACTCGCCTAAGTTTGAAAAATACTACCAAGTGGTGAGCAATCCTCCCACTCGGGGACTTAGCTACAGTCCAGTACTCGCCTAAGTTTGGAAAATCCTACCAAGTGGTGAGCAATCCTCCCACTCGGGGGCTTAGCTGCAGTCCAGTACTCGCCTAAGTTTGAAAAATCCTACCGAGTGGTGAGTGATCCTCCCACTCGGAGGCTTAGCTGCAGTCCAGTACTCACCTAAGTTTGAAAAATCCTACTGAGTATTGAGCAACCCTCCCACTCGGGGCTTAGCTGCAGTCCAGTACTCGCATAAGCTGTAAAAACCCTCCCGACTGCAGGTCGACCATGACCCCCACTCCAGAGTTGCACCATCAAGAAGAAGGACGAGATTGAGCGTGTTGCCAAGGCGAGCCACTTTCAGGAATGTCAAGACCATTGCTGAATGCTCGTCCAACTAGTCGACTGGCTCCCCCCCGTGGGCTACACCGTCAAGAAGAAGGACGAGATTGTGCGCACTGTCAAAGGCCCATCCAACGGCTGATACCTTGCCGATTGCAGGAACGTCAAGACCATTGCTGAGATCCTTGTTGATGAGTTGATCAATGCTACTCAAGGCTCATCCAACCAGTCGACTGCTGATTCTTCTTCAGAAGCTGCATCGAATGAACAGAAACCAATCCAAGAGAAGAACAAATTTCAATCGAAGATAAACGCAACATATTCAAAGATAAATCCAAAGATTCCTAACCGCCGATTAAAGTACTCGAGCATCAGGCCCAAAGGAGTTTTAACAATTACAAAATCACTCGGCATTCCGAGGCAAATAAAGGTGAAGCATAATGTTTTTTAGTCACTCGGCGGGAGAAGGACTGGCAGGATCGCAGAAGCTGTTGAGGTCGATGCTGCCGGCAATACGAGTGGCTGCCTCGAGGAAGGTGTCCATGAAGGACTCGAAGGAATGCTTCTTAGTATTCGCTACCTTGAGGGCAGCCAGCTTGTCTTCCTTAGCCTCCTTGTAGTGCACTCGAACCAATGACAAGGCGACATCAGCACCATAGCGAGCAGAGTACTTCTTCCACTCTTGCACTCGGCCAGGAATTTGATTAAGTCGAGTCATCAGCGGCTCAAGGTCTCGAGAAAGTTCCGCCCGAGGCCAGAGCTCAGCGTCCACTCGGGTCATCTCCGCCTTCATCGAGCCAGATAAGTGAATGCACCATCCAAGCGTAACTCCAATCGCAGCAGATTCATTGCAACATCATCTTTCATAGGACAATTGATGGGGTCGAGACCTGTCTCAACCCGCCCGGTTTCAGCTTCAAAGTCCTGACAAAGTTCTGTCCCATCGTGAAAAATGATGAGTCGACAGTATGACAACAAACTTCAGTCAACGACAAATTAACCAGTCGAATGATCATACCTTGAAGCTTCAGAACAAGTTTCACGCCAAGTTGCTCCAGATAGGACTCTAGCTTGTCTGTCTTGGTTCTGAGGCCACCGACTTCAGTGGTCAGATTCTCCTTGTCTTTCCTTAGACGCTTGACTTCTTGATTAGCGTCCGAGATGGCGGTCTTCAACTTCGCGTTCTCCTCCTCCAGTTTGCCAACTGAAGCCAGCTTCTAGTCCGCAAGCTTCGTCTTCTCACGTGCTTCCTTCTGAGCAGCTGCAAGGTCCAGATCCTTCTTCTCCAAAGCCTCCTTCATCCTCTCTAAAGAAACAACACTCTTCAGACGATACTGAAGTTGGCGATTTTCACTACACACATCTGCTTGTGTGAAGTCACTCGGTTCAAAGAGACTGAAAGAAAAAGCAGTGGGAAGTGCGAGCTACAAAATAGACAAGACAGTCGAATGATTACCTCCCATGATGGCCGTTTCTTGTTGGGCAGTCTTGAGGTTCTTCTTTGCGAGTTCAAGGTCAAGTTCAACGCTGATGTGCTTCTTCTTCAACTCAGAAAGTCGAGCCCCGAGATCACAAGACCTCTGCGGTCAGCAAGAGAGATATGTCAGTCGACAGGAATAAGAGCAAGTGACAGTGAAAAGTTACTCTAAGACTACTGCCGAATCAAATATTCAACAATAGTCTTGGGGACTACACCCAGTGGGTGCACTTAGTGTGCCCCCACTGGTTCAGATCAATACTCAGCAAGGTCCGCCCAGCATGAGTTCAAAAAAAAGAGAGAGTACATTCTAAGACCTCAGTCGACTGCCAGCAGTCGACCGAGGTCTCGGGGACTACACCTAGTGCGTGCACTCGGCGTGCCCCCACTGGTTCAGACAGTTTACTAAGACTCAGCTCGAGTGGAGTGGAGTGGAAGATTTCCTAAACTCTAAACAAAGAAACACCCCAGTGGGTGATTGGGTATAACTCAACATTCAAAAGTTCAGTCGGAGTTTTGCTAACCTGAACATTGGTTTGAAGGGCAGTGCTGGCGTTGTAAGCCACCTAACTAGCCTCATGCATCACGTTCACCTGCTCCATGACAAGGTTCACCTGGCGAAGAGCCTCCCTGGCAGCACTCGGCGAGTCGTCTGGGGTCTGATATGCAGTGAAGAGTGACGGGTGCAAGGCGGTCGAAGCGGTTACTGGGTCAGACACGTGGAGTTGCACCGGAGCAGCAGGAGTCGGGGCAGCCGATCCCGACGGACGATCAGTCGTCAGCGGGTCAGCGAATGTGACGTTGGTCCGAACCGGCTCCCCGGAACGTTCGACCACCGCCTCAAGCACCGTCATCAACTGAGGGACTTGAACTTCGAGTCTCTTCCTGCTCGAGACCCCACCCCTCTTCCTCCTCTCCTGTATAGGCGCTTCTTCTTCTTCATCATCAGGGATCACAATGACCTCTTGTGGAACTATAGAAAGGGAGAAATATCAGAAAGTCAGCCGATTGACGATCCACTCGGCTAAATGAAACCTGGTCGAATGAACTTACCAGCTCGAGAGGTGGCCTCCTCATCTCCTGGAGCCTTGTCGATGTCCATGTCAGTAGCAGCAGAGGTGGGGCTGGAGAGATACATGGTCCAATCGGTCAGAATAGAAAATTCAGTCGGTCTGCATAAACACAAGTGTGATACTCACCCCGAAGCCACATGGACGTCCATCTTGATCCGCGGCAAAGTCTTCCGAGCCTTGGGAGGAGCAACCTTGGCCTGCTTGGCGATCTTCTCCGTGGGCTTCGGAGTCGAGGTCCGAGCATGCTTCTGAGTGTGGGGACCTGGAGCCACGTTCTTCCCATGCCCGCCTACCGGGTCATGTTGCTGCTTGGATCAACGCTCGGAGCACGGCGGTGAGTCGACTTCCTCCTCCTCGTCCGACTCCTCGTTCTCCTCCTCCTCCTCTTCATCCGAGGACTCCTAGTCACCGCTTTCCTCTGCACTGGCCTCTCCTTCCTGGTCCTGCACCAGAGCTTGCTCGCCGTTGGGCATCGAATACATCTCACTGAAAACCTACAAGACAAAAGGATGAACGAAAGTCAGTCGACATCAAGTACAGCCGGAACATACATGCCAGGCAGTCGGAAAAAGAGCATACCTTGTCGAGTGGATTGTCGTCTGTGAAGGGAATGACTTGCCTGGATCCTCTGGGGTTGTCTTGATTGCATGTAATACTCCTTAACCACATAGCCACGGTTTTGGACGGAACCTCCTCTGGATGGACCCGAGCGGTGTCTTCAGGTCCAGAATATAACCACATAGGATGGTCATGGGTCTGAAGGGGCTGGATGCATTGACTAAGGAACACTTCCAGCAGATCTAGGCCGGTGACACCCTCATTCATGAGTTGGACCACTTTCTCCACCAACATCTTTGTCTCCATGTTCTCAGCAGCAATCACTTTGAGTGGAGAAGGAGTCTGGACACGGTTGAATGTGAAGTGGGGGAGGCCAGTCGACTGGCCTGGAGCTGCGACGCCCTGGCAATAGAACCAGGTCGACTGCCAGCCTCTAACCGATTCGGGGAGAGTCATAGCAGGGAAAGAACTCCTATGCCTTTTTTGGATGCTTAAACCCCCACACATCTGGATGACATGGGTTTTTGAGTCACTGGACTTTGCTTTTTTGACCGACTGGGAGCGGATGGTAAAGAGATGCTTGAAAAGACCCCAGTGCGGGCGACACCCCAAGAAGTTTTCGCACATCAAGACGAATGGGGCCAGATAAGTGATGATTTTGGGAGAAAAGTGGTGGAGTTGCGCACCAAAGAAATTCAAGAATCCCCGGAAGAAGGGGTGCGGAGGAAGTGAGAAACCCTGGTCGACGCTGGTGGCGAGTAGAACACACTCACCCAGTCGAGGCTGAGGCTCCATCTCCCCCTCCGGCAGCCTGGCCGCTCCCTTGGCGATCAGGCCGGACTCCGCCAGCTCGTCCAGATCCTCCTGCCGAATCGAAGACCGGATCCAATCGCCCTAGATCCAGCCCAGTGGCAGCCCCGTGCATGAAGACGACCCGCGGCTCTTCTTTTTGCCCTTCGCCACCCCCGTCGCCTTCTTTGCGCGCTTTAGCGTCACCGTCTTGTCCTTCACCATGGCGGTGGAGCGGCAGCATCGAGAGCGGAGGAGCTGAGCACGGTGGAGAAACGGAGGAAGAACAAGGAGGAACGGGCGTGCACAGTGCAGACGCCTCGGCCTCGTCTCCTTATAAAGAGTCGCTTCCGAGTGACTGACGTGTGGGACCAGGCAATCCTGTCAAATCCCGCAATAGTCGCGTGATGTATGTGCCGAAAAAGGCAACGCGAAAATCGAGGCATCGCTGTTTTATCCGCTCCACCCGCTTCGGCGCTCCCCGTCCCGCGTGCCTCCCCAAAATTTCATATCCCGTGAAATCCGGGATAAGCAGCAGTCAATCACGCCCAAGATCCTGCGCACTAATACAACACTTGACGCATGATGCCACAAGTTCAATCCACAACTCCCTGAATGGATCAAGGCGGCTAAGTCGACGCCGAAGTGCCAACGTGAGCTCTCCGTCTTGCAGAAAACGCTCGCAAAGGCGCAAAACTCAGAACAAGTTCAACTTCAACCGAACCTTAATCCAGTCAGGGGCTACTGATGAGGATACAGACCTGGGGTAGGGTCATAGGCCAGACCTACACGCCCTACCCAAGGTCACTACCCTAGAAGATAAGGAGTCCAAGAGACAGTAAGGGACCCCTAGTCAAAGATGTCAAGTGCTATCCACTCGACAGTCAGGGCACTCGGGCATCCTCCTCCTTACTATCACTCGACCATCTAGAGAATCACTTGACCTACCGAAGACCAGGAGTCACTCAGCATTGCAATGGGCAGGCGTTCACTCCGTAGTCTTTAAGGTCATTAACATCACTTAAGGCTGGCGTTACCAGTAACGCCCCCACTTTATGTACATTAAGTCCCTTGTAACGGAGGGAGTTGGGGTCCTGGCGTACTCTATATAAGCCACCCCCTCCTCTGGCACAAGGGTTCCAACACTCTGTAACATCACACACATAATCCAATCGACCGCCTCCGGGCACCGAGACGTAGGGCTATTACTTCCACCGAGAAGGGCCTGAACTCGTAAAACTCGTGTGTACACCTTCACCATAGCTGAGATCTTGCCTCTCCATACCTACCCCCCTTTCTACTGTCAGTCTTAGGACCACGACAGCAGCCGCCCCAGCTCAGGGTCGTCCATGTCACTTTCCATGCGGTTTGCTAGGTACTAATGGCCTGGGTCCGGCGCGCTAGTTGACGTTTGGCCCGGGAAGCGCTGCATCGCGACCGGATGGTCGGGCGGCAGGAGAAATTTGGGGCAAGCAAAGAAAGAAAATCAGAGACTTACCAAAGGTGGTGGGTTGGTGCGGCTGTATGGTTCCTTGTCAAGCCACCAGCTCCCCTCGGCAAGCTTGCAGTCGGAGAAGTAGTTGACCAGCCGGGCCACCTTCGTGTCCGCCAGCACCTTGGTGGACATCCGGCATGGGTCCCAGAGCCCACTCATGTTGCAGATCAGATGGGGCCGGGCTTGAAGAGGCAGCACCCGGCGCTACACGAAGGTGGCCAATAGATCCGAGGCCTTGAGGCCCTCCGACTCCATCATCTCTTGGAGCGGGGTGAGAGCGGTGGAGACGGCGGCCGACAGCACCCTCGGACGAAACTTCCAGTTGGTGCGAGGCTCGACAGGCGGGCTGGCCGGGTAAGTCGGCAAGTTGACGTAGTCCCGCGTTGCATGGAAGTTCTGGACATAGAAGTGCGACTTCTGCCAGAGCTTGGCCGACTGCAGCAATGCGATGGCCGGGAAGCAGACTCCAGAGCCTGTGCGTCGCATTGCGGCGCAGGCCCCGCGTTGGGCCGCCTCGTCTTTGGCGGCAGTGCCGTGCTTGAGGTAGAAGAGCTCCCCCCATAGCTCAAGTGAGGGCAAGACACCGAAGTACCCCTCGCTGATGGTGACAAAGGCTGCGAGCAGCACCACTATGTTCGGCGTGAGATGGTGGGGTTGGAGTTGGTAGAAGTCGAGAAAGGAGCGAAGAAATCTGCTCACCAGCAGGCCGAAGCCACGGAGAAAATGCGACCAGAATACGACACGCTCGCCGTCCTCCAGCACTAGTGAGATCTCCCTCTCAGGGGGAACACACACTTTCACGTTTGCCACACTGGGAAGCCACCGCATCTGGGGGAGGAACTCAAGGTGGTCTTGATGGACATTTCAGCCGTCCCAGTCGCCGGGACGCCCGCCGCACGCCATGACCGTGGTTGCTCGATGGAGGCGCGGCGAGGACGCAAGATGACGAGGCCGCGGCAACGCGAGGAGATCGTGCGACGGCGGGCTACTACGATGCTCCGGTGGTGTGCGGCAAGACAGCGTGGCGCAACAGCGGGTGAAGGAAGAAGAAGATGGAGAGCGGAGGAGAGCGCACGTGCGCCCTGCTGTGCCCTCCTCCCCCTACTTATAGGCCCGCGACGATGGAGCCGAAGAGGCGAGGCATGGGGGAACATGGGATTAACTGTGCCCACGCCCCGCACGACCCCGCGCTTTAACATTGCCTAATTAAAGCGCCCAAGAAGGGCAACCGTCCGCCTCGGCCGCAGCAGATCCGCGCGCGCGTTAAGGCCCTGTAGTGGCGGGCCTGGGCCTGCAGCGACGCCCCGTCGCGCGCGTGGGCTGGCATACCTATCTGTCCTACTGGCGACATGTGGCAGGTGGGCAACGGGTGGCAAGCCTACCGCCCGGCAGGCTAGCTACCCGACGTTTTCTGCGACGATTCGAATTCACTAGGCGGCTGGCCTAGGCTTGGCCGGCTCCTGGCAGGCGGCAGCACCCAAAGTCGGACGAGGAAAGATTACCAGTTCACTCAGAGTAGGAAGCTATCAAGGCTCCTCGATTTCAGCCGCGGCGCCTCACCAACTTCGGGGACTACTGTCGAAGGGATTTACCTCGGGTAGCATCATCAACACCCTATAGTATTTCAACACATCGGGGCCAGCTGCGCCCCTCACACCTTCTAGACAAAAGTCCGACCCTTTGGGCTGTCTGGTCCGACGGGCCGACTGCCAGAAGACAGCATGCTTCCAACAGGCAGCCCCATGGGCCGGCATCTAGCAGGTGGTCCCAGGGAGCCGACATCTAGCAGGCGGCCCTACGCCTCCTCAAAGTTTGCACCCACTTACTACGACCAGACGGGGCGTGACTACAGTGCGACCTGCCACCCTGAGTCTAGGGCGGAATGTGGCCATGGTGAGGGTGTACCAAGTGGACACCCCTTGTCTGGCGTGGCACTGTTGCCACGCAACCATGACATCACCTATGTCACAGGGAGCCATGCTCCCACGATGAGCGGTCGGTACGACATGCAGACAGCGGGCCCTATCTGTCCACGAACCACTAGAAGACGGTGAACCCCGACTAGGCGGCCTCGAGGGTGGGCCGACTCCTAGTAGGCGGCCATCCCTCCCCTTGGAGTTTATGCACCATTAACATGATGAGACGGGGTGTGGCTACAGTCAGCGTCCGCTAGATGGCGGGACTCTAGCCATGCGCCCCCAACAAAGCCTCCATCATCAAGGGCAATGCTACAGCACAATGCAGTCAACCTGGCCCACAGGCGGCGGGCCCTACCTATCGGCCGAGTTCACGGCAGCCGGCGAGACCCACCAAGCAGCAGGCCCCGGCAGCCGGCGGAGAAGCCGGAGCCGAGAGACACTGACGATCAGGTCCTACACCCAGCCAGATTACCATTGTACCCTTGGGGGGTAGCGGAGAGCCCTGAACCTGGGTAAGACTCGTAGGCGTTCGAGTTCTCACTTACTCCCATTTCTAGAGCCCTGCGACGTACTCCTGTCCTCATCCATGATAAGCCACCTCTTGGCATATGTTCCTAGATATCCCTGACAGAGCTGGCGCCTGCGGCAGCTTCTGGTGGGCCGGCCCAGGAACGCACAAGCAGAAAAAAAATGTATTATTTGTGCGAAAAACATCTAAGAAGGCGGCTCTATGTGAATTGAACTCGCGACCTCACAGTCGTCTTTGAGTTTACCCAACTCGTACACCTACTGGCTGCTTGTGATTCACTTCAGCGCGACTTTATTTAAGTACCAGCTTAGCAGTGCTACTTATCTCACTTAGATTTTGAATTATTTGAACACACTGATGAAACCTTTGGATGGTTGACAAACAAGCATACAAAATTTGGCCAATGTAAAACAGGTTCATGTATTCAAATTAGTTCATGAAACGGAAAAAAGAGTGCACACATTTTTGAAAAAAGTTCACAACAATGAAAAGCGACCGTGAGGTTGAAAAGAGTTCATGGATTTGACATAAGTTCATAGAATTTGAAAAAAAGTTCACTGAATTTGGAAAAAGTTCACCCACTTTTCAAAGAAGTTCATGGATTTGAAAAAGATTTTATCGAATTTGAAAAAAGTTCATCAAATTTGAAAAAAAGTTATCTGAATTTGGAAATAGTTCATTGAATTTTTAAAAAAGTTCATCGGATTTGAAAAAGCATTCATCAAATTTGAAAAAAGTTCTTCAAATTTGAAAAAAAATCATCGGATTTGAGAAAAGTACATTGAATTTGAAAATAGTTCTTCGAATTTTAAAAAAAGTTCATCGAATTGAAAAAAGTTCACCAAATTTGAAGAAAGTTCATCGAATTTTAAAAAAATGTCATTTGCTACAAATAGTTCACTAAAAATAGAAAAATTGCATTGATTTTGAAAACAAAAGTTCATCAAATTTGAAAAGAAAAAAAACCATCAATTTGAAAAAGTTCACACATTTAAGAGAGAAAAAAAGAAAAAATCAATGAGGGAATAAACTTGGACGAAGAAGAAAGAAAAAACAGAAAATGGAAAATAGAAAAAAGGAAAACAAAAAAAATAAAAAGAGAGAAGCCAGGGATGAGAGAGTAAAGAGTTGATGCTTGGTAGATCCCTCGCTTCCCGGCGAGGTGGTTGTACGAACGAAGCTGTACGAGTGATGTCGTCAGTTCGATTCTCAATGAGCATGCCCTTTTTTCTGCGTAAGAACATACGGGCGCCTGCAGTGCCAATAGGATTCGCGCGGTCTCGTTGAATGCGATAAATAGCTCTCGCGGATTAGGAACTCCCGGGGCCTGGACGCGAGAGCTATGTGGAATTGCCTAGAATAAACGTTGTAATATATTTTGCATGAGTTAATACGTTATTTTTAAACTATGTGAACGTTTTATACCTTGGATAAACATTTTGATTAAATGTCACAATTTTGTAACATATGATTTTCTTTACAAAAATGTAACATACATTTATTTCTGAATGGTCGAAACATTTAAAAAATGTAGTCTACAGTTTATTGTAGCTCGTGAACATTTTTGTGAAGTCACATATCTTTATTTTGACAATGCAAATAATTTTTAAAAGTTCAGCAAACATTTAATACACCATATTTACATGTTTAACATGTGTGATGTGTTGGGAACGGAGCATGCAATTTAGAAAAATTTCTACGCTCACGCAAGATCTATCTAGGAGATGCATAGCAACGAGAGAGGGAGAGTGTGTCTACATATCCTCGCAGACTGAAAACGGAAGCGTTTAGCAATGCGGTTGATGTAGTCGAACTTCTTCTCATTCCGACCATCAAGTACCAAACGTACGACACCTCCGAGTTCTGCACATGTTCAGCTCGATGACGTCCCTCAAACTCTTGATCCAGCAGAGTGTCGAGGACGTAAATGAGTTCCGTTAGCACGATGGCGTGGTGACGGTGATGGTGAAGTTATCCGTGCATGGTTTCACCTAAGCACTACAAAGATATGACCGGAGGCGTAAACTGTGGAGGGGGCGCCGCAAACGGCTAACAATTGTTGGTGTGTGTTCTAGGTGCCCCCTCCCCATGTATATAAAGGTGGGAGGGGGAGGGGAGCAGCCTTGGGGCTCCCCAAGTAGGAGGAATCCTACTTGGGCTCCTGTCCTAGGCCGGCGCCCCCTTTTCCTTCTTTTGGCGATGAGGGGAAGGAAGGAGGAGGTGGCGCCCCCAATTTTCCTTTCTCCCACCAAGGGGAAAGGCAGGAAGAGGTGGCACCCCCTCCTTTCCTTCCTCTAGAGCGTGCGACCAAGGAAAGGGGCGCACCAGCCCCTTGTGGGCTGGTCTGATCCTTCCTTGGCCCATTAAGCCCGTATCTTTGTCGGGGTTGCCTGAAACTCCTTTCCGGTGACCCGATATATACCCGGTACCCTCCAGAACACTTCCGGTGTCCGAATACCATCGTCCTATATATCAATCTTTACCTCTCGACCATTTCAAGACTCCTCGACATTTCCGTGATCTCATCCAGGACTCCGAACGACATTCGGTCACCAAGTCACATAACTCATATAATACAATATCGTCATCAAACATTAAGCATGCGGACCCCACAGGTTCAAGAACTATGTAGACATGACCGAGACACCTCTCCGGTCAATTAAAATAGTGGAACCTAGCTGGTCATATTGGCTCCCACATATTCTATGAAGATCTTTATGGTCAAACCATTATGACAACATACAAGTACTTCAGAATGCTGCTAATGCGACACTACGACCAGAGACCCTTCAAGAAACTGTGTGTGATGCAATAATCGCAAATGTTGGTGTCAGAGAACCGTCTAAAATGTGCAAAATGTTTGTGATGATGGATGCATCAAACACGGTTCAGATTTTAGTTGCGTGTGTGATGAAGGGCATACGGTTGATCCAGCAGAACTGTTTGTGATGAGGAAGAACAACAGAAATGTGCAGCCATATAATGTGTATGTGATATACGACATATAGTTCCCGTCAATGAACTGTGTGCTATTAGGGAATGCAACAGAAACGGTCAGCCAGATCAAGGTGTGTGCGATATACGACATACGGTTCACTTGGACAAACTGTTTTCGATTAGGCAAGAGAACGGAAACGGTTCATCTTAACAAGATGTGTGTGATATGCGGCATTTGCGATTAGCCAAAAGAACACAAACGATTCGTGTAAACCAGATGTGTGTGATACGCAGCAAACAACCCACTTGTACGAACTATTTGCGATGAGAAATTATAACACAGATGGTTACTACAGTAAGTTCGTGTACGATTCTGTTCGTACAAAAAACTTTGAAAAATGCAAACTAGTTGCTTTCGTATAAATAATTATCAAAAAGTAACGAGATAGACCTTATTCAAGCCAATCAACCTGTGTTCAAAAAACAAAAAATGTCAAAAATTACAAAACAAAGACCTCGATATTAACTAGACGGGATGGGTCGATACAAAGATTTATAATAGAAAGGTTTATAATAAACCTTTGAATTTACCCATCCAACTAGTTAATATTGAGTCCACTTCCCATCCAGTCACCCATCTCATGACTACTCCAGCCTCAGTGCGGTTAACTTGGGAGTTCTGTTAAATGAGCTATCGGTAGGGAAGCTAGTCCTTGCTGCTGTAGATCCCTCTTTGCAGCCTTTATTGCGCAACACAATGGAAATGATTCAACTGAACAATATGTGTGTGATACGCGGCAAACAGGTCTGTGATAAAAAATGTGTGAGAAGACTAATAATAACACAGAGATTGCTGCTAATAAGCCATGTGATTTGCTCTGTCTATAGAAGAATAACATGTGTGTGTATATATATATAACTGCAATAAACATCCAATTACATAAGTGACTATATAGATCATTCGCACACACCTCAATAAACAATTGCATGCATTCAAAAGTAAGAGAAACGATCGTCTAGTCATCTACTTCTTGTGATTCTCCCACCACTGCTCCGTGGCTCGATCCCTCGCCTGGGTTATGAACAAGAAACTTCCTCATGTGAACGATCCGCCTGTACATCTCGTAGCTTGTGTATGCGTCATTGGCTGTGTACTTGACGTGTTCTTCATCCAGTCTCTTATGCCAAACACTGTGCCAGGTGTCCTTGTCCTTTTTGCTCTCATCCTTCATCTTCATGTAGTAGGGGTCGATGATGGCCGAGGCAAGGTCAACCAGGGAGTTTAGTTTGTTCTTGGCGCTGCCCCATACCTTGTAGTGGTCCTGGATCTTGACAAGATTTTGGCATTTCAAGCCCTAAACCTTGAGTGCTTTTAGATCGTTGGTGGTGTCCAGCACAGCAAACTTGTACTCGGAGCTGTTGATAAAAAAGAGAAGCGCTCGCAAGGCCTTGTGGCCAGGTGGTAGTGGTAGACGAGGATATCATGTCGCATGTACAACTACGCGACAACCTTCTGATTGTGCCCGGCACGACCGATGGTGTACTCGAGGTCGAAGCCGACCACTTGGTACTTGTCCTCGGCAAGGAACTCTCCATCGACACTGGATCGTTTGTGTACACCACCGAGAGGGCCTTCCTCTACACGTGGGTGTCCAGTATGTGATGCATGGTGAACTGTCTGCTGTTGTCATTGTCGGCCGCTAGGAGCGCCATTGGAGCCATGGGGATCGCCATTGGAACCTCTGGATGTCCTCTCTGTATGTGTCGTTGCGGAGGTGCTTATTGTGTCGTGTGACGCGAGAGATGGAGGTAAATGGCCAGAGGAATAAATGGGGGCCGGGCGGCCTGGATTCTCGGTGCGTCCGCATGGCAGTTTTTGCATCGGGTTACTGCATTGTGGAGCCGCGCCCGGTGCAACTGCATGCACACGAACGTGCATGATTGTGTGCCGGCCCCAAACACATGCAGCGCGCATGGAGGGATGAGGGAAGAGCACCCGGAGGGACGTGAGAGGGCAGAGCGCGCGCGGCGGGACGCGAGCAGAGCACACTGCGGCCGCCTCAACCGCAAGCAACCACACGCATAGATCAGTTGAACACGTAGGAAATGGTCGCCTACAAGCCGGCCGCCACTTGCGTCGCTGCGTAGAGAGTGGCCGTGCGCTACTACCTCCATCTTGGTCAATAGTCCCCTTTATATTATGTATCATACTTTGCCCTCAAATTTAACCAACAAAATTTTAATGCATGTTATAAAAATTATATAATTAGAAACTATGTTCAAATACGAATCCAGCTATAATCTTTGGCAACATGCATTCATATTTTATTAGTTAAATCCTACTTATAAACCAGGACGGGTGTATAGTAGGTAATTCAGTCGCAAAGGTTTTTTTATTAACTGTATGTGTACGTGGCCTTTCGTCCTCCTCTCGCGCGTCTTGTCACCCCGCTGCCGCAAACGGCTTACAGCGCAAGCTTGCGCAGCGCGTGGGAGCGTTCTTTTGGCCAAATGATGGCGCCAATGAATCGTCGGTGAGCCTGTTCCCGCGCAACCTCACAGGTTCCCGCGCAAGCTTCCCGCCTGACTGGGTGAAATCTTCCAAAATCCCAATGCTTACTGGCCTGCTATAAAAACCGTCACGGCCGGCGAGTCCCGCGTCGCTTTTTCTTCTCCCTCTTTGTAGCTTATCTCGTCTGCTTCTCCCACAATCTCCAATGGCACCGGTCCATCGTGGTCGCTCAGCCAGGCTGCCATCATCAGACAACAGCTCTAGCTAGGAGGCTACACCACGGCGGTAGCACAGTCCCCGGTGTAGTGTAGTGCACATGGCGTCCCTGTTGAGTTTGCGCGGAACACCCACCACACGCTTCGCCGCCGGTGCCCGTCGATAGCTGTTGCCGGCCGCCGTTGCCGCCACACCACCATCGAAAGCCAGGGCCATCGCCCGCTCCACCGCCGCAGCCCGAAGGTGGGAGGTGGCCGTCGTGGACGCCACCCTACGCCGGCCACCGTGGCCATCACTCGCTCTGCCACCACGGCCCGAAGGCGGGAGGTGGTGGCCGTGGCCGCCACCCCATCATTGGCCGCCCTGGCCGCCAGCCCACCGTCGACCACCGGGGTCATCACCCGCTCCGCCACCGCGGCCCGAAGGTGGGAGGCGGAGCTAGATGCTGACACGTGCGTCAGTGACCTTGCACGGTACACCGAGTTCCTGCGGGAGGAGGAGGAGGAGCGCCTCATCAAGCACGCAAAGAGCCTTACCACCATTGTGGATGCGGCACATGCTGCCTCAGAGGCGAGGAATCAGGAGATCTACGAGGAGAACCACCGCTCCGAGAGGGGTCTCCTGGAGCGGCAATGGGCGTTCAAGCTGGCAACCATCGCCGAACGTGCAGCAGCGGCATGCAACGTATTGCCTTTGTCCATTTCGTCGGTAGGATCCTCCTCCTTTGCCTCTTACTGAGCATGCTCGGTAGAGGAGAGGCTGCCGGAAGTAGTACAAAGCCCCTTCCGTAGTAGTAGTAGTATTTAGGGGCTATTTTGTTCAGTTCATTTGACTATAGATGTGGTGGAACTGTACAACGTACTTAAAATTAGCTAGTATATAAAGTAGAATTAGCTATTTCAGTACGTGGTTGGAAACAATTGGGGAAAGTTTGGGCGGTTTAGTTGTCGAGTTGAACTGTGTGTATAAATTAAGCACGACCGCTTAATCTATGAATGAAATCTATGCTTAATTACTGAATTTTAGTTACAAAAATTAGATAGTGCTAGTGATTTTTAGCTGCATATTTTGACAAATTGCAGTGTTACAAGGTTGACAAATGGCAATGTTTCTAGATCAAAAAATGTCAATCTTTCCAGTTTGACAAATGGCAACATACCCAATATGACAGATGCAAATCTTACCAAATTGTTTGTAAGTGGTTGCACACGGGTCATCCAAAATAACCGTTGTGTTGAAGAGATGCACAAATCCTGCTCTCGCTTTGCAGACGGGTGTTCTATCTAAAACGTTTGCGATCAAGAGCTGCACAAACCTTGCTTGGCACATTTTCCCTTGGCTACCTAGGGAAGCTGTCGGTCTGCATACGGGTGTTCTAACTAAAACGTTTGCGATCGAGATACAATACTAAAACCCAAGAAAGAAACTATTTCCGGCGGTGGCGGAGGCGGCGTGCTGCATCGTCCTTGTCGTTGTCGTCGTCCGGGATGTCGTTGTTGAAGTCTTCAAGGCAGCTCAAAATGTTCTTCACTTGTAAATCAAACATCATGTCGTCGCGCGATCGACGAGCGGTGCGCGGGAGGACGGCAGCTAGCGGCGCTGAGAGATAGCGGTCAACGGCGACGTCCCATGCCACTGAGGGGGGCGCGCGCACGGGCACGGGCGCGGCAGGTGCAGCCAAATGCATGGGGACGGGCGCCGCAGTGGGTGGAGGGGCACGCACGCGCACGGCCACAGGTACGGGCGCTGGCGCTGTCATGTCCACGAGCTCGCGCGGGTCCGCGGAGACCTCGGTGACGCCCGTGGCTTCCAGCTCTGCGATAGTGCTCTGCGACCAGCTCGTCAATGCTACGGGGATGGTCGTTGGCGCGGGCACGGGAATGGGAGCGGGGACAGCAACAGCCGCGGCCAGCTTGTTCTGGGCCATGTCCATGAGGCCCCATTCCTCCTTATTTTCTATCTCCTCCGTCTCGGAGTTGACTTCACCAAACTTGAAAACTAGTGGCAGATGATCCTTCTGCGCCATGGCGTTGGTGGAGGTCTATGGGAGGGAGGGGATGTGATGCGAACAGTAAGGCCGCCCGTATTAAGCAGTGGCTCGGGCACCATTAATGGAGAGGAAGGCGGGCGGACATGGAAGTCAAAGGGCTCGATTCCTAGTGAGCCTGCGCAGCGTACAGCTCGCATGCTTCCCAGTGAGCCTGCGCATTGGAGGACAGCTTGCACGCCTCTCGGTTAGCCCGTGCATTGGACTGCCCTCGTACACCTCCCGTTCAGTCAAGAAGCTCTCCACACGGCACCTCCTATAGCCATTAGAACAAAGGCACGTGGTGTCACATGAATGGTTAACATAACGCACACGATTTGAATTATACAAACATTTGCAAGGTTAGAGTGCAGCTATTTGTTCAAAAATGCCTTTGTTGGTTGTTATTCGAGTGCTTCTTCTCTCAAAATGGACACGAAAAATACCACAACATGTCGGGTGTCATTCCATGATAGCATGCCAAGTTTCATGAATTTCAGACAAGTTTTGGATTTGCTAGAATCTAAAAACAAAGTATCTCAACGTTTTGCCGGCAATCAACAGTGCCCTAGTGTTTGAAATTCATTCCCATTTCTTGCATGGGACCTAAGCATGCACCCAAGGACAAAGATTTGATTTTTCAACCAATTTATATGCACTGGAGCATGTGCATGTAGTTCAAATTTGAATTATGCACATAAAATGCCAAGAAAACCCAGTTAATGTATAAAAATGTCCAAACGAACCCTGAAAAATTGCAAAATTTAACACAACACTCATGTTGTTCTATGTTGACACAAGAAAATTTTTGAAAGCAATAAGAGGCAGCCGATATCATTTTGTCCCCGAAGGTGGGACATTCCCTACCTTAACCATCAGGCTTGTTGTGAGAAGCTCTGGTTTGTGAGAAGCATATCCCCAAACCTGCCCCAAATGGGACAAAAAATTACAACGACATGTCGATGCCGCTCCATGATAGCATGCCAAGTTTCATGAATTTCAGACGAGTTTTGGATTTGCAAGAATTTAAAAACCAGGAATCTCAAGGTTTGCGGCCGAGTGACGGTGGCAGGGTGTTTGACATTCATTCCCATTTCTTGCATGGGACCTAAGCATGCAACCAAGGACACATATTTGAATTTTCAACCAACTTATATGCATTAGAGCATGTGCATGTAGTTCAAATTTGAATTATGCACATAAATGCATCGAAAACTCAATTAATGTATAAAAATGTCCAAACGAATCCCGAAAAACCCAAAAATTGACACAACACTCCTATTGTTCTATGTCGACACTAGAAAAAATTTGAAAGCAACAAGAGGCAGCGGATATCATTTCGTACCCAAAGGTGGGACGTTCCCTACCGAAACCATCAGGCTTATTGTGAGAACCTTTGGTAGGTGAGAAGCATATCCCCAAACCTGCCCCAAATGGGACAATATTTTTGCCATGGCATGTTGATGCCGCTCCATGATAGCATGCCAAGTTTCATGAATATCAGATGAGTTTTGGATTTACTAGAATTTAAAAACCGGGAATCTCAATGTTTGCGACCGAGTGACGATGGCAGGGTGTTTGACATTCATTCCCATTTCTTGCATGGGACCTAAGCATGCAACCAAGGACACATATTTGAATTTTCAACCAATTTATATGCATTAGAGCATGTGCATGTAGTTCAAATTTGAATTGTGCTCATAAATGCATTGAAAACACAATTAATGCATGAAAATGTCAAAACGAACCCCAAAAGTCCCCAAAAATTGACACAACACTCGTGTTGTTCTATGTTGACACGAGAAACATTTTGAAAGTTAGAAGAGGCAACATATATATTGTTTCGTTCCCCAAGGTGGCACATACCCTACTGAAACCATCAGGCTTGTTGTGAGAGAAGCTCTGGTTTGCTAGAAGCTTATACCCACAACTGCCCCAAATGGGACAATATTTTTACCACGACATGTCGCTGCTGTTCCATGATATCATGTCAAGTTTCATGAATTTAAGATGAGTTTTAGATTTACTAGAATGTTAAAAGCATGTATCTCAATGTTAGCGGCTGAGCGACAGTGTCAAGGTGTTTGACATTCATTCTCATTTCTTGCATGTGACTTAAGCTTGCAACCAAGGACAAACATTTGATTTTGCAACCCGTTTTTATGGACTGGAGCATGTGGTTTAATTTTGAATTGTGCACCTGAAATGCCTGGAAAACCAAGTTACCGTATAAAAATGTCCAAAGGAACCCTAAACAATTCCCATTTTTTACGACACATATAGTTGCATGTTCACTGTAGATAAAAGGTCTAGCAATTCAAACACCGTCCATTGCCGCTGTGACCCCATTCTGTAATTCAAATCAAAATTAAAAATCAAGTAGACCCCACACAGTTCATTATCACAAACCGTGTGAGATGTCGTACAAAATATCCTAGAGCACCATTAGTGTATAGTACGCCTATGGCTTACGCGAGAAGGTGCGTCGGCTACAGTCCATAGCCGGCGTGTCAAACACTAGCTAGCTCCCCAAATATCATTTCACTGTTCAATCGTCATCGGTGAAAGATGGGGACGTGGACCCGTGTCGTGAGGGCAACTTCGGCGCCCCACTCCGGTGAGAGTGCGGCCGCAGCCGCCATATTCGTGCTAACAAGGTGCATTAGCGCGGCCGCAATCTACGACCGGGCAGCCATGGCAGCCCAAACGGCCACTGTTGCTTCTCAGGTAGCGGCAGCAACATCTGCCTCGGGGATAGCATCTGACGAGAGCGGCACAACAGCTGCCGGTTCCACAGTGGCTGCCTTAGCCCTGATGGAGGCCGCCCATGACCATGTCGAGGCTGCCCACGCCCAGCTCGTGGCGGTCACCATACAAATCAAACGAAGCTTCTCTGACAATGGTCGGCAACCCACATCTGAAGAGTTGGCAATCACCGAGAGCGTTCAAGCAGCCGTCCGTTCCTCTGCCGCATACCTTGCCACGACGGAGCATGTCCAAGACCAGGTCGCAGCCGCCCATGCCCAACTCGTGACGGCATTTTCCAAAGAGATGGTGGACGCGGATGGCGAGATGCTTGCCGAATATGGTGTGATGGATGCCACGGAGCTCCTTCCCCAGGAGACTGTGAGGCGCGAGATGGACATGGACGAGGCGGCGGAGATCGACGAGCACCAACCACAGTAGTACTCTTTCTATTGTTTAATTAAGAGCGCCGGTCTTTAATTTGTTACAGTAATGATTAGGCCAGCTAGCTCTATTTAATTACTGAACTTGCTCGATTAAGAAGTGTGGGTGTGCTGTAGTCTCCTTTGTGTACCCAAATTATGCAATGACGTGGATGAGCACTGTAACTAGGGAAATTGGAACCAAATTTTTTGACGTTCAAACTCATCGCACACGGGTGAAGCTATCTGAACCATTTGTGATGTTCACATATCGTACACAGTTCTCAATAAGGGACCATGTCTGATGAACCTTTGTGCGCCAGTTTTTTGCTGAAGCAATTCCAAATTTTCGGCTTCCGCGGAAATATCTACCTTCCCGCCCCCTCCCCCCTGACCAAAAGCCACATTTCCCCTATTTCTGCCTTCCTTTCCAAGTTGAAACCTTCACTCCTTTCTTGCAGCTCCGCCCCCTCTCCGGCGACCCTCCTTCACACTGCTTGGCCTCGTCTATCCAGGCCGGTAATCCACACCAGACCCCCATCCTCCTCCTTCCACATCCGACATGCCCCGACCGCTGGCGCGACACCTTCCACCCAAATCACCAACCCATCCACCAAATAAGCGCCGCCCTAAGCCATGGTGCATGCAGTATAGCCGGGAGCTCAAGGAGCATTTGGTAGCGAAGAAGCAAATTGTGGCCGCACGCGCGGATGAGGTCGCGATGGGTACCATTCGTGCCGACCCCCAGATCTTGGAGGAGCACCTTGCCATTTGCTAGATATGCCGGTTAAGCATGCTCGGTTTACCCATTGCGTGTGTTGCTCCTGCCTTTCCTTAACAAATTCTAGTGAATTGTGCTATCTAATTTTACCATGCAATCTGTTGCTCCTGTGTATAGGTTCTATATGTCATGCAGTGTGGTGCTCAGTTATTAACTGTTTGTTTAATTAGTTGTCATCTTTAGTTAACTGTTTGGTTCAATTCTCCAAATGTGATGTTCAATTCTTCAGGATGCAATTTTGTATTGTCTTCCATGTGAGAGATAAATCGAATTTATCTTTACAAAATACACGAGAAACGAATACAATTTCTATATTTCGAAGTTGTCAAGCATGCTTGGTTTGGCTATACATTGTGCAATGTGGTGCTCAGTTAACGTTTGGTTCATTTGTGTTGTGGTGTTTAGTTAATTGTTTGGTTCAATCTGCAATGTGATGTTCAATAGTTGTGCGTTCATTCTGTTATTGTATACCATGTGAGAAGTAAATCAAATTTGGTTGTACTAAATACATGAGAAATAAATGCAATTGCTATATTTCCAAGTTGTCAAGCATGCTTGGTTTGGTTATACATTGTGCAATGTGGTGCTTAGTTAACGGTTGGTTCATTTATGTTGTGGTGTTTAGTTAACTATTTGGTTCAATTCTGCAATGTCAATGTTCAATAGTTGTGGGTGCATTCTGTTATTGTATACCATGTGAGAAGTAAATCGAATTTGGCTATACTAAATACATGAGAAACAAATACAATTGCTATATTTCCAAGTTGTTAAGCATGCTTGGTTCAGTTAACTGTCTGATCTTCTATTAGGAGTATGTTATATTGTGCAATGTGGTTCTCAGTTAATGCTTGGTTCATTTGTTGTGGTGTTTAGTTAGCTTCTTGGTTCAATTCTGCAATGCGATGTCCAATTGTCGTGGTTGGAATTTTGTATTGTTGTGCATGTGAGGAATAAATGGCATTTGGCTGCACTTAATACACGACAAACATATACAAGTGCTATATTTCCAAGTTCTTAATCTTGCTTGGTTTGGATAAATGGGTTTTCCATGTGGCTTGAATTAATCTGATGAATCTGCAATGTGCTTAGTTTTCATCAACATATTTTACTGATAGCATGCGAACCCTTACTTAAGCTGATGACTAACTACCTTATATGTGTTGCAGGGAAACAATGGGAAGCAGTGAGGTTTACAATCGAGGTTAGCACGTGCATGGTCCGTTGTCTAATAGCACATTATTGTGCAATTGCAAGAACCATTCTAATACTTAGGTTTTTAACAATTTGGTCTTGCACATGTAGGTCCTGCTGTCAGAGGTTTTGACCCACTGTTCGACCCTTTTTGCATATGGGGAAATGAGTTGTCCATGAATATCAATCAAGTCAAGAAACTCAGAAAGATTGCTAGGATAAAGAAATTCGCGACAAAAAACAACAAGATCTTTGTCTGTAGAATGAAGAAGACATCAGTTCACTACAAGATGGTACTAACTATTATACCTTGCCTTTTTTATTCCTTTGCCCCATTTCCAATATAGAGAAGATATTTATGCACATCCTTGTTTTCAGGCCTTTCCAAAGGAGTTCACTGATGATTACCTCTCAAACCACCTCTATGGTTAGCAGGCGAGGAAGGTTTTCATACAACACCCACGATTCAATATTGAAGTGTTCCTGAAGAGGACGAAGGATGGACGGTCAATCATCCACAAGCACTAGCCTAAAGTTGCAAAGACCTTCAACATCAATGAAGGCTCAATATTCTCCTCCCGCTTTAGCTGTTTTCCCGATGAGATGCATCTGTCTATGTAACGTCTATGATGCTAATTTCTATGACACTTGGTGCTGGTGCAGTTGTGTAATGGGGTAGCTGAGTGCTGAAGCAATCATGTTGTACTCTGATATATTTTTCAATTATGAAATCCCGCTTCCTTAATATGGGAATGAAATATATTATGTGTTTAATATGAATATCAATTAGATTAATAAATGGATTATTAATAATAGGGCAATTAGCCTGCTAATTGGTTTTTGCTATTGCAAATGGTTATTGAGAAAATACGTGGCCGATGACATAAGGTAACGCACACAGTTTCTAGGAATAAACCGTATTGGAACGATGAACAATCACACACGGCATTCTATTGAAAACTATTTGCGTTAGGCCACCTTGCGCAAACGTTTACCTCATAAAAACTGTGTGTGATGGACAACCTTTGTCACACAGTTTCTTCTACGCACTGTGTGTGATGCATTCAATAATGCAAACAATCTTTTTTTAATGTTGTGTACGATGGGAACGCCATCACAAACAATTTAACGAGGAAAATTGTGTGTGATGTACCTACGAATAGAAACTTTTTCCTTGCAATGACTGTGTGGGATGTATATACGAACCGAAACATTTCGCGGGGACTGACTGTGTGGGATGTACTTATGACCGGAAATGATTTCGCTTTTATAAATGTTTTTTAGCACTACTATATGTATAACCGTATTTTCTTGCTCGCCGGTCACACCCGACCTAATTTTTCTGAGCGTGTGTGCCAGGAGGGCATATCCCCGATGGTTTCTGGGTCATGTGGGAAGGGCCCCCTAATCGCCCACACTCACTAGGTGACGGTTCTGAACACCGTCGCGGAAAGGGGTTAAAAACCGTTTGTATAGCACCTCGCTGTACCGGTGTACGTTATTCCCTTTGTCATCGGTATGTTGCTTGCCTGAGATTAGATCATTGGTATATTGATACCTATTTCAATCTCATTACCGGCAAGTTCTTTACTCGTTCTGTAATACATTAGCCCACAACTAATTCATTATTCACTTTGCTTGCAAGGCTTCTTATGATGTGCACTACCGAGAGGGCCTAGAGATACCTCTCAGATACTCGGAGTGACAAATCATAATCTTGATCTATGCCAACCCAACAAACACCTTAGAAGATACCTGTAGATCATCTTTATAATCACCTAGTTATGTTGTGACATTTGATAGCACACAAGGCATTCCTTTGGTATCCAGGAGTTGCATAATCTCATAGTCGAAGGAATATGTATTTGAAATGAAGAAAGTAATAGCAATAGAACTGAACGATCATAATGCTAAGCTAACGAATGGGTCTTGTCCATCACATCATTCTCCTAATGATTTGACCCCTTTTGTCAAATGACAACACATGTCTATGGTTAGGAAACTAAAGCATCTCTGATCAATGAGCTAGTCTAGCAGAGGCTTACTAGGGACACGATATTTTGTCTATGTATCCACACATGTATCAAGTTTCTGGTTAATACAATTCTAGCATGAATAATAAAAAATTATGATGATATAAAGAAATATAAAATAAAAACTTTATTATTGCCTCTAGGGCATATTTCCTTTAGTCTCCCATTTGCACTGAAGTCAATAATCTAGTTCACATCGCCTTGTGGTTTAACACCAATAATTCACATCTTTATGTGATTAACACCCATAGTTCACATCGCCATGTGACCAACACCCAAAGGGTTTACTAGAGTCAATAATCTAGTTCACATCGGTATGTGATTAACATCCAAAGAGTACTAAGGTGTGATCGTGTTTTGCTTTGTGAGAGAATTTTAGTCAACGGGTCTGCTGCATTCAGATCCATATGTATTTTGCAAATTTCTATGTGTACAATGCTCTTCATTGAGCTAATCTAGCTAATTGCTCCCACATTCAATACATATCTAGATTGAGAGTTAGATTCATCTAGATTAGTGTCAAAGCTTGCATCGACGTAACTCATTATGACGAACTCTTTATCACCTCCATAACCGAGAAACATTTCCTTAGTCCTCTTTAGGTACCTAAGTATAATTTTGACCGTTGTCCAGTGATCTACTCCTTGATCACTATTGTACCCCCTTGCCAAACTCATTGCAAGGCACATAACCAATATGGTACACATCATGGCATACTTTATAGAACCTGTGGCTGAGGCATAGGGAATGACTTCCATTCTCTCTCTATGTTCTACCGTGGTCGGGCTTTGAGTCTTACACAACTTTACACTCTACAATACAGGCTAGAACTCCTTCCTTGACTGGTCCATTTTGAACTCCTTCAAAATCTTGTCAAGGTGTGTGCTTTGTGAAAGTCCTATTAAGCATCTTGATCTATCTCTATAGATCTTGATGCCCAATATATAAGAAGCTTCACCAAGGTCTTTCATTGAAAAACTCTTTTTCAAGTATCCTTTTATGCTATCCAGAAATTGTACATCATTTCCAATCAACAATATGGCATCCACATACAATATTAGAAATGCTATAGAGCTCCCACTCACTTTCTTGTAAATACATGCTTCATCGTAAATCTGTATAAAACGATATGCTTTGATCACCTCATAAAAACATATATTCCAACTCCGAGATGCTTGCACCACTCCATAGATGGATCACTAGATCTTGCACACTTTGTTAGTACCTTTAGTATCGACAAAACCTTCTGGTTGCATCATATACAACTCTTCTTAGAGATATCCATTTAAGGAATGCAATTTTGACATACGTTTGCCAGATTTCACAAAATGTGGCAATTGCTAACATGATTCGGATGGACTTAAGCATCGCTACGTTTGAGAAAGTCTCATCGTAGTCAATCCCTTGAACTTGTCGAAAACCTTTTGCGACAAGTCAAGCTTTGTATACATCAACATTACCATCAGTGTCAGTCTTCTTCTTGAAGATCCATTTATTCTTTATGGATTGCCGATCATCGGGCAAATCAACCAAAGTCCACAATTTGTTCTCATATATGGATCCTATCTCAGATTTCATGGCCTCAAGACATTTATCGGAATCTGGGCTCATCATAGCTTCTTCATAGTTTGTAGATTTGTCATGGTCTAGTAACATGACTTCCAGAACAGGATTACCATACCAATCTGGTGCGGATCATGCTCTGGTTGACCTATGAGGTTTAGTAGTAACTTGATCTAAAGTTTCATGATCATCATCATTAGCTTCCTCTCTAGTTGGTGTAGGCATCACAGGAACGATTTTCTGTGATGAGCTACTTTCCAATTCGAGAGAAGGTACAATTACCTCATCAAGTTCTACGTTCCTCCCACTCACTTCTTTCGAGAGAAACTCCTTCTCTAAAAAGGACCCATTCTCAAAAACAAAGATCTTGCCTTTGGATCTGTGATGGAAGGTGTACCCAATTGTTTCCTTAGGGTATTCTATGAAGATGTACTTCTACGATTTGCAAGCTTATCAGGCTGAAGCCTTTTGACATAAGCATCGCATCCCCAAACTTTAAGAAAAAACATCTTAGGTTTATTGCCAAACCACAGTTCATACGGTGTCGTCTCAACGGATTTATACTATGCCCTATTTAACGTGAATGCAACTGTCTCTAATTCATAACCCCAAAATGATAGTGGTAAATCGGTAAGAGACATCATAGATTGCACCATATCTAATAAAGTACGGTATGATGTTCAGACACACCATTACACTGTGGTGTTCCAGTTGGTGTGAGTTATGAAACTATTCCACATTGTTTTAAATGGAGGCCAAACTCGTAACTCAAGTATTCACCTCAGCGATCAGATCGTAGAAACTTTTTTTTCTTGTTACAAAGATTCTCCTCTTCACTCTAAAAATCTTTGAACTTTTCAAATGTTTCAGACTTATGTTTCATTAAGTAGATATACCCATATCTGCTCAAATCATCTATGAAGGTCAGAAAAATAACGATACCCGCTGCGTGCCTCAGCACGCATCGGACCGCAAGCATCGGTATGTATTATGTTCAATAAGTCATTGGCTCACTCCATTGTTCCAGAGAACAGAGTTTTAGTCATCTTGCCCATGAGGCATGGTTCGCAAGTATCAAATGATTCATAATCAAGTGATTCTAAAAGCCCATCAAAATGGAGTTTATTCATGCGCTTTACACCAATATGACCTAAACGGCAGTGCCACAAGTATGTTGCACTATCATTATCAACTTTGCATCTTTTGGCATCAATATTATGAATATTTGTATCACTACTATCGAGATTCAATAAACCATTAACATTAGGTGTATGATCATAAAAGGTTTTATTCATGTAAACAAAATAACAATTGTTCTCTGTCTTAAATGAATAACTATATTGCAATAAACATGATCCTATCGTGTTCATGCTCAACGCAAACACCAAATAACATTTATTTAGGTTCAACACTAATCCCGAAAGTATAGGGAGTATGCAATGATGATCATATCAATCTTGGAACCACTTCCAACACACATCATCACTTCACCCTCAACTAGTCTCCATTTATTCTGCAACTCTGATGACCCACAAGTATATGGGATCAATTGTAGCCTTTTTTATAAGCAAGAGTGTTGAAACCAATGAGGAAAAGAATGAAATGACAAGTGGTTTTTAGCAAGGTAATGTCTGCAAGTACTGAAATTGTAAGTAACAGAGTAGTTTGATAGCAAGATAATTTGTAACGAGCCAGTAATGGTAGTAGTAACAAAATTGCAGCAAGGTAGCCGACATGCCAAAACGGTTTCTTATGATAAGCAAAGTATTCTTGAGGGTACACAGGAATTTCATCTAGTCACTTTCATCATGTTGGCTCGATTCATGTTCGCTACTTTGATAATTTGGTATGTGGGTGGACCGGTGCTTAGGTGATGTTCTTACTTGAACAAACCTCCTACTTATTATTAGCCCCCTCGCAAGCATCCGCAACTACGAGAAAAATATTAAGAATAAATTCTAACCACCTCATTAACTTTTGGATCCAATCAGTCCCTTACGAAATAGCGCATAAACTAGGGTTTAATCTTCTGCCACTTTCGCAACCCATCATCTAATAACTACTCCATAGTATATTCTATTAGGCCCAAATATGGTGAAGTGTCATGTAGTGGACGTTCACATGGCACCACTAAGAGAATCACAACATACATATCATCAAAATATCGAACACATATCAAGTTCACATGATTACTTGCAACATGATCTCTCCCGTGACCTCAAGAACAAAAGTAACTACTCACAAATTATACTCATGCTCAAGATCAGAGGGGTATTACATAGCATAATGGATCTGAATATATAATATTCCACCAAATAAACCATATAGTAATTAACTACAAGATGTAATCAACACTACTAGTCACCCACAAGCACATATCTATAGTTCTAGTACAAAGATTGAACATAAGAGATGAGCTAGGGTTTGAGAGGAGTTAGTGTTGTTGAAGATGTTGATGGAGATAGCCTTCCCTCAGATGGGAGAGTTGTTGGTGATGATGCTGACGATGATTTCCCCCCCGAGAGGGAAGTTCACCTGGCGGAATCGCTCAGCCGGAGGGCATAAGTGCTCCTACCCAGGTTCGGCCTCGAGACAGCGGCACTTCGTCCTGAAAGTCCTCTACTTATTTTTTTCTAGGTCAAAATGACTTATATACCAGAAGAGGGGCACCGGAGGTGGGCCTGGGTGAGCACAACCCAGCACGGCGCACCTGGGCTCTCTGGCGCGCTAGGTGGGTTGTGCCCACCTGGTGGGCCCCTTATGGTACTTATTGGCTCCAAAAATCCTCATTTATTCCATAAAAATCCTCGTGAATTTTTAGCCCATTTGGAGTTGTGCAGAATAGGTAGCCTGACGTAGCTTCTTCAGTTCCAGATTTCCAGCTGCCAGAATTCTCCCCTTTTGTGTGTACGTTGCATATTATGAGAGGAAAGACATTAGAATTAGTCCAAAAACCACTATTATGCAATAAAACAACATAAATAACAGTAGGTAAAATGATGCAAAATGGACGTATAAACACCCCAAAGCTTAGACCTCGCTTGTCCTCAAGCGAAAACCGAAATCGAAAAACATGTCCACATGCTTAGAGAGAGAGGTGTTGATAATAACAAAAATACGGACATAGCAGCATCATGTAACTCATTATGATAGCAACAAACTTTAACATAAAACTTTTATCATAGACTTCTCATGAAAAAGTAAAAATTCATCACAACATCGAAGTAGAAAGTATAAACTCTATCGGAAACCAACAAACTATGTTCTCAGTCAACTTTGCAACTACATTTCATCATCTTTTCAGGAAGGGTCACGTATCGGAGCCTTTAGGCAAGTTCACATACTCAACCATCATTTAGTATTCTATGATTGCTAACACTCACCGCGTACACATGAGCAAAACGTTTCAACCGGACACATAGAATGATAAGGGCTTATAGTTTCGCCTCCCAATGTATTCACCTCAAGGGTGATTTCAACAATAATAACTCATGCTACCCATATTCAACTGGATATATGTGCCTAGATCTTTCCTCACCACATGATGCTTGCCAAAGGAGAAAATAGAAAGGAATAGAGAGAAAAACTTTGACTCTTGCATGAAAGTAAATACATAAAAGTAAAAGATAGGCCCTTCGCAGAGGGAAGCAGAGGTTGCCATGCACTTTTTGTTTGCATTCTGAAGCCCTTAGTGCAAGATAACGTCACGTTAAATTGCCCCTTATGATGGCAGGCTTTATTATGCAGTCTCTCGCTTTTATTCTTCACCATCGCAAGTTCGTACAACGCTCAATTTTCTCTTACACTAAATGATCTAACACTTTTAGAAGCAATTTTACTGCCTTATTGCACCGATGACAACTTACTTGAAGGATCTTACTCAATCCATAGGTAGGTATGGTGGACTCTCAAAACAAGATTTGGGTTTAATGGTTTTGGATGCACAAGTAGTATCTCTACTTAGTGCGGAATTTTTGGCTAGCAAAGATAGGGGCAAACACCACATGTTGAAGGCTCTAGGACAATATAGCTTCTATGTGAATATGAAAAAACAGAAACCATTACGTTGTCTTCCTTGTCCAACATCAACAGTTTTGGCATATAATATTTTGATGGGTGCTGACAATCACAAAAGATTTCCATGATAGTGTATTTGCATGTGAATCTTCTCTTCCCTTATTAATTCTTTCATGAATTGCATCATTGACCAATGCTATGTTTGTCAATCTACAATAAAATTTTCTACTTATACTTTTCCTTGTGTAATGTCATCACTTACCATAAGATTAGCATATGATCTTTTTCATTTATTTCCTTTCTCTTTTATTGAAACAAGAAAGTAAAAGAAACAAAATCAAACTAAATTTTATTATATATCTCGCACACGATTACAAAGATATATCACTAAGCAAACTACCGAAAAGAAAGGATCAAACTAAACTTTTATTCATCTAAAGCAAAAGATAACTATAGATCGAACTAAGAAAAGTAAAGGCAAAAGATAGTGTAAGTGCTACGATACCGGGGCACCTCCTGTCGGTGTCAAAACCAACAGATCTCGGGTAGGGGGGCCCAAGCTGTGCGTCTGAGGATCAATGGTAACTATGGAGAAGGGACACAATGTTTACCCAGATTCGGGCCCTCTTAATGGAGGTAAAACCCTACTCCTGCTTCATTATATTTGAGGGTATAGGGGTTACAAGAGTTGATCTACCTCGAGACTGATTCAGCTAACCCTAGATAGCTAGCCTAGCAATGTTGTGTTCCTGCCTCTAATCTAACCCTCCGGTTTATATAGACACCGGAGGGGCTTAGGGTTGTACAAAGTCGGTTTTACAGAAAGGAATAAAATATCCAGACACCTATACTTGTCATCCAAGCATATGAGAGTCCCCACTAGACACAAGAAATAATCTTTTGTCTTGTATCTTGACGGTCCATCAGTCCGGCCCACATAAATAAACCGGACGCCCGAGGACCCCCTAGTCCAGCACTCCCATAGTAGCCCCTGAACCAGTCTTCAATGATGATATATTGGCGCTCAGATTGTCTTTGACATTGCAAGGCGGGTTCCTTAAAGAATACACATTGGCTTTCCTCTGTAAAAGAATTGTATCCGACTTTTCATAATAAACACAACCCTTAGCCACGAAGGCAGGATATAATAAATAAGAATAGTGTCTTTTACTAACAACTTTTTCAATGAAGCATCAGACTTGACCCTTCGGCACTTTGAACCGATTTCACACCCCGCGGTCCGTGTTTCGAGGCCACGCCTCATTGGCACGTCCTGTCAAACAGAGATCGTGCCCACTTAATGCGGGATTGCATATCAATGGTATTTGGGTAATCCAACCGACCGTGGCGCATACCCACATTGGGAAGGGCTGAGGTTTTAAGGCTAGGGGAGCGGGCGCTCGGTATTCACGACCTATATAAGCGGATAAAGATCCATCTTTTCTGCCACGCCTTCTTCCTTCCTCAGCCTTCCCATCTTCGAGCTCCAGCGCCCAAGCTTCGATCCTCCGCACCGCCACCAACCTCTCCAGTCATGTCCGGATCCGGCTCTCAAGGCAAGTGGGTGGCCTCCTCGGTGAAGGAGAAGGACATCAAGGAGCTCCAGGAGGCGGGGTACCTGAGTAAGAACATTGCAAACAAGATCCCTGCCAAGAAGCAGGTCATCCCCACTCTGGAGCCCGGTGAAAGGGTGGTGTTTATCCCCCACTTCCTCCGTGGACTAGGGTTTCCACTTCACCCTTTTGTCCGTGGCCTCATGTTCTATTACGGGCTAGATTTCCATAATCTAGCCCCAAACTCCTTCCTCCACATCTCGGCGTTTATCATCGTGTGCGAGGCGCTCCTTCGCATCCCCCCCACTTTGGCTTCTTGCTCAAAGTCTTCAACGTGAAGCCAAAGGTGGTGGACGGGTAACATGCGGACTACGGAGGCGCAATGGTGAGCAAACTCCCTAACGTCACCTGGCCCAAAGGGGCCTTCGTGGAAACTGTGAAGACATGGCAGCAAGAGTGGTTCTACATCACCGAACCTCGCGATGCCAACTGGGCGGCCACTCCTGAGTTTAGATCCGAACCACCAATGCGTCTTGCGTCGTGGATCAACAAGAGTCCAGACTGGGGGTAGACCGACGAGGTGTTGATGCTACAAAAGCGCATCAAAAATATGATAGAAAAGAATACCAGCCTCACTGACATGGTTTAGGTGAAACTATTCCACCGGACCCTTCCCTGCCAGCGCCGGCCTCTCCATATGAGGGAGTTCAACCCGAAAGGGCCGCGGACCATGCAGCGATTCTTCGGCACGACGCACAAAGATATCTGGAGGCTACTTTTCATGGCCCAGAAGTCGTGACCGGAGAAGACCGACGACATCGGCCTCAATTGTGCTCACCCAGCCTCCCCGGTAAATATTATAGTTTCCGAACATAACTTAGTTCATAAATCACAGGGGTGTATTGATACTTTCATCCTTTAACCAGGGTTGGACGAAGAGGGTGGAGGGATCAAATATCCAGCTTCGCTGCCCAAAAACCTAGCTGATCCTCTGCTGACGAGGATGCTGGCCCCGACGCCGCACTAGGCGCCGGAGAAGAAAGCCAAGAAGAAGGGCAAGGAGGCTGAGGGAGTCCCAGATTAGGGGGTGTCTGGATAGCCGAACTATCACCTTCGGTCGGACTCCTGGACTATGAAGATACAAGATTGAAGACTTCGTCCCGTGTCCGGATGGGACTTTTCTTGCCGTGGAAGGCAAGCTTGGCGATACGGATATGTAGATCTCCTACCATTGTAACCGACTCTGTGTAACCCTAGCCCTCTTTGGTGCCTATATAAACCGAAGGGTTTTAGTCCATAGGACGAACAACAATCATACCATAGGCTAGCTTCTAGGGTTTTAGCCTCTCTGATCTCGTGGTAGATCTACTCTTGTACTACCCATATCATCAATATTAATCAAGCAGGAGTAGGGTTTTACCGCGATCGAGAGGGCCCGAACCTGGGTAAAAACATCGTGTCCCTTGTCTCCTGTTACCATCCGCCTAGACGCACAGTTCGGGACCCCCTACCCGAGATCCGCCGGTTTTGACACCGACATTGGTGCTTTCATTGAGAGTTCCTCTATGTCGTCATCTTTAGGCCCGATGGCTCCTCCGATCATCAACAACGATGCGGTCCAGGGTGAGACTTTTCTCCCCGGATAGATCATCGAATTCGGCGGCTTTGCACTGCGGGCCAATTCGCTTGGCCATCTGGAGCAGATCAAAAGTTACGCCCCTGGCCACCAGGTCAGATTTGGAAGTTTGAACTACATGGCTGACGTCCGCGGAGACTTGATCTTTGATGGGTTCGAGCCCCAGCCAAGCGCGCCGCACTGTCACAATGGGCATGATCTAGCTCTGCTGCCGGACAGTGCCCTGGAGGCCGCACCAGTGTCCGCTCCGACCCTTAGCTCGGAGCCGACTACACCGATCGAGGACGGGTGGTTGGACACCGCCTCGGGGGCTGCTATCTCTACGATGATTGAGCCGAATACTATCCCTGTCCTTTGCAAGGCTCGTAACTCCAAGGTACCGGACTCCTCTCCAGACTCTGGACCTTCTACGCCCCTGCCAATCGAATCTGATTGGGCGCCGGTCATGGAGTTCACCGCCGCAGATATCTTTTAGCACTCGCCCATTGGCGACATCCTGAATTCACTAAAGTCTCTCTCTCTTTATCAGGAGAGACCTGGCCGGACTATGGTCAGGAAGGTTTGGATGCGGACAACGAAGAAATTCAAAGCCCACCCACCACCCACTTCGTAGCCACTGTCAATGATTTAACCGACATGCTCGACTTCGACTCCGAAGACATCGACGGTATGGACGACGATGCAGGAGACGACCAAGAACCAGCGCCTACAGGGCACTGGAAGGCCACCTCGTCATACGACATCTACATGGTGGACATCCCAAAAGATGGCAACGGCGATGAAACAATGGAGGATGACCCCTCCGAGAAACAGCCCAAGCGTCGGCGTCAGCGGCGCCGCTCTAAATCCCGCCACAGCAAGAACGGTGATTCCAACACGGGAGACAATAACACCCCGGAAAGTGCCGAAGACAACCCCCTCCAGCAGGATTCAGCACAGGAGGAGGGAGAAGCCAGCCCTCATGAGAGAACGGCAGATAGAGAGGTAGAGGACGATAATTACATGCCTCCCTCCGAAGACGAGGCAAGCCTCAACGACGACGAATTTGTCGTGCCTAAGGCCCCCGTCGAACAGGAGTGTTTCAAACGCAGGCTTATGGCCACGGCAAGCAGCCTCAAGAAAAAGCAGCAACAGCTTAGAGCAGATCAAGATTTACTAGCTGATAGATGGACTGAAGTTCTTGCGGCCGAAGAGTACGAACTCGAACGCCCCTCCAAGAGCTACCCAAAATGCAGGCTGCTACCCCGATTAGAGGAGGAAGCACTCAAACCTACATCACCAGCGCAAGATGCGGCCGACCGGCCACCTCGTGGCCGCAACAGAGAGATCCCTCAGCCCTCCACTCAAGCCGCACCCCGGCGCCGCTCTAAAAATACCAAGGCACGGGGAAGTGCGCCAGACCTGCGAGATATATTTGAGGACAAGGCAAGGTAGACAAGATTGATCTACGAATCGCGTGGGCACCTCACTACATGTGAGGACAACCTTCATGCCAGATACAGCAAATCCGGCCGGGCCGAACACAACAGACAAAACCCATTTGAGCTACGTCGTGATATAACCCAATACAGAGGCACGCACACGCACTATGCTTCACAGACAAAGTGATGGATCATCAAATCCCTGAGGGTTTCAAACCCGTAAACATTGAATCTTACGATGGCGCAATAGATCCTGCGGTCTGGATCGAGGACTATCTCCTTCATATCCACATGGCCCGCGGTGATGATCTACACGCCATCAAATACCTCCCACTCAAGCTTAAAGGACCAGCTCGGCATTGGCTTAACAGCTTGCCAGCGGAGTCAATTGGTTGTTGGGAAGACCTGGAAGCCGCATTCCTCGACAATTTCCAGGGCACCTATGTGCGACCACTAGACGCCGATGACCTAAGCCACATAATTCAGCAGCCAGAAGAATTGGCCAGACAATTCTAGACATGGTTCCTAACCAAGAAAAATCAAATCATCGACTGTCCGGATGCAGAGGCCCTTGCAACCTTCAAACATAACATCCGCGACGAGTGGCTTGCCCGGCACCTAGGACAGGAAAAGCCGAAATCCATGGCAGCCCTCACAGCACTCATGACCCGCTTTTGCGCGGGAGAAGACAACTGGCTAGCTCGTATTAACAACATGACCAAGAGCCTTGGTAATTCGGATACCAAGGACATCAATGGCAGGTCGCGTCGTAACAAGCACAAGCGCCGCATTAATGGCAACAATGCTGAGGATACGACAGTCAATGCCGGATCAGAGGCTCTAAACCCGGTCAGCGGAAAAATCCATTCGAAAGAAATACTCTGGGCCCATCCAATTTGGACCAAATACTCGATCGCTCATGCCAGATACACGGCACCCTTGAAAAACCAGCCAACCACACCAACATGGATTGTTGGGTGTTCAAGCAGGCAGGCAAGTTACATGTCAAAAACAACGACAAGGGGCTGCATAGCGACAACGAGGAGGAGCCCCGGCCGCCGAACAATAGAGGACAGAAGGGCTTCCCCCTACAAGTGCGGACGTTGAACATGATATACGCAACCCACATACCCAAAAGGGAGCGGAAGCGTGCACTAAGGGACATATATGTGATGGAGCTAGTCGCCCCAAAGTTCAACCCGTGGTCCTCTTGCCCGATCACTATTGATCGAAGGGACCACCCCACTAGCATCCGTCATGGCGGATTCACTGCATTGGTTCTAGACCCAATCATTGACGGATTTCACCTCACTAGAGTCCTGATGGACGGAGGCAGCATCCTGAACCTGCTTTATCAGGATACAATGCGCAAAATGGGCATAGACCCCTCTAGGATCAAACCCACAAAGACGACCTTTAAAGGCGTCGTACCAGGTGTAGAGGCCAAGTGTACAGGCTCAGCTACACTTGAAGTGGTCTTCGGATCTTCAGATAACTTCCAAAGTGAGGAGTTGATCTTCGACATAGTCCCGTTCCGCAGCGGCTATCACGCACTGCTCGAACGAACCGCATTTGCAAAGTTCAATGCGGTGCCGCACTACGCATACCTCAAGCTCAAGATGCCAGGCCCTCGAGGATTCATTACAGTCAATGGAAACACCGAACGCTCTCTCCGAACGGAGGAGCATACCGCGGCCCTCGCGGCAGAAATACAAAGTAGCCTCTCAAGGCAACTCTCGAGTCCGGCTATTAAACGTCCGGACACCCTCAAGCGCGCCCGGAGTAACATACAACAAGACCGCCCGGCACGTCCCGAGCACGCGTAGCAATGCGGCCCCAACCCCAGCCCTCGCAAACTTGCAAAACCAGTACTACGCGTACATAATTACGCTCTAGAAATACCATGGGCATAGGGGGAGGGGCACGACCACGACAGGCCCAGAATGCGGCTCAACCGCACCAGGGGCTCCCGATTGTGTAATTCTTTTTTCTTACTTTCAGGACTTCTTTATCAAGAAGCCCTGTCCGGCAGTAGAATCGCCGAACACATGATGCAACAGCCAGGGAAGCAGAAAGCTACGTCGAGTGTCCAGGTGGTCTCTATAACAAGCAGTATACCTGTTTTACATATCATCCCACAACTTGCTTCTGGAGGGGGACATGTCAAATAGTCCCATCCCTGCTTATCACACTATTTGTATCGTTCTTCTTTTACCGCAACTCTCTTTTTTTATAAACAATGCATAGCTTTTGTCTATTATTGCATTCCTTTTTTTACCTATATATGTTCACTCATGACATGTTGCATCCGTACGCTTTGGTACGGCCAAATACACCAGGGGCTTAAGTACCCCAGAATATGGTGTGATAAGTACGAACACTTTCACAAGCGCGGCACCCCGAACTTATAGCATTATATGCATCGGCTCCGAATCATGTCTTGGGTCAATAGTTGGGTTTGCTCGGCTCCCATGTTTTGGTACCTTACGTTCCGTTATATCGGCTAAGGTAGCGCTGGGAGAACCACTGCGATTGTGCCTCGGTTGAGTTGGGTTGAGCACCTCAGTGGAGAAAGCTAAAACTGACCGTCATGATAGGGTGAGAGCTGGTCGCTGTTCGAGAGGTTTTCGAGTCCCTAAAGACTTATGACGCTTAGAGCGAGGAGCCGGCTTTGTCCGGCCCAGGCGTGGATACCGCCCCGAATTCGGTCTTCCGAATACTAGGGGCTTCGCCAAAATTTAAAATTATAGAATTCTATGGCTAAGTGAGAGTGTTCAAGCATTATAGTCCGGTTGCCTTTTCATTGCGTTGAGCGCCTCCCTCGAAGGACCCAAGAATGGGAAAAAGAGCGCTCAAGTTTATCCCGAACACCCCAACACTCGCGGCACGGGGGCAGAAGCCGACAACTCGCCATCTCTCAAATTTAATAAATGGCCGCACAGAAGGTAATATTTTAAATTCACAAGCGTTGCTTAGCGCATATGAACACGTTTTCAAGCGTACATGATAACAAATGCGAGTCCACTCAAAAATTACATCTTTGGAGCATTCACCCGCTATAAGGTGGGCACCCTTCAGAACGCCCGTATAATACATCTGGGTGTGCGATACTCCTTGCCCGACGGTGGAGCGTCCGTCACAAGCTTCTCAGCGTCCATCTTGCCCCAGTGCACTTTAGCATGGGCAAGGGCCCTACGGGCACCTTTGATACAGACGGAGCGCTTGACGACTTCAATCCATGGACAGGCATCCACCAGCCGCCTCACCAGCCTGAAGTAGCTCCCAGGCATGGCTTCCTTGGGCCACAGCCAAACTATGATGCCCTTCATGGCCTGTTCGGCCACCTTATGGAGCTCGACCAGCTGCTTCAGCTGGTCGCTCAATGGGCACCGGGTGTCCGGCCTCAGCATACTGAGACCAGAACACCTTCTCCATTGAGCTCCCCTCCTCGGCCCGGTAGAATGCGGAAGCATCGTACACACTGCGGGGTAGATCTGCGAATGCTCCTGGAGAGCTCCGGATTTGGGTAAGTAACAAATAATTCACTTTCACGTGCTTGCTTTGCATGGAGTATCCCTTACCCGCCGCTATCTTCTTCATTGCCTCAATTTCCTGGAGGGATTTTTGAGCTTCGGCCTTAGCGGCTTTGGCGCTCTCAAGAGCCAAGGCGAGCTCAGACTCTCGAGTCTTTGAGTCATGCTCCAAACTCTCGTGTTTTTCCATGAGAGCCTGGAGATCTTGCCGCACCTCCGCCACCCACGCCTCCTACTTCTCTCGCTCACTGAGCTCCATGGCCACATTGCTTTCGGCCTTGGACACCGCTTCCTTCAGGGTCGCCACCTCGTTCGTGGCCCCTGCATTTCTCATGTTATTCCTGCTATTTTCTGTAACCACATCTTTTATATACTTCCATAAGGTATTACTTACCTTCCTTGTCCTTGAGCTGCTTTTTGGCAAGGCCAAGCTCGTTCTTGGACCACTCGAGGCTCTGCTTCAATGCATTAACCTCCGCAGTCAGTGCGGCAGAAGTCAGCAGCGCAGCCTGCATTCCCCATATTGACATACCTATGTTAGACTCCTGCGTACATCTTTTTAGATCCTGAGTTCGGCTTTTCTTTCTGAACACCAAACTGAGCATCAGGGGCTACTGTCTATGCGGTAATATTTTTTACATATCTTAAATACATACCTCAAAGCCTATTAGAAGGCTAGCACAAGCTTCGGTTAGCCAGCTCTTGGCGGACTGAACTTTCGGGATCACCACACTCATAACAGTGCGGTGCTCCTCCTCGATGGAGGCACCGTTAAGCGCCTCCAGCAAATTATCCGGCGCCTCTGATTGGACGGAGGTCACCGGCGTCACAGTCTCGCCCTTCTTACGAAGGGGCCGCCTGGCGGACTCCGGAACCACTGAAGGTTCTGGTGCGGAGTCCGGCCCGGGGCCTGACTTAGAGCCCTTTGGGGTTTGTCCCCCCTTGCGCCCGAAGTCCGGGAGGTTGCCTTGTGGCGCCTCCGGGACCCCCTCCTCCTGGCTGGGCCCCTTTTGGGACCCCACCTCAGTGTCATATGCAGCATGAGGAGAGGAGGCGGCCGAAAGTTAAGTGCTATTCACGTCCGATGGAACCAGGGAGCCGCTCGTTGAAGTGTCGAGCCCGTCCTTGGCCGGGCTGCAGGGTTGTATTCGGCGTTAGAAGACTCTATACGACAAACGAAATGCCATGAGTTATTCTGCTATCCGGATACTTACGATGTCGTCGGGGGCTTATCCCTTGGTGGACACTCCTCTTCGCCGTTGTCGGTGTTGGTGGAGTAGTCCGGAGGAAGGGTCCTTCCCTTCTTGGACCCTCTGGCCTCCCCAGTTGAGGCAGCCTTCCTTTTCTTCTCTCCCCCCGCTGGGGGAGAGGCCACGTTTTCCTCCTCCTCACCTTCATGGGAGGAGTCTGCCTCAGAGTCATCGGACGATGAGTCCGATAACACCTGGCGCCGGGAGCTCTTTCGAGTTCCCGTGGCCTTCTTCTTGGCCTTCTTCTCCGGCACCACGTGAGGTGCCGGAACCGACAACCCCATCAATCGGGCGTCCGCTGGGTCTTCTGGCAAGGGAGCCGGACAGTCAACTTGCCCGGACATCTTCTGCCAGGCCTGTCAAAGGTAAGGGAGTTTAGATCCCGCATAGAGTCAAACTATGAAAAACAAGTGTCCTGTAAAGGGTAAAAAGCTTACCTCGCTGGCTTGACGCTGTGAGCTGAATCCACGATCTTCGGTAGCGGATGCGGGAGCCTCGGCGCCCTTGAACAGCACCTTCCAGGCATCTTCGTACATAGTGTCGAAGAGCCTACTCAAGGTTTGATGATGTGCAGGATCAAACTCCCATGGGTTGAAGGCCCGTTGTTGGCACGGGAGGATCCGACGGATGAGCATGACCTAGACTACGTTGACAAGCTTGAGCTTCTTGTTCACCATGGTTTGGACGTAGGTTTGGAGTCCGGTCAGCTCTTCTGAATTACCCCATGTCAGGCCCGTCTCTTTCCAAGAGGTGAGCCGTGTAGGGATGCCAGATCGGAATGCGGGGGCCGCCACCCATTTAGGGTCACGCGGCTCGGTGATGTAGAACCACCCCGATTGCCACCCCTTTATGTTCTCCACGAAGGAGCCCTCGAGCCATATAACTTTGGGCATCCCGCCCACCAAGGCACCTCCGCACTCCGCCTGGCGGCCGTCCACTACCTTCGGTTTGACATTGAAGGTCTTTAGCCATAAGCCGAAGTGGGGCCAGATGCAAAGGAAGGCCTCGCACACGACGATGAACGCCGAGATGTTGAGGATGAAATTCAGGGCCAGATCGTGGAAATCCAGGCCGTAGTAGAATATGAGCCCCCGAACAAATGGTGAGGTGGAAAACCTAGTCCGCGGAGGAAGTGGGTGAGGAACACCACCCTCTCATGTGGCCTGGGGGTGGGGATAAGCTGCCTCTTGTCGGGGAGCCGATGCACGATATCGCCGGACAAGTATCCGGCCTTCCACAGCTTTTTGATGTGTCCCTCCGTGACGGAGGAGACCATCCACTTGCCTCCCCCTACGGACATGGCTGGGGAAGGTTGAGGCGAGATGTGCGGACTTGGGCGCTGGAGCTCGAGTGCGCGGAAATGGATGAGCAGAGGAGGAGGAAGGCGTGTGTGAAAAGGTGGATCCTTATCCCCTTATATGGACGGACGAAGCTATACGTCCCCGCCGGCCTGGTAAAACTCGCTTATCTCCCAAGCACCGTAATTGATGGCGCGGTTGGGTTACCCACGCCCGTATTGATGAAAATCCCAGAATAAGGGGACATGGTCTCTACTTTGACAAAGATGTGCCAAGGAAACTGCCTCGCTAAACGCGCTGAGGTGGAACAGTAAAAACAATTCGAATAAAGACTTGGCAGTGGTGTGATGCCACGGAATACGTCAACAAATTGAATCTGTGTAAATATTATTCTCTCTACGATGGTATGTGGAACTTATTTTGCAGAGCCGGACACTATCCTTATGTTCAAAATCTTCTATGAAGTATTCGGAGGAGGAACCCGCCTTGCAATGCCGAAGACAATATGCGCGCCGGACTCGTCGTCATTGAAGCCTGGTTCAGGGGCTAGTGAGGGAGTCCCGGATTAGGGGGTGTCCGGATAGCCGAACTATCACCTTCGCCGGACTCCTGGACTACGAAGATACAAGATTGAAGACTTCGTCTCATGTTCGGATGGGACTTTCCTTGGCGTGGAAGGCAAGCTTGGCGATACGGATATGTAGATCTCCTACCATTGTAACCGACTCTGTGTAACCCTAACCCTCTTCGGTGCCTATATAAACTGGAGGGTTTTAGTCCATAGGACGAACAACAATCATACCATAGGCTAGCTTCTAGGGTTTTAGCCTCTCTGATCTCGTGGTAGATCTATTCTTGTACTACCCATATCATCAATATTAATCAAGCAGGAGTAGGGTTTTACCTCCATCGAGAGGGCCCGAACCTGGGTAAAAACATCGTGTCCCTTGTCTCCTGTTACCATCCGCCTAGACGCACAGTTCTGGACCCTCCGCCGGTTTTGACACCGACATAGGCCAAAAGAGGCCCCGCCGTAAAGGTCCCCAGACGCTATGTCCGGGGATTCTGAAGCCCTCTCCTCCCATGAGGGAGATGAAGACGAAAAGGAGGAGGAAGAAGAGAGCGACTTTTCCCCTAAGGGGAGGAGGTAGAAAAGAGCGTCCTCCGAAGACCCGGAGGTGGAGGCGTCCAAGAGGGGGAAGATATCCCTCTCGGATGACCTGGATTTGGATGCCGAAGTCATCCCTGAGCGGTGCCCTAGGCTGAAGCCCCTATCTGATTCGTAAGTATCCAAGGATGCCTTACATATATCAATGTTTATGATTGTAGTTTTTTAATACATTTATATTGTATGCTCTAGTCCGGCCCGTGATCTCCCCCAACTATCATCTCCGGGGAACTCGCTGGAGCCAGGGATGGTGGAGAGCGAGACGCCACCGTGGGACTCTCCGCCAATTGCTACATACGACACTGAAGCCTTGTCCCAAAGAGCCTCTCCAGGCCATGGAGAGATGCGGGAGGCCATCAATAGGGTGCCAGAGGGTAACACCTCGGATGCCGAAGACATGGGGGGATCATCCCCCATGGAGACTGATGACGGGGGCCAATACCAATCCAACCCCCAACCAACACTATTCCGGAGACCCATACGGCTCCGAAATCGGGCAAGCAACCCCATTTCAAGGAGGAGGGAGCGTGGACTCCATCGGTGGCCTCCATCAATCCGGAGGCGCCAGATACTTTGGCGGAAGCACTTCGTCGTGCTTCCAACGTGGAGGAGCACCGTAACCTGATGGGTATGGTGGTTGAGAGGATTCAGTCCACCAAGAGCGGGCTGAACGAAGCTTTTACCAGCCTATTAATAGGCTTTGAGGCATGCGATGTAATTTTCTAACCAACTTTAATAAAGGAATATGCCTGTGTATAGATAGTAGCCCCTAAGACTCTGTCCGGCTTTGGCAAAGCCGGACAGAGGATCACATAGTGTTCGGATGAGGTGACATATTACCCTATTGTGCAATAGGCTTCCTTGCTGGCGGCTAGCGCCCAGGCTGCCGAAGTTTTTGAACTCACTCGGAAGCTGCGGCTGGCCGATGAAGAAGTAATCCACATCAACAAGGTATGCGTGCATTGAGGAGCTTGGTCATATATCTTCAATGGTATATCAAAAAATTGTATATGTGTTAGTCGTTTTAAACTGACTAAAAATGTTATAACTATACTCGCAGTTGGCGCCAAGGAGGTTGAGGCCCTCAAATGCGCCCTTGCCGAAGCCAAGAAGGAGGCGGAGGCGAGCAAGGCGGCCATAGACAAATGGGCCGAAAATTTAGAGGAGGAGAAAACCACCCGCCGACGACATGAGGCACGGGTGGGGTGAGGGAGTCCTAGATTAGGGGGTATTCGGACAGCCGGACTATATACTTTGGCCGGACTATTGGACTATGAAGATACAAGATTGAAGACTTTGTCTCGTGTCTGGATGGGACTCTCCTTTGCGTGGAAGGAAAGCTTGGCGATTCGGATGTGTAGATTTCCTTCTCTGTAACCGACTCTGTGTAACCCTAGCCCCCTCCGGTGTCTATATAAACCAGAGGGTTTAGTCTGTAGGACAACAAAAATCATAATCATAGGCTAGCTTCTAGTGTTTAGCCTCTCTGATCTCGTGGTAGATCAACTCTTTAATACTCATATCATCAAGATCAATCAAGCAGGAAGTAGGGTATTACCTCCATCGAGAGGGCCCGAACCTGTGTAAATATCATGTCCCCAGCCTCCTGTTACCATTAGCCTTAGACGCACAGTTCGGGACCCCATACCCGAGATCCGCCGGTTTTGACACCGACATTGGTGCTTTCATTGAGAGTTCCACTGTGCCGTCACGATAAGGCTTGATGTCTCCTTCAATCATCTTCAACGACGAGGTCCAGGAGGAGGTTTTCCTCCCCGGACAGATCTTCGTATTCGGCGGCTTCGCACTGCGGGCCAATTCACTTGGCCATCTAGAGCAGATCGATAGCTACGCCCCTAGCCATCAGGTTAGGTTTGGAAGCTTGAACTACACTGCCGACCTCCACGGAGACTTGATCTTCGAAGGATTCAAGCCCGTGCCAGGTGCACCGAACAGTCACAACGAGCATGACTTATATTTGCCACTGGACAGTATTCGGGGAATCACGCCTACGGCTGCTCCAGGAAACCATCCGGAGCAGATTGTGTCATCCGAGGACGGGTGTATGGACCCCGCCACGGAGGCCGCACACTCATCGGCCTTGGATCCGAACACTGATCCCACCTCCTATCAGGTCGGGACCATCGGACCCTCGGACTCGTCTCCGGCTACAGGATCCGAATCGCATATGCTCGTGCCTATCGAATCTGATTGGGCACCGATCATGGAGTTCACCTCCATGGATATCTTTCAGCACTCGCCCTTGGGTGATGTGCTAAGCTCATTAAGGTGTCTCTCTTTGCCAGGAGACTCCTGGCCGAACTATGTCCGCCTCGAGTGGGAAGCAGACGACGAAAAAAATCGTTCCCCACCCACCACCCACTTCATAGCCACTGTCGATGACATAACCGACACGCTGGATTTCAACTCCGAAGACATCGACAGTATTTACGGCGATGCAGGAGAAGAACAGGAACCACCGCCCACCAGGCGCTGGACTGCCACCTCATCATATGATATATATATGGTGGACACACCAAAAGAAGGTGATGACGATGATACAATGAAGGATAATCCCCTCGATAAACAACCAAAGCGACGCCATAGGCGCCGCTCTAAATCCAGCCACAGTAAAAACAACGCAAGAAAGAATAACACTCCGGTTGACTCCAATGGAAACGACGACCCCATGGACCCAGCGATGGAGCAGGACAAGCCAGGGGACGGTACACATAGTCCGGAGCCAACGTCAAACAATGCCGATCCCGAGGGTAAAATTCACCAACCCGTCTCCGAAGAGGAGAACAGTCCGGACGATGATTCATTCATCATCCTGGAAAAACACCTGGAACAAGAGAACCTCCATCGAAGTCTTATTGCCATCGCAAGGATCTTGAAGAAGCAGAAGCAAAGGCTTAAGGCCGTGCAAGACACGCTCAACCGCAGATGGAACAAAGTTCTCGACACTGAAGAAAAACATGGCGATGATCGTCACACAAAGAGCTACCCAAAGCGCAAGCTGCTGCCCGAATTCGACGATGAGGCCATAGAGCCCATTCCACCGAAAAACAATATGACCGATCAGCCGGACCGACCACCCCGTGGCTGCGACAGAGCGGCTATTGATGCCGCACACAAGTCAGCACACGATTTACGTGAGCTCCTGGACAAAAAAGCCAGTGTAGCCAGGTCCATCTATGGATCTAGAAAACGTGCTCCGGCGTAGGATCAAAACCACCAAAACGATCGTACTAATGGAATACCAGCTCAGAATCAACACCAAACACAACAACCGTCGACAACATGCCATGACGCATCCAATTACAGGGGTGCCGTGCACCCCCTGTGCTTCACCGATGAGGTGCTGGATCATGAATTTCTAGAGGGATTTAAGCCCGTAAATATAGAGGCATACGATGGAACGATAGACCTTGGGGTCTGGATTAAGGACTTTATCCTCCATATCCACATGGCTCGCGGAGACAATCTCCACGCCATTAAATACCTACCCCTCAAGTTAAAAGGACTAGCTCGGCATTGGTTGAAAAGCCTCCTCGAAAACTCCATTGGAAGTTGGGAGGAACTTGAGGATGCTTTCAGGGCCAATTTTCAAGGGACCTATGTCCGACCACCGGATGTAGACGATTTAAGTCACATAATTCAACAGCCCGGAGAGTCAGCCCGAAAACTTTGGAACAAATTTCTTACTAAGAAGAATCAAATCGTCGATTGTCCGGATGCCGAAGCCTTAGCGGCTTTCAAGCATAGTATCCGAGACGAATGGCTCGCCAGACACCTCGACCAAGAAAAGCCGAGGACAATGGCAGCCCTTACAAGCCTTATGACCCGCTTTTGCACGGGCGAGGACAGCTGGTTGGCCCGTAGCGGCACCAGCGACCCAGGCACATCCGAAGTCAGGGATGGCAATGGGAAGCCGCGACGCAATAAAAACAAGCGTCGAAACAATGAAGACAGCCCAGATAACATGACGGTCAACGCCGGATTCAGGAGCTCTCGACACGGTCAACGGAAGAAGACATTTAAAGGCACTAGAGATGGACCGTCCAGCCTAAATAAGATTCTAGACAAGTTATGTCAGATCCATGGCACCCCCAAAAAACCTGCAAACCACACCCATAGAGAGTGCTAGGTTTTCAAGCAGGCCAGCAAGCTAAATGCCGAACACAAGGGGAGGGAGACGCCAAGTGAAGACGAGGAAGAACCTCGCCAGCCAAACACTGGGGGACAGAAAATATTCCCACCAGAAGTCAAAACAGTGAATATGATTTACGGAACTCACATTCCAAAGAGAAGGCGCATACACGCACTCCGAGACGTATACGCTGTAGAGCCCGTCACCCCAAAATTCAATCCCTGGCCGGCCTGCCCGATCACTTTTGATCGCAGGGATCATCTGACTAGTATCTGGCATGGAGGATCGGCTGCCTTGGTACTCAACCCAATAATCGACGGATACCATCTCACTCGAGTCCTTATGGATGGCGGCATTAGTCTTAACCTGATATACCAGGACACCGTCCACAAAATGGGGATAGACTCGTCAAGAATTAGCCAAAGTAATACTACCTTTAAAGTAGTGATACCAGGTGTCGAGGCACGCTGCACGGGCTCTCTAGTACTAGAGGTTGTATTCGGTTCTCCCGACAACTTCAGAAGCAAAGAAATACTCTTCGACATCGCTCCATTCCGAAGCGGCTATCACGCACTACTCGGGAGAACGGCATTCGCTCGTTTTAATGCAGTGCCGCACTATGCCTACCTTAAACTTAAGATGCCTGGTCCACGTGGCGTCATTACAGTTAGCAGAAATACAAAGTGTTCCTTATGGGCGGAAGAATATGTGGCGGCTCTAGCAGCCGAACACTGAGCGGCCCCTCCAACCAGAATAAACGATCGGTCGTCAGGACCACGAACACGGTTAGACGAGTCCGATACCCCACCAGGTGTAATAGCTCAGATGAACCTAAGCTTGGGTTGATAGATATACCCGCATAGGTGGTGCTAGGGGCTACTCGCAAAAAAAAGAGGAGCCCATAGTTCGGCTCGACCCTATTAATACAATAACATATTGCATTTTCATGGTTTGTTCAGATTAACCAACTCTTCGCATGAAGTCTTTTCACCTGGGTTTTTCCTTTTTACAGATGATCATCGTGCTACACCCTTCCAGGATACGGCACAACGGAGACACAGGCGCAGACGTGCAGCAGGGCCCCGCTCAGAGGTTTCTTTTTAGATTAAGACCCTGCGTAAACCTTTTTTACTGTCGCTTGTTGCTTCATACCTTCCGGTTACTGAACACAACTGGGAGGGATGCTTGCGTTATTGGCATTTCGGCATGCCAAGGAAATTCAGGGCTCATTATCGAGGGCGCTACTCAGCCAAGTATATGTCATAGATTCTGAATACCTTAGGGAGTGTTCGGCGTCGCGAGTTTGGCCTTATATGCATCAGCTCCGAATCATGTCTTTGGTCAACTGTTGGGTTTGCCCAGCTCCCGTGTTTTGCTGCCTTACATTTTGCTCTACCGGTTAGGGCGGCACCGGGAGAACTACTGCGATTGTGCCCTGGTTCATCTAGATGAGCACCTCAGTAGAGAAAGCCGAAAACTGACTGTCATGATAAAGCAAGAGACTAGTCAACCACTCGATGACTCAGCGGAATCTTCGCGATTCCTCTGCATTAACGAAGGACCGGTTTCCCGGTCACTTATGTACGCGCACTGTATTCGGATGAACGCGAATGTACCAGGGGCTATATTGTAGCCCCCACCATCAACTCCTATGGCTAAGTGAAAGTGTTAAAGCTATATAGTCCAATTGCCTGGATCGCCGCGCTATCACCTCCTTAATGGACCAAGACCTTGGATCAAGTGTGATTACACGCTTTTTCAAACACCCCCGCATTATATGCGTGGGGGCGGAAGCCGACGACTGCTAACTTCCAGGTTATATACATACATACATAAACGGCCGCACAGGAGGCACTATAACACTTTCAGGAAAAAGTATACACATAGCCTTTATAATCAATATCACATTGTTTTTACAATTCAGATACATGTCACTCGAACATGGTACTCTTTGAGCACTGCGCCTCTATTAAGCGGGGACCTTCTAGGACTTCTTCAAAATAGTGCTCGGCTGGGTCCTGGCCTCCCGCCGGACCCCGGGTCACAATAGCAGTGGCCTCCATCCTCGCCCAGTATGTCTTGACACGGGCAAGAGCCATCCGCGCACCCTCTATGCACGCCGACCTCTTAGCGGCGTTGATGTGCGAAACAACACAAAGGAATTGTTGCACTAAACCAAAATAACTGTCCATCCTTGGTCCCTTCGGCCAAAGATGATCCACGACAGACCTCATGGCAAGCCCGGATAACATATGGAGCTCGGCCCAATTGGCCATTTGTTCGTCCAATAGCAGCGGGCGCTTTGGAGCACTGAATTGCGAACAGAATAACCGTTCTACCTCTTGATCTTTCTGATCTTTGAAATATTGAGTCGCATCAGCAACGCTATTGGCCAATTCCAAGTACGCGTCCTCAGCACTCCATAATTGATCCAGAGGGGCATACTTCAGGTCTCCGAACTTCGTCCGCAACAGAAAGAGCTTCCCAGCCGTGATATCTCCGGCTTGACGAAGCTCCTCCTTTGCCGCTCTGATCTCAGAGCGAGTCTCCTTAGCTTCTTCCAAGGTGTTATTCAGGTCAGCCGCTTTCACTTGATTTTCCTTTTCAAGGAGCTCATAACGGTCGGCGGCATCCTTAAGCTCAACCACCATCTTGGCTATTCTATCTTCGCTCTAGCGATGAGCAGCCTGTTCGGCTCTCAACTCCTCGGTCGCCTTTAGGGCAGCTGCATCACTTCTCCTGGCTTGCTCCTTGGCTCGGGCAAGCTCTGCCCTAAGGGTCTCCACGACAGGAGCTCCATCTGCAATCATAGCATATTATAGATACTAGCATCATGCTCCTCTTAATATTTGCTGACAAGCCGAAAATAGATACCCTGGGCCTCGTCAAGCCGCTTGTTCACAAGCGCGATGTCAGCATCCGCCACGTCAAGCTGCCGCTTTAGTTCGGCAAAATCAGCAGTCCGGTCAGCCGCCGGACCCTTAGCCACCTGTACATAAAAGCAGTACGGTGATTATCCGGGATTATGATCCTATGTTTGCCACCTTTGGATGGCAACCAGAGTCTCAGGGGCTACTATCTACACAGAGCACACCTAGCATGTGCGGTACAGCTGAAAATACACATATTACTTTGTGTACCTCAAAACCTTTGAGTAGGCTCGTAAAAGCTTCATCCAACCCGCTTTTCGCGGATGAAATCCTCTCAAACACCGTACCCATTAAGGTACGATGCGCCTGTGGGATAGCCGCTTGCTCCAGAAGACCCGTCAGTGTGTCCGGCTGCATGCCGGACAACCCCGGACTCTTCCTATGGCTCTCCTTGGGAGCCGAATGCTCCGGGCTTCGGGTGGCCGAAGTGTTAACTTCTGGCCTTGGCGGATCAGGAGAAATCCTCTGTGACGACACCTCGGGGTCGTCCGCCCCATGGGGCGGAGAGGAAGGAGGAGGCGTTTCGCTCTCCATAATCTCCGGAAGAAGATCCCCCGAAGACGAGCTCTGCTGAGAAGGGCTACGAGCCAAAGTGCAAGAGATGGGTCTCGATTATTATTCCCTGAGATAAAACAGGATATATCTACCGAAGTACTTTTGATTCACTTACGGCTTGGTGGAGGGCTGGCCCTCTTGCATGCGCTGTGCGGTGAAGACGCCCTCTGGGGCAGGCCCCCTTCCAAGGGTTTCCTCCTTTGTTTGGAAGCCTCCGTCTCCAATTCTTCAGAGGAGGCCCTTTTCTTCCCATGAGGAGAGGCGATTTTAGATTCACCTCCCCGATCATCCTCCTTCTTGGAGACATCAATTCCCCCAGTCTGGATGTACAATGTATGAAGCCATCTTTCGGCTTCTCTATCCCTCCCCTCATCCTCTGCTGATGGCACCTGATATGGTGCGTGCTCAACCATCCTGGTTAATAAAGGATCCAGCGAGCCTTCGGGAAGAGGGGTCAAACACTTAATCCTCTCCGCCTTTCTTAGCCTGTCCTGGCCAAGGGTAGTTTTCAGAATAATGTTATGATAAACATAAACATCGTGTTCGGTTGCGGAGTTACTTACTTGGGTATCCGGACGATTGCAGTTCAGGCCCGCATCCTCGGTGGTGTCCGGACACTTTTTTCGTGATCCGAAGAATAGCCGATACATCCCTTCGAGTGTCACGCCGAAGAAGTGCTGAATAGTTCGCGGTCCTTCTGGGTTGAACTTCCACATCCGGAGAGGTTGACGTTTGCACGGCAGGATCCGACGAACTAGTATTACTTGAATTATTTTGACAAGGCTGACATCCCTCTTGAGAAGATCCCGAATGTGGCTTTGCAATGTCGGTACATCATTAGCAGGCCCCCAGTCCAGTCCCTTGTTGACCCACGATGCCAGTTGAGGCGGAGGGCCCGAGCGGAAGGCCGGGGCAGCCGCTCACTTTGTTCCTCGAGGAGCTGTGATGTAGAACCACTCCCGTTGCCATAAGTCAGACACCTCCAAGAAGGAACCCTTGGGCCATGGGGCATTGACGCCTTTGCTTATTATAGCACCTCCGCACTCCGCGTATTGCCCATCAATCATCTTCGGTCTCACGTTAAAGGTCTTGAGCCACAGGCCAAAGTGTGGGGTGACATGGAGGAAGGCTTCACACACGACGATAAACGACGAGATGTGAAGGATGTAGTCGGGAGACAGATCATAGAATTCTAGCCCGTAGTAAAACATGAGCCCTCTAGCAAAAGGATCCAGACTAAAACCTAGCCCTCGTAGGAAGTGGGAAACAAATACGACGCTCTCGTTGGTTTGGGAGTGGGGATGACCTGCCCTTGAGCAGGCAGCCTATGCAAGATGTCAGCGGTCAGATACCTGGCTTCCCTAACCTTCTTGATGTCCTCCTCTGTGACAGAGGAGATCATCCACCGACCTTGAAGGTTGGATCCGGACATGATTGAAGGTCCGAAGCGCTTGAGCCTGAGCCTTGGGTGTTGGAACACGAGGTGGGGGAAGGGGAGGATCGAGCGCGGGTGTGAAAAGATAAGACCTTGGCCCCTTAACAAAGGGGGTGAATATCAAGCGTCCCCCGCGCGACCGTTTGGAACTTGCCTAAAATCAAGGAGTCATATTAACAAACACGGTTGGGTTACCCACGCCCGTATTGATGAGAATCCCGCAATAAGGGGACATGATCTCTGCTTCGACAAGACGTGCCAAGGAAACTGCCTCGCAATATGTGCAGTAGCTGGTTATGAAAAACGGTTTGAATAATGACCGGGCCGAGGTGTGATGTCACGCTACAAAAAGTTGTCAGCAGATTAGATTTGTGAAATATTGTTCTCTCTACGGTGGTATGTGGAATTTGTTTTGCAGAGCCGGACACGATTCTCGTGTTCAAAATCTTCTATGGAGTATTCGGAGGAGGAAGCCGCCTTGCAATGCCGAAGACAATCTGCGCGCTAGACTCATCGTCATTCAAGCCTAGTTCAGGGGCTACTGAGGGAGTCCTAGATTAGGGGGTATTCGGACAGCCGGACTATATACTTTGGCCGGACTGTTGGACTATGAAGATACAAGATTGAAGACTTTACCCCGTGTCCGGATGGGACTCTACTTTGCGTGGAAGGCAAGCTTGGCGATTCGGATGTGTAGATCTCCTTCTCTGTAACCGACTCTGTGTAACCCTAGCCCCCTCCGGTGTCTATATAAACCGGAGGGTTTAGTCCGTAGGACAACAACAATCATAATCATAGGCTAGCTTCTAGGGTTTAGCCTCTACGATCAAATGGTAGATCAACTCTTGTAATACTCATATCATCAAGATCAATCAAGTAGGAAGTAGGGTATTACCTCCATCGAGAGGGCCCGAACCTAGGAAAACATCATGTCCCCAGCCTCCTATTACCATTAGCCTTAGACGCACAGTTCGGAACCCCCTACCCGAGATCCGTCGGTTTTGACACCGACATGGGGGAGGCTGAAAAGGAGCTCAGGGACACCATCGCAAGATGCGAGTTCTTGGAGCAGAAGAGTTCGGATCAGGCCTCCGAGCTCACCAAAGCCCGTGAGAGCCCGAAGGAAGCCCGGGCTGATGCCCAAGGCACTCGGCAGGAGATCCAAGAGGCGAGGAGGATTGCAGCTGGTAAGGCATTTGTCATGTAGAGTAGGTATGCTAGTAGACGATATATTTTACTAACCCGAGTTTGGAGTTCTCGAGGCGCGTTTGCGGATCTACCAAGGAGTATTGCAAAGGCCGCCGCATTCTTCCGAGCCAAAGAGGGGAGCTCAACAAAGAAGCTATTCTGGTCCCAGTCCCTTGCGCTAGAGCTTCCAGTGCCCCTGAGCGACCAGCTGAAGCAGCTGTCTGAGCTGCATAGTGTGTGTTGGTGTCAAAACCGGCGGATCTCGGGTAGGGGTCCCGATCTGTGCGTCTAGGCCGATGGTAACAGGAAGCAAGGGACACAGATGTTTACCCAGGTTCGGGCCCTCTCGATGGAGGTAAAACCCTACTTCCTGCTTGATTAATATTGAAGATATGGGTTGTACAAGAGTAGATCTACCACGAGATCATAGAGGCTAAACCCTGAGAGCTAGCCTATGATGGTATGATTGTAATTGTGATCGGCCTTCTAAGGACCATCCTCTCCGGTTTATATAGACACTGGAGAGGGCTAGGGTTTACATGGAGTCGGTTACAAGGAAGGAAATATAATATCCGGATCGCCAAGCTTGCCTTCCACGCCAAGGAGAGTCCCATCCGGACACGGGCCGAAGTCTTGAGTCTTGTATCTTCACGCTTCAATAGTCCGGACAATGTATACAGTCCGGCTATCCGGATACCCCCTTATCCAAGACTCCCTCAGTAGCCCCTGAACCAGGCTTCAATGACGATGAGTCTGGCATGCAGTCTTTGTCTTCGGCATTGCAAGGCGGGTTCCATCTCCAAATACTCCAAAGTTCCTGTTACGACGAATGGTGTCCGGCATCCCATCAATGTTGTACTCCTCGGCTTCAGTGTCTCAATAATGACCATCTCCACGCGTCGAGTGAATGCGAAGAGTCGAGGCATTTTTGCATTTACCACCCTCAATTCTCCGGGCTGACCGTCTATTTGAAGGGACGGGGATTCTCAGATCCAAACCTCACTTATCCCTCCCTGAGCTAGCATCCAACAGAGCGCTCTACGAAAAACCATTCCAACATGGCCGGCCGTCGCGGCTCTTCTGCTCGCTCTCCTCGTTCCAAGTCGGGGGATTGGGGAGAGTGTTCAGTTCCTCATAGCCATTTGATAGAGTTACAAACCCAAGGGTTTATCCCACTAGCATTCATGGTCCCCGTCCAAGCCAAAATAGCTACTAATGACAGAGGGGAACAAGCAGAGCGGTCTCCAAATCCATCTCCAGAGGAGCGTATATGCCTCATCCCGCATCTGCTAAGGGGCATCGGGTTTCCTGTCCACCCGTTTCTTCACAGGCTCCTGGAGTTCTATGGCCTCCAGTTGCACAACCTTACCCCCGCCTCCATTCTGCATATAGCGGGGTACGTCGCCCTTTGTGAGCTGTTTCTAGGCTGCGAACCTCACTTCGGATTATGGAGGAAGCTGTTCTGCCTTGTCCCCCGCACCCAGGGAGAATCCCTTTGTCAAGTGGGCGGAGCCGAAGTATGGCGCATTACAGAGACCGGATACCTGTCCGGCACTCCTAAGAAGGCACCAGAAAACTGGCCTACAAAGTGGTTTTACATTGATGACGTTCCCCTTTCGGATCCAATCCGGACAGGTCTCCCCAAGTTCAGTAACGCCCCGCCGAGGGCACGCCTAAGCTGGCGCCCTCGGGGCCCTCAAGAAGAGGACACGAGGGAAATACACTTCCTGATGAGCAGGATAAAGTTACTGGCCAAATCCGGACTGACGATAGTCGAGGTCATGGCAATATGCATAATACGGGGAGTGCAACCGCTTCAGTTTCGGGGGAAGCCCATGTGGCACTTCAACGGGGAAGACGGCGCCACCCGCTGCGGCCGTAAGGGTCCGGACTCCGCCACTGCTTTGGCAAGGATATTGTCCGATTTATACAAAGGGGAAGAGGAGGAGTTCCTTCGTATTAAACCGCGGGACGGATTCTCCATGTACAACCCCCCAGAGTGGGTGAGTCGTCACTCCTTTCCCTGTTTTACTTGCTTTAGCGTTCTTCTGCTAAGATTACCTGCATCAATGTTTCTGAGCAGGAATTGAGGAGGGTCGTGGAAGGAATCTTCAGCCCCTCCCCGCAGCCAGAGGACCCCGGAAGGGCCCTAGATCCAGGACTCAAAGAATATCCGGATATTACCATGGAGCTCGTCAATGGGGTATTTCATCAAGCGAGCTGGGATAGTGCCTTAGTGTCCATTACGGCCGACTATCCCGGACTGCTCCCTGTGTCGTGTGTAAGCCTAACTAAAAAACCGTATCCTCCGAAGAGGACTCCCCTCAGGTATTATGATTCACCCTTGAGGCGTCGTGCTACTTGTAGAGACGACGGTTGGGGCGCGGGGTCGAGCCCCTAGGCACTCGTCAACCACGGGCGTCTGGATCGGACAGGCTCAAGAGAAAGGCGGTGAGGGTCGACACTCTGCTGCAGAGGTAAAGTAATAACCTGTCCTGCAATTATAGTATTTGAAATATGACAGCGCCCTTTGTGTCTCGCAGGAAGAGGAGGAGCCGTACTATATCCGAGGATCCTTCCAATCACTCCTCCTCCAGCCGGGTTCCAGAACCGGCTTCGAGGGCGGAGGCGGACATGGGGCTAGTACCGCATAGTTCTCCGACAGAGGATGCAGATATGTTATCGGCCACAAACTCCGAAGTGGAGAGCACCAGGAATCACCGGCGCCGGATGGCCGTGCTTCAGAACAACATCTTTTCTGAAGAGGCCTTTAATGCCTTCAATTCGGCAGACACATACGTCCGAGCTGCTCAAGGCGGGCTTGCCCAGGCGACGAACCAGTATACCAAAGATATACATGTAAGAAATTTTGATAAGTATGTGTAGCAGTAGCCCCTGAGACTTGAAATAGTTGGAACAACTGTTTGAAGGATCAATGTATGCACAGGTTCTTGTAGATAAGAATGAACAATTGGCTCGGGAGCTAGAGGAATGTAAGGCCTAGCTGAGGGACGCGGTTGCCAAGTTAGAGGGATCCCAGAAGGCCTCCGCTGGTAACATTTGTCTCAATTGTACTAAGATGCACTAGTTAGTAAATGGCTGATATGACAAATCTAACAGAAAATTCTGTAGATAATCCCGGGGTGAATCCGGAGGGTGGAAGAGATGACGACTCGCATCTCAAAGGGCAGCTAAAGGCTGGCGAGCGCATTCTCACGCAAGTTCGGCAGGAGAAGAACAATCTTCAAGATGCCAATGTCCAACTGGACGTGGAGTTAAAAGACGTCCGCGCCCAGCTGGCGGACTCCGTAAAGGAGAATAAAAGGCTTCGACGCGGCATTTATGGTGAGTGCCTAGACGAACTGTATGATAGTTCAACGAGGAAGTGTATTGAAATAATTTTTGCCTGTAGGAATGTTAACGGGTCGCCCTGAGGAGGAGATGCCCTCATCTACAGGTGATGTACTACAAGAACTTTCACAGTTGCACGAGCGAGCTCGGCGGGTGATGCACGACGTTGCTTAGGCCTTGTGGCGATCAAGCCGCCTGCCGAATGGCGTGGGGGAGCTTGTGGACCTGCTTCAAGGAGCCCGGCGGCGCTTCCGACTATGGAAGATATCAGCGTGCCGGCAAGGTGCAAGAGAAGCTTGGGAAATGGTGAAGACGTGCTACACCAAGCTGGACCCAAACCATATGGCCGAAGTAGGACCGGCGGGGCCTGATGGGCAAGAAATTCCTGTAAGTCTGGTATATGACCAGGTAGCATTAGCCGCAAAGTATTCTCAACAGGATTGTAAGCTAGATAGCCTGTTGGATGGCATAGAGGAGGAATATAGTCAGTCCAAGTGACTGTGTAATGTAATGGGCGTAAGTAGCCCCTAGCCAGATTGAAATCATTTGTCATGGCGGACCTTTTCGCTTCAACCCCCGGATCCTATAGTCCGGGGTGTGTCCGAATACCCGCTCAGTTATACAAAACCGGGGTATGCATGGAGACCAGGCGTAGGGGTCATAAGTGCTTGAACAGACAAGTACCCAACTAGTTATCTTATATTACATGGATAGTAAGAAACATCTTCCAGGGAGAATAGTTCCGTTAGGGGTTCCTTTCCCTGGGTATGCATGCGGCAATGCGCATGTCCGGACTGCGAACAATGGCGCAGGATACAAGACTTCTGGGGATTTATGTTGTAATAAACGAATACATCTTTTGGTCACCGACCAAATATTCTCTTAAGGAAACTAGCTTTCGGCTTCAGCCAGTCTGAGGTACACATCCGGCTGAACCGGCAGTAACAATCACAGAGGTGCTCCCCTTATGCCCTAGCCTAATTAACGGGAACGTAGCGCATAAACACAAGAACCAGGCAACCCAGCTTGGCCACATCTTAAGTCATATCGATGCATATAATGGTGAAGAAAAGGCACACATGGAAAACATATGTGTGATGGGCAAAAAGCCTTTTAGAGTAAGTTATGTTTAGCTTCCGTATAGGAAGCCCCCAGGTATTGCTTACACACATAGTGCGGCCGGAGTAATCCGGGAGTCTGTACTGTATTAAATACTTTGTGTGAAGAGAAAAGGATTGAGAAAGGAAGAGGGTGGGAGCATAATTAAAAAGGAGGAGGTAAGGAGACAAACACTGAGTTCAACGCTAGGCGTAGAATCTCTGGAGTCTGGCCACGTTCCATGGGTTTGGCTCGAGTCTGTTATCGGACGCATTACATAAGCGGTACGCTCCTCCAGTGAGAACTTTGTCAATGACGAATGGACCTTCCCACTTGGGTTTGAGTTTGTCCTTCTTATTCTCCGGTAAGCGTAGAACGAGCTCGCCAATATTATAAGTTTTGGCCCTCACTTCTCTGCTTTGGTATCGTCGAGCCTGTTGCTGATAGAATGCGGAACGGGCCTTCGCGATGTTGCGCTCCTCCTCCAGGGCGTCCAAGTTATCCTGCCAATCTAACTCGGCTTCCTTCTCTTCGTACATGCGTACGCGTGGCGAATCATGTATTATGTCACAGGGTAGTACTGCTTTCGCGCCGTACACCATAAAATATGGTGTATATCCGGTGGTACGATTCGGCGTGGTCTGCAGCCCCCAGAGTACGGAGTCGAGCTCCTCCACCCAATGAGTGTCTGACTTTGTCAAGGATCTCAGTAGTCTGGGTTTGATGCCACTCATGATGAGACCGTTTGCCCGTTCGACCTGGCCATTTGTTTGAGGATGGTAGACGGAAGCATAGTCGAGCTTAATGCCCATTTTGCCGCACCAAGCTTTCACTTCATCGGCTGTGAAATTTGAGCCATTATCGGTGATGATGCTGTGGGGGACACCGTATCGGTGTATGACCCCGGATATAAAGTGTATGACTGGTCCGGATTCGGCCGTTTTGACTGGTTTGGCTTCTATCCATTTGGTGAACTTGTCTACCATGACCAATAAGTATTTTTTTTCTTATGGCTTCCCCCTTTAAGGGGTCCGACCATATCTAGCCCACAGACTGCGAAGGGCTAAGTTATGGGGATTGTTTGGAGGGTGGTAGGGGGCATATGACTCTGATTGGCAAAGAGCTGGCAACCAACGCAGTGTTGGACATGGTCATGTGCATCTGCTCGGGCCATCGGCCAATAGAACCCTGTACGGAATGCCTTGCTGACTAGTGATCGAGCCGCGGCGTGGTGCCTCCCCAGTCCGGCATGGATTTCAGCCAAGAGCTGCCTCCCTTCCTCTTCGGAGATGCACCTTTGGAGCACTCCGGTCACACTTTTCTTATAGAGTTCCCCTTCCTGGACTTTGTAAGCTTTAGAATGCTGGACAATGCAGCGTGCTTCATTTTGGTCTTCGGGGAGCTCCTGCCTATTTAGGTAGGCCAAGAAAGGCTCAGTCCACGGGGCGATGACAACCATGATTTCGTGGGCTCAAGGTGTTATTTCGGTGGTAGAGCCTCTGATTATGTCTGATAGTTCGGAATCTGGGGGAATGTTCGGATCCGTGCTAGTATTGCTGGACTCCCCTTCCCATACTACAGATGGCTTGAACAACCTTTCCAGGAATATGTTAGGTGGGACAGGGTCGCGTTTAGCGCTGATGCGGGCGAGGACGTCCGCCACTTGATTGTTTTCTCGAGCCACATGGTGGAATTCGAGCCCCTCGAACCGAGCTGACATTTTGAGGATGACATTATGGTAGGCCGCCATTTTCGGATCCTTGGCATCAAAGTCTCTATTTATTTGTGATATTGCGAGGTTCGAATCCCCGCGCACTTCCAGGCGTTGGATGCCCATAGAGACTGCCATCCGAAGACCATGCAACAGAGCCTCATATTCGGCTGCATTGTTGGAGTCTGTGTATAATATTTGGAGGACGTACTGGACTGTGTCCCCGGTGGGGGACGTCAGGACTACACCTGCTCCCAATCCGGCTGCATTGTTGCATGTACTCTTTAGCGAGTTCGGCTTTCGTCCATTCGGCGACAAAGTCAGCCAGTACTTGCGACTTGATGGCCCGCCGTGGTTTGTATATTATGTCGAACGGAAGGAGCTTGATAGCCCATTTAGCAATCCGGCCCATAGCGTCGCGGTTATTTATTATGTCATTGAGTGGTACATCGGAGGCTACTGTAATTGAACACTCTTGAAAGTAGTGTCGAAGCTTCCGGGACGCCATGAAGACCGCGTATGCTAGTTTTTTGATAGTGTGGGTATCGGGATTTGCATGGGGTGAGGACCGTGGATACGTAATAAACCGGCTTTTGGAGCGGGAATTTGTGTCCGTCACCCACTCGTTCGACGACGAGCACTGCACTTACAACTTGATGTGTTGCAGCTATGTACAGCAGCATAGGTTCGCCAATATTTGGCGCTGTTAGGACTGGATTATTGGCCAATAAGGTCTTTATTTCATCGAGTCCGGCCGCGGCTGCATCCGTCCACACAAAGTGTTCAGTGCACCGAAGGAGGCGGTAAAGAGGTAGTGCCTTTTCTCCTAACCTAGATATAAAGCGTCTCAAAGCGGCCATGCATCCAGCTAGTTTCTGGATGTGTTTGAGGTCTGTTGGTATAGCCAACAACGACAAAGCTCGGATTTTTGCCGGATTCGCTTCAATTCCTCTATTAGAAACGATGAAGCCCAGCAGTTTTCCAGAGGGAATGCCGAAAACGCGTTTTTCTGGATTTAGCTTGATGTCGTATGTTCGGAGGTTGTCGAATGTAAGCCTCAAGTCATCTATTAGGGTTTCAACATGTCTTGTTTTTATGACTACGTCGTCCATGTATGCTTCCACTGTTTTGCCGATTTGCTTTTCCAGGCATGTTTGAATCATGCGTTGATAGGTTGCGCCGGCATTCTTAAGCCCGAAAGGCATAGTGTTGAAGCAGAAAGGGCCATATGGCGTTATGAAGGCTGTTGCATCTTGGTCGGACTCTGCCATCTTTATTTGATGGTATCCAGAATATGCGTCGAGGAAACACAGCGAGTCGTGTCCTGCTGTGGTATCGATGAAGTGATTGATGCGAGGGAAGGGAAAGGGATCCTTGGGGCAAGCCTTGTTGAGGTCTTTGAAGTTGACGCACATGCGCCAAGATTTGTCCTTCTTTGGTACCATCACCAAGTTCGCCAGCTAATCCGGATGCTTGATATCTCTGATGAATCCGGCCTCAAGTAGCTTGGCTAGCTCTTCCCCCATGGCTTGCCGGTTGGTCTCTGAAAATCGCCTTAGGGTCTGTTTAACAGGTTTGTATCCCTTTAGTATGTTGAGGCTATGTTCGACCAATCTGCGCGGGATGCCCGGCATGTCCGATGGGTGCCAGGCGAAAATGTCCCAATTCTCGCGTAAGAAGTCTCGCAGTGCGGCGTCGATAGCAGGGCTCAACTGTGTCCCGATGCAAGCTATCTTCGTGGGGTCCGTTGGATGGACCTGGAATTTGACTATCTCATCTGCGGGTTTAAATGAGGTGGACTTGGGTCGCTTGTCGAGTATCACGTCGTCCCTGTCCACGGTGGCACGCAATGCTGTTAATTGTACTACTGCTAGGGCTTCGGATAATGCTTCCAGGGCTACTGCTGCGGTTTTGTTTTCGGCGTGGAGTGCAACGTCTGGATCACTAATTAGAGTGATAATTCCATTGGGTCCAGGCATTTTAAGCTTCATCTACCCGTAATGGGGTATATCTTGAAAGCTTGCAAACGCGTCCCGCCCTAGAAGGGCGTGGTATCCGCTGCTGAAAGGAGCCACTTGGAATGTGATTTGTTCGGACCTGTAATTCCCTGGGGTGCCGAATACCACATCGAGTGTGATTTTTACCGCACATCGTGCTTCCCGACTAGGGATGATTCCCCTGAAGGTGGTGCCACTTTGCTCAATGCGACCTTTATCAATTTCTATTTTGTTGAGCGTTTCTTCATAGATCAAGTTTAGTCCGCTTCCGCCATCCATGAGTACTTTAGTGAGCCGGAAGCCATCCACGATTGGGCTAAGGACCAGTGCGGCCGGTGCCTGGACAGTCTGGGATCGGGGTTCGTCACTGGCATTGAAAGTTATAGAAGTGTCATTCCTGGGGTTTATCTTTGCCACGTGGCAAATTTTGGCGAAGCTTCAATGAGCTCGCTTGCGCCTATTGTTTGAGGCGAAAGTCTCGAAGAATGTTAACACCGCATTGTGTTTGTCGGTGGGATATTGTTCTGCTTTATGGCTTGCAAGAAGATCTTCGCCACTTTTTGCAACCTTCCGGAGTATCCAACATGCTCTAAGGCTATGAGTTGTTGTCGTGTCCGAGTGCTGTGGAGTTTACATGGTCCATTGAGCCATCCTTCCAATAAAGTTCCCCGCCCGGGGGTGTGTTTTGGCTTCTTGGGGACAGGATCGGCTGACTTACGAGAGTTCGCCCATTTGGTTCGGACAAAGGTCTTGGTGAGAGCCGTACTGTCCCAAAATTCTGTTTGGGTTTTCCAGGCGCTTTCCATAGCACAGTACTTCTGTACTATGATTGCCAAATCTGCAAAGCGTACTATCTCATGGCGGCTTATAGCATTAAGGAGTCCTTTGTCCGTGTAGTTTTTGCAGAAGAGTAAGACTACGTCCTCCTCGCGGCAGTCCCGGGCCTTGTTAAGCGCAAGGAGGAATCTGGACCAGTAGTGATGTACAGTCTCCTGGGGATCATGCCTGATGCAGGAGAGACGGTTTAAGTCCTGGTGGGTGTTGTTAGCTAGGTTCGGATTCTGATCCGATCTAACACCCAGGGGCGTGGGAGGTTCCGAGCCTGACAGCTCGGGATCTGGAGTGCCCCCAATTTCTTTGGCCCAATGCTTGGTTCTAAGTCTGGGACTTGGGTCATGTCTTCCTTTGAGCAGGTATTCAGCTCAAGGAGTTCGGTGATCCTGACATAGTTCGTCCTAAGAGTCGAGGGGCGGTCTGTGTGTGGTTCCTCCACTACCGCTACCTCATGGGTGGCCGGCGGGGATCTGATGTCCCTTTGGTCGGGTTTAAGCCCGATCCGGTCATAGTCTGTAGTGACTCCGAGAGCGGTGATGCGATCCAAGAGATCATTAAGAGAGGAGAGCTCCATCGGATCTATCTGTTCAACGAGTTTTGAACTGACGCGAAGGTTACGATTGACGACCCAAGAGGCCATTGTCGGTGCTACCGCCGATGGGGCGGTCATGATAAAGCCGCCAAGTCGGAGAGTTTGGCCTACAGCCAGAGCTCCCCCCTAGGTGAGGTTGTCCCTGACAACGAGACGAGCCATCGAGCCTTGCGGCTACGACATAGAGGAACTCTCAATGAAAGCACCAATGTCGGTGTCAAAACCGACGGATCTGGGGTAGGGGGTCCCGATCTGTGCTTCTAGGCTGATGGTAACAGGAAGCGAGGGACACAGATGTTTACCCAGGTTCGGGCCCTCTCGATGGAGGTAAAATCCTACTTCCTGCTTGATTAATATTGAAGATATGGGTAGTACAAGAGTAGATCTACCATGAGATCGTAGGGGCTAAACCCTAAGAGCTAGCCTATGATGGTATGATTGTAATTGTGATCGGCCTTCTAAGGACCATCCTCTCCGGTTTATATAGACACCGGAGAGGGCTAGGGTTTACATGGAGTCGGTTACAAGGAAGGAAATATAATATGCGGATCGCCAAGCTTGCCTTCCACGCCAAGGAGAGTCCCATCCAGACACGGGCCGAAGTCTTGAGTCTTGTATCTTCACACTTCAATAGTTCGGACGATGTATACAGTCTGGCTGTCCGGATACCCCCTTATCCAGGACTCCCTCAGTGTGGCCGTCCTAGCTATGAAGGACGTAATAGTTCATCTTTGGCCGGCCGAAGCCATACCTAGCAGCCACTTCGGGCTCATGATGAGGCTGGTGGAGGCGCTTCCTCGGATCGATGCTCTTAAGCGATTGTCCTGTATTGAAGGTGCTCGGATGGCCTTCGCCCGCGTCAAGGTGCAGTGGGTGAAGATGAAGGCCACCGGCATTGCCACGTCAGGGCTACCTGAGGGCAAGGAGCACCGACGACCGGAGAGGTACTTCGACGAGGTCCTTGAGAGAGCTCGTATTGTAGAAGGCCAATGCTCTAAGGACATGATATTTGAGTAGTTGTGTCCAGTTTGTAAGAGTCATGTAATGGAATCATAGTGTAAAAAATGGTTATGCTTTTTATGATTAGTTTATCCTCCTATTTTGGCCGTGTATATGACTGAAAGTTTACCAGTTGTCTGCTTCAGCCCCCACTTAAATATTACAAGGGTGTTTGGGAACGCATGACATCACTTAATCCAATGTCTTGGTCCGTTGCAGGAGGCGTCTTGCAAGGTGAACGAGGCAATCAGACTATGAGGCTTTAGTACTTTCACTTAGCCATAAGAGTCCATTGGTGGTGCTAAGTACTAGCCCCTCGTTGCATGATCGGCAATCCAGAGTACGGCGCCTTTGAAACACGTCTGGTCAAAAAACCCAACCCCTCGTATAACATGGCATAAATCGTGAACGGTTCATAGTATAACACTAAGTCATCGGATTGCTGACCCGCTCTCGCTTATCATGACAGTCAGTTTTCCCTTTACTACCTTAGCCGAACTTGCGGAATGTAAGGTGGCAAGCATAGGAGCCGAGCAATCCAACTATAGACCAAAGACATGATTCGGAGCTGATGCGTATAATGCCATACCCGGGACGCCAAGATTTCCCTATAGGTGTTCGGACTTAAGAATTTTGTGGGGCCGAATACAGCCCCTGGTATGAAGACCGTGTCAAGCCACGTATGCCAGTCGAACATAAGGGAGAGCGCAGATTGACAAGGAAAAATCCAAAACCCAACCACGAAGGTGATAATCATCTGTGCCCTTTATATCTCTATTGATATGTTGATGACAGGCAATGTCGTTCAATATTAAGGTCATATTACATGCCCAGAGAGAAAAAGGAAAGGTTTTACATAAGAGAAAGTCTAACACAGGGCCTAAAAATCATAGCTCGGAAAAGAAACTCCAACGATGCCCTGCCGCACGTTTGCGCCTTTTCTCGTCATAAGTGAGTCATTTGAGAGGATTATTTGATGGTTCAAAACGCGCCAGCCTTAAAAGGATCTCCTGTGACAACCATCTTGTAAATAGGGCTCTTGATGTACCTGTGTTAAAAAGAGAAAAAAGATATATGCGGTCCAACTATGGTCAAGCCATGCAACGGACTTCTTCAGCAGTGTGCCTCTGGCATCGCCCAAGATATTTTTAGTGCGTAATTATGTATGCGCGGCACATAAGCCGCAACCTGGTGGGGCGATCGGCGGAGGCCGAAATGCTAATCAATGTCCGGATCCGCTGATTTATAGCTAGTATGCCCGGACCAGACTCGTTTGGATACGTCATTGGCTTTATTGGCTGATAACCCAGAAGTATAGGGGATCGCAACAGTTTTCGAGGGTAGAGTATTCAACCCAAATATATTGATTCGACACAAGGGGAGCCAAAGAATATTCTCAAGTATTAGCAGTTGAGTTGTCAATTCAACCACACCTGGATAACTTAATATCTGCAGCAAAGTAATTAGTAGCAAAGTAGTATGGAAGTAACGATAACAGTGGCAAAAGTAATAGTAGCAGTTTTGTAGTAATTGTAACAGTGGCAACGGTAAAGTAACTAAGCAAAGAACAATATGTGAAAAGCTCGTATGCATTGGATCAGTGATGGATAATTATGTAGGATGCGATTCCTCATGTAACAGTTATAACATAGGGTGACACAGAACTAGCTCCAGTTCATCAATGTAATGTAGGCATGTAATATAGTCATACGTGCTTATGGAAAAGAACTTGCATGACATCTTTTGTCCTACCTTCCCATGGCAGCGGGGTCCTATTGGAAACTAAGGGATATTAAGGCCTCCTTTTAATAGAGTACCGGACCAAAGCATTAAGAGTTAGTGAATACATGAACTCCTCAAACTATGGTCATCACCGGTAAGTATCCCAATTATTGTCACTTCAGGGTTAACGGATCATAACACATAATAGGTGACTATAGACTTGAAATATAGGATCAAGAACTCACATATATTCATGAAAACATAATAGGTTCAGATCTGAAATCATGGCACTCGGGCCCTAGTGACAAGCATTAATCATAGTAAAGTCATAGCAACATCAATCTTAGAACATAGTGGATACTAGGGTTCGAACACTAACAAAACTAACTCGATTACATGGTAAATCTCATCCAACCCATCACCGTCCAGCAAGCCTACGATGGAATTACTCATGCACGGCGGTGAGTATCATGAAATTGGTGATGGAGGAAGGTTGATGATGACGACGACGATGGATTCCCCTCTCAGGAGCCCCAAACATACTCCAGATCAGCCCTCCTAAGAGAGTTTAGGGCTTGGCGGTGGCTTCGTATCGTAAAACACGATGAATGCTTCTCTCTTATTTTTTTCTCCCCGAACGTGAATATATGGAGTTGGAGTTGAGGTCGGTGTAGCCTCAGGGGGGCTGCGAGGCAGGGGGCGCGCCCCGACCCTCGTGGACAGGGTGTGGGGCCCCTGACGTTGATTATTGCACAAATATTTTTTATTAATTCCAAAAGGTTGCTCCGTGGATTTTCAGGCCATTCCGAGAACTTTTGTTTCTGCACAAAAATAACACCATGGCAGTTGTGCTGAAAACAACGTCAGTTCAGGTTAGTTCCATTCAAATCATGCAAGTTAGAGTCCAAAACAAGGGCAAAAGTGTTTGGAAAAGTAGATACGACGGATACATATCAACTCCCCCAAGCTTAAACCTTTGCTTGTCCTCAAGCAATTCAGTTGACAAACTGAAAGTGATAAAGACAAACTTTTACAAACTCTGTTTGATCTTGTTGTTGCAAATATCTAAAGCCAGCATTCAAGTTTTCAACAAATATTATGAACTAACCATATTCACAATAACATTTAGGTCTCATGTTTACTCAAATCAATGGCATAATCAACTAGCGAGCAATAATAATAAATCTCGGATGACAACACTTCCCCAAAACAATCATAATATGATATAACAAGATGGTATCTCGCTAGCGCTTTCTAAGACCGCAAAGCATAAATGCAGAGCACCTCTGAAGATCAAGGACTGACTAAACATTGTAATTCATGGTAAAAGAGATCCAGTCATAGTCATACTCAATATAAATTAATAGTAATGCATGCAAATGATAGCGGTGCTCTCCAACTGGTGCTTTTTAGTAAGAGGATGATGACTCAACATAAAAGTAAATAGATAGGCCCTTCGTAGAGGGAAGCAGGGATTTGTAGAGGTGCCAGAGATTGATTTTGAAATAGAGATAAAAATTATTTTGAGCGGCATACTTTCAATGTCAATATAGCAACTAAGAGATCTCGATATCTTCCATGCTACACACATTATAGGCGGTTCCCAACAAGAATGGTAAAGTTTATACTCCCGCTCCACCAACAAGCATTGTCGGTGTCAAAACCGGCGGATCTCAGGTAGGGGGTCCCGAACTGTGCGTCTAGGCGGATGGTAACAGGAGACAAGGGACACAATGTTTTTACCCAGGTTCGGGCCCTCTCGATGGAGGTAAAACCCTACTCCTGCTTGATTAATATTGATGATATGGGTAGTACAAGAGTAGATCTACCACGAGATCAGAGAGGCTAAACCCTAGAAGCTAGCCTATGGTATGGTTGTTGTTCGTCCTACGGACTAAAAACCCTCCGGTTTATATAGACATCGAAGAGGGCTACGGTTACACAGAGTCAGTTACAATGGGTGGAGATCTACATATCCGTATCGCCAAGCTTGCCTTCCACGCCAAGGTAAGTCCCATCCGGACACGGGACGAAGTCTTCAATCTTGTATCTGCATAGTCCAGGAGTCCGGCCAAAGGTATAGTCCGGCTATCCGGAAACCCCCTAATCCGGGACTCCCTCAGTAGCCCCAGAACCAGGCTTCAATGATGATAAGTCCGGCACGCAGATTTGTCTTCGGCATTGCAAGGCGGGTTCTTCTCCAAATTCCATATACCTGTTGAATAGTGTCCAGCTTCTGGTGAATGTTGCGCTCCTTGGCTTCCACGCCCAATAATGGCCATCTTCCACATGTCAAACGAATGCGAAAAGCCATGGTGTTTTTTCACTTACCCCCCTAGCTGCGCAAATGAGCTGCCTATAAAAGAGACGAGGATTTAGATCCGAATCACACCATCTTCCCTTCGCGAGCATTCATTGGACCACATCCGACAGAGATCCATTCCATCATGGTCAGTCGACGCAGCTCCTCCTCTCGCCCTCCCAGCCCTCAGACTGGAGATTGGGAGAGATGCTCCGTCTCGCACAGCGAGCTAGTGACGCTCCAAGCCAAGGGGTTTCTCCCCCCAGCCTACATGGTCCCGGTTCGAGCCGGGCTTGCCACCTATAGTGGTGGAGAGCAAGCGGAGAGCGTCCCCAATCCCTCCAAAGGAGAGTGGGTATGCCTTGTCCCTTATTTGATAAGAGGGCTTGGATTTCCAATTAATCCATTTCTCCGGGGGCTCCTGGAGTTCTACGGCCTCCAGTTGCACAACCTTACGCCTTCCTTCATATTGCATATTGCGGGCTTCATAGCCCTTTGCGAGCTGTTTTTGGGCATCGAGGCTCATTTCGCGCTATGGAAGAAGTTGTTCTGCCTTGTGTCCCGTTCTCAGGAGGGGTTGATATATCAAGTGGGCGGAGCCGAACTATGGCGCATCGCCGGGACCGGATATCTATCCGGAACCCCAAAGAAGGCGTCCGAAGACTGGCCTTCAGAATGGTTTTATATAGAAGATGTCCCTCTGCCGGACCCTGTTCGGATCGGCCTCCCTGAGTTCGATAATGCTCCTTTGAAGAAGCACCTAAGCTGGCGTCCACGGATCCCTCAGAACGAAAATGACAAGGACGTCCTTTACCTGATGATCCGGATAAGGTTGTTAGCTCATTCCGGACTGACCATGATCGAGGTCATGGCCACATGCATTATGCGGGGGGTGCAGCCGCTTCAGTATAGAGGCCACCCCATGTGGGACTTAAACGGGGAGGACGACGCCACCCGGTGCGGCCCTAAGGGGCCAGAATCAGTTGCCGCTCTAATAAAGATCTTGTCCGCTTTGTACAAGGGAGAAGAGGAGGAATTTCTCCGCGTCAACCCACGGGGCGGATTTTCTATGTACAATCCTCCAAGGTGGGTAAGCGGACACTTTCACTCGCCCATCTGCTTCATATTCCCATAGTTAAGTATTCAGTCTAGCAATTTCAATGCAGGAGCTACGCCAGGCTGTAAAGGAGATAAACAACCCTCCTCCACAACCCGAGGACCTGGAACGGTCCTTCGACAAAGTCTCCCAAAAGGACCCGGACTTATCTGTGGAGCTGATTGATGGGGTGTTTCATCAATTGAGCAAGGACAACGCCTTAGTGGCCATTATGACCGATTATCCCGGACTACTTCCAGCCTCACAAGTAACCGAGACCGAAGTCCCAGTACTTTTAAGATGATCCATCCGTGCTTATTTTTGATCACCGTATACCAATGGCGTTTTTGCAGGGGAAGTCCTTGAGGCGGAGGGCCGAGCCTGCGGTGGCTAGCCAACAAGGGGCAGCAAGGCCCAGCAGGCTGAAAAGAAGTGCGGTCTGGATCGAGACACCGACACAACGGTATGGCATGCCATCTTATTCCCAGGTTTTATTCCCTCAAGGCATACTAACGCTCGTGCTCTCTTCAGGAAAAAGAGCGCTCGCCGAACTATATCCGAAGAGGTTGCAAATTGCGCCTCCACCAGCCAGGCTCCAAGGCCGGGTCCGAAAGCGGAGGCGAACACGAGGCACGCACCAGACGCTCCTCCGACAGAGGATGCGGACGGGCTGTCTGCCACCAATTCTGAGGTGGAGAGTGCCATGAACCATAGGCGTCGCCGGATAGTTCTTCGTGACGCTTGTTTCTCCCAAGAGGCATTGGATGCCTTCAATACTGGAGATGCGTACCTCTGTGCCGCTCAAAATGGTCTTGCCAGAGCACGGAGCAGTATGTAAAAGACATACGGGTGAGAAAATTTGATGGTTATATATGTCAGTAGCCCCCGAGACTTGAAACATTTAGAATAACTGATTTAAGGATCATTTGTTATGCAGGATCTTACAGAAAAGAATACCCAACTGTCCCAGGAGCTGGAAGAGTGCAAATCCCAACTTGAGGCCGCACTAGCCGCGGCAGGGGAGGCCAAGGAGACCCCCTCTAGTAATATATGCTTCGAAAGATGAGTATGTTGTGAAGTGCGACGTGTGTGCAAATCTGACAACAACATTGCAGATGGCGCCGAAGTAGATCCGGACAAGCAACAACTCTTGCGCCGGTTAAAGGCCGGTGAGAGCGTGCTTACGAAGGTGAGGCAGGAGAAGAATAATCTCCAAGATGCCAATACCCAGCTGGGCGAGGAACTAAAGGATGTTCGTGCCCAGCTATCGGACTCCGTGAAGGATAATCGGTGGCTTCGACGTGGCATTTTTAGTAAGTGCTTGAACGAACTTCGAAAAAGAGTTCGGTGAGGAAGTCGATTGGCAGAGTTATGTCTGTAGGTATGCTGACAGGTCGGCCTGCAGAGGAAATGCCCGGTTCTATGGGTGACCTTCTTCCCGAGCTCTCACAACTTCACGAACGAGTTCGGCAGGTAATGCAAGGCGTCGCCCAGGTCTTGTGGCCATCCGTCTCCATGGCCGAAGGCCTTGGAGAGCTTGCAGAGAAGCTGAAGGGAGCGCGGCGGCGCTTCCGATTATGGACGATATCGGCCTGCCGTCAAGGCACCAGGGAGGCCTGGGCCATGGTGAAGACGCGGTACACGAAGGCTGACCCAAACCACATGGCCGAGGTCGGACCTGTGGGGCCCGATGAGAAGGAGATCCCTGTGAGCTTAGTGTACGGCTAGGTAGAGTTGGCCACCAAATATTCCCAATAGGACTGTAAACTAGACAGCCTGTTGGATGGTATTGAAGAGGAATATACCCAGTCAAATTGACTATGTAATTTAAGATGACATGTAAAATGCCTTCTAGCCGGATTGTAGATCGTTTGTCATGGCGGACCTTTTCGCTTCAACCTCAGGACCCGATAGTCCAGAGTGTGTCCGAATACCCTCTCGGTTATGTCAGAACCGGGGCATGCATGGAGACCAGGCTTAGGGGTCATTAGTGCTTGAACAGACAAGTGCCCAACTAGTTATGTTATATTACATGGTTAGTAAGAAACATCTTCCAGGGAGAATAGTTCCATTAGGGGTTCCTTTCCCTGGGAGGCATGCCCTAAAGTGCATGTCCGGACTGCGAAAAAAGCAGAAAAGCATCTGGGGGCGGATAAATAAACGAGAGAGAAATCATCTTTTTTCACCGACCGAATATTCCCTTAAGAACGCTAGCTTTCAGCTTCACCCAGTCTGAGGTACACATCCGGCTGACCCGGCAGTAACAATCGCAGAGGTGCTCCCTTTACCGCCTAGCCGAACAATCAGGAACGTAGGGGTAAGCACAGGAGCCAGGTAACCCAGCTTGGCCAAAACTTAAGTCATATCGATGCATATAATGGTGAATAAAAGGTACATGCGGAAGTGTGACACATGTGTTGGGCATGAGGCCCATATAAACAAGCTTCTGTTAAAGAAGCCCCCGGGTATAATGCGCGCGGATAGCGCGTCAATTGTGTGCGAACAAGGCGTGAACAAGCCCTTAAAGGCAGTAAGAGAAAGGGAGGGAGAAGGAGATAAATATAAGACAGCTAATGTGTAAAAAATAGATAGAGGAAGGAGACGAACACAGAGTCCGGCGCTAGGCGTAGAATCTTCGGAGACGGGTTGCGTTCCATGGGTTCGGCTCGAGTCGGTTATCCGATGCATCTCGCAGACGGTACGCTCCACCAGTCAGGACTTGGTCAATAATAAAGGGACCTTCCCATTTGGGTTTGAGTTTGTCCTTTTTCTTGTCCGGCAGGCGTAGAACTAACTCGCCAACATTGTAAGTTTTGGCCCGTACTTCTCTGCTTTGATATCTTCGAGCCTGCTGTTGATAGAATGCGGAATGGGCTTTTGCCACGTCACGCTCCTCCTCCAAGGCGTCGAAAAGGTGCTGCCGATCGAGTTCGGCTTCTCTTTCTTCGTACATGCGCACGCGAGGTGAGTCATGAATTATGTCGCAGGGCAGTACTGCCTCTGTGCCGTATACCATAAAGAATGGTGTGAATCCGATGGTGCGATTCAGCGTGGTCCGCAGCCCCCAGAGTATGGAGTCGAGCTCCACTACCTAGTGCGTGTTAGATTCCTTGAGGAAGCGCACTAATCTGGGTTTGATGCCACTCATGATTAGACCATTTGCTCGCTCGACTTGACCGTTAGTTTGTGGGTGATAGACTGAAGCGTAGTCGAGCTTGATGCCCATGTTTTTGCACCAGAGTTTGACCTCGTCGGCCATAAAGTTCGTGCCCTTATCAGTGATGATGCTGTGGGGGACGCCATAATGGTGTACAACCCCTGATATGAAGTCTATCACCGGTCCGGATTCGGCCGTCTTAACAGGCTTGGCCTCTATCCATTTGGTGAATTTATCCACCATGACCAGTAGGTATTTTTGCTTGTGTGTTCCTCCTTTAAGGGGTCCAACCATGTCAAGCCCCCAGACCGCGAAGGGCCAGGTGATGGGTATAGTTTGGAGGGCGGTGGGTGGCATATGGCTTTGGTTAGCAAAGAGCTGGCAACCGACGCATCGTTGGACTAAGTTCTGAGCATCTGCCCGGGCCGTCGGCCAATAAAATCCTGTACGGAAGGCCTTGCTTACAAGGGCCCGGTCTGCGGCGTGGTGCCCGCCGAGTTCGGCATGAATTTCAGCCAAAAGATTCCGCCCTTCCTCTTAGGAGATACACCTTTGAAGGACTCCGGTGGTGCTTTTCTTATAAAGCTCTCCCTCATGGACTTTATAGGCTTTCGATCGCCGCACTATGCAGCGTGTCTCGTTTTGGTCCTCGGGAAGTTCCTTTCTGGTTAGGTAGGCTAGGAATGGTTCTGTCCACGTGGCAATGACTGCCATTATTATGTGGGCTGAGGATGTTACTTCGTTGGCAGAGCCTCCCGTGTTGGGCGGTGCGGTTGGGTCCAGGCTGTTATTTCCGGATTCCCCTTCCCATAATACAGACGGCTTGAATAGCCTCTCCAAGAAAATGTTGGGGGGACTGCATCGCGCTTTGTGCCAATGCGTGCCAAGACGTTTGCTGCCCGATTGTTTTCCCGGGCTATATGGTGAAATTCGAGCCCCTCGAACCGAGCTGACATTTTTAGGACGGCATTGCGATAAGCTGCCATTTTCGGATCCTTGGCATCAAAGTCTCCATTTATTTGGGATATCGCGAGGTTCGAATCCCCGCGCACCTCTAGGCGTTGGATGCCCATGGAGACTGCCATCCGGAGACCATGTAGAAGGGCCTCGTATTCGGCTGCGTTGTTGGAGTCCGTATACATTATCTGGAGTACGTATTGAACTGTATCTCCTGTTGGGGACATCAGAACGACGCCAGCCCCCAGACCAGCTAACATTTTGGAGTCGTCGAAGTGCATGATCCAGTTGGAATATGTGCCATACTCTTTACGGAGTTCGGCTTCAGTCCATTCGGCGACGAAGTCGGCCAAAACTTGCGACTTAATAGCTCGTCGTGGCTTATAGGTTATGTCGAACGGGAGGAGCTCAATGGCCCATTTGGCAATCCAGCCCGTCGCGTCGCGGTTGTTTATAATATCGTTAAGAGGTACTTCGGAGGCTACTGTTATCGAACACTCTTGAAAGTAGTGTCGCAGCTTCCGAGATGCCATAAACACCCCGTACGCTATCTTTTGATAATGCGGGTACCATGACTTGCATGGAGTGAGGACAGTGGACACGTAGTAAACTGGTTTTTGAAGGGGGAATTTGTGTCCGTCCGTTTCTCATTCGATGACGAGCACTGCGCTTACAACTTCAATAAGTTGCTGCAATGTATAATAGCATTGGTTCGCCGATGTTAGGCGCGGCCAGGACCGAGTTTGTTGCCAATATGGCTTTTATTTCTTCAAGTCCGGCCGTGGCGGCATCCGTCCACTCGAAGTGTTCGGTGCGCCGGAGGAGGCGATAAAGGGGTAATGCCTTTTCTTCCAAGCGGGAGATAAAACGGCTTAGAGCCGCCACGCATCCAGTCAATTTTTGTATTTGTTTGAGGTCCTTTGGAATATCCAATTGTGACAGAGCTCGGATCTTGGCTCGGTTTGCTTCAATTCCTCTACCGGATACAATGAAGCCCAAGAGCTTTCCGGCTGGTACGCCGAAAACGCATTTTTCCGGGTTAAGCTTGATGTCATATGTTTGGAGGTTATCGAATATGAGCCTCAAGTCGTCTACTAGAGTTTCAACACGCTTGGTTTTGACGACCACGTCATCTACGTATGCCTCCACTATTTTGCCGATCTGGTTTGCCAGACATGTCTGAATCATGCACTGATATGTTGCGCTGGCATTTTTGAGCCCAAAGGGCATTGTGTTGATGCAGAATGGGCCGTATGGGGTGATGAATGCCGTTGCGGCTTGGTCTGGCTTTGCCATCTTAATTTGATGGTAGCCAGAGTATGCGTCGAGGAAACACAATGAATCGTGTCCTCCGGTAGCGTCGATAATTTGATCGATGCGGGGTATCACACCCTAGCTAGTTCATGCATTAGAGTGTTGCATCATGTCTACTCTTTCATCAGAAACTTGAAATGGGGATGCCAGAAACCCCAGCCCCCTCTGAAAACAACTAGGGTTTACTAAAAATAATTTCAATGAACCTGAAATGCCCTTCTAAAATGTCCATCATTTTTGTCCTGGTTCAGAACCTCTGCCAAAAGTGTTGCACAATTTTCTAGGTCATCTTAGGGTCTTTGGATTAAATGATAAGTATTTGATCTTGGGCATTTAAAATTATATAAAATATTTCAAATGCTCAAATATTCCTAAACTGAAATGTTTCATGTTGGAAATATTCCAACTTTGAACCAGGAGCAGTTTGGTGAATTTTGGAACTTTCTAGGTATTTTTAAAAATTCAACAAAGTTGCAGAAAAATAGAAAAAGGAAAATAACAGAAAGACTTACCTGGCGCCTGCTAACCGGCCCACCTGCCGGCCCAGCCTAGCACCGCGCCAGCGAGGTGCTTGCCGGCCAGGCAGGCAGGCAGGTGCTCGACGGCGAGCACCGCATGGGTGCCACGCACCTGCTCGCCGCCTCGCCGCTCCACTCGCCCGGCTAACGCCGTGGATCGACCCCTCTCTCTCCCCCGAACCCCCCAGACGTCCCCTCTCCTCTCCAGCTCCTCGCCCTCGCGCTCCCCAGCCATGGCCGACGCCACCGCCGCCGCTCCATCGCCGTAGCCGCGCTCCCCGCCGCCCGTGCGTCGTCTCGTCGTGTCCAGGAGCTCCGCCGCCGTAGACTTCGTCGAGCTAACCGAGCCCTGTGTGCTCGTGAGGCCCGAGTCCACCGCACCGACCTCGCCCGAGTTCGCCGTCGCCGGAGATCCCCTTCAACGCCGTCGCCGCATCAGCTCGTCCCCGACCCTGCCGGTGGCCTCTACGGGTGCTCTGTGAGCCTAGCTACCCCTCCTACCCTTCCTCTCTCGCCCCCGAGCCGTGTAGCTACCGCACGAAGATCAACCGCACGCACCGCCGTGGATCTCGTCGCCGACGTGCTCCCGGCCATCCTCGGGCCACCTCTCGGTGTCCATCGCACTCACCACGTTGCGTTGAGTCCAACCATGCACTTCCCGCACATCACCGCACCCCCTAGCCCCGAGTTCGCCTTCACCCGAACTCCGGTGGCCGCCTAGGTCGTCGCCGGCGCCAACTCCGGCCAACCCGACCTCAACTGACTCCACCAAGAGCCGTGACTCGTCCTCAGCTCCACCCTGATGCCCTCCGTGACCCATTTGGTGGCCGGAACGGCCAAAACCACTTCCGCCACCATGTCGGGCTCGCCGGCGGCTAAACGCCGGTGCAGCTGTGTTGACTTTGACCACAAGTGGGCCCCGGTTGACTCTGTTGAGTCAATGACAGGTGGGGCCCCCTTCTGCTAATTATCCAGATTAGTTTAAACTAAATTAAATTTGTTAGTTAGCCACTGACACCCTGGACCCACGCGTCAGGTTTGACCTGGACCGGGTCTGTTGACTTTCTGAGGTCAGCATGACCTCATGCTGACGCGGTAAACCTTTTCTGGAATTAAAATAAATCTAAAATGATTTATAAATTCCAGAAAATAACCCAAACTTCAAAAATTCATATAAATTCAACCGTAGCTCCAAATCAAACAAATTATATATGAAAAATGATCAGAAAAATCCAATCTATCCATCTGTACTAGTTTCATGCATGTTTAAACAAGCTAACTTGAGGTTTAGTGCAGAACAAGATAAAACACTTTAAAGGGCCATTTATGAGTTTGAAATTTGAATCTGTGGTTCAAATTGATTCAAACCCATCTGGTTTTAGTTGCATTAGCCCAACACACTCATATTGCCATGTTTCATGCATGCATCATATTGTCGCACATTGTTTGGTGATGGTTGTGTATCGGTGTTCTTTGCGGCAGGTTCTGCCTCCGAGGAGTACCGTGATTACCCTAACGAAGAGCTATATCAGTGCACCGATCCATCAGGCAAGCAACCAACCAGTTGATCATATCGATACAATCCCATGTTCTCGCTCTTACTCTCTTTTACCGCATTAAGACAACCCGTTTCAAACTGCTGTGTGCTATGGTAGTTGAACCCATTTCCTCTGCATGACCTGTCATTGCCACAGTAACTAGATGAAACCCACTAGCATGTGTAGGAGTTGATTGAGCCATATGTATGTGTTGGTCCTACCTTGCTATGCCTACTATGCTTAGAGTCGTGTCAGGTCTGGTTCATCTGGGTGATGGGCTAGAGTGAAATGATCATGCCGGTATTGAGAGTGATGTGGTGAACACGATTTGGTAAAGGTATCGATGAGAGGCCATGTAGGAGTACATGGTGGGTTGTTTCATTGAAGCCGACCTTAAGCACTGAGATCTGTATGTGTGATTTAAGAATCAGCTACTACCATGCATTGGGCCCGAAACCAATGGACCCTCTCGGCATCTTATTCACCCTAGTTCTCTGTCCACGAGTTGCAAGTAGTTTCTGGTGTTTGTAGCCTACTGGAGGCCGTGGACAGCGCCGACCGTAGGGGTGGGCTGTGATGCGGTAGGTACGTGGCACGGTGTACCGGATACCCGTTAGGTATCTCGGGAACCCTGTACACATCGTTCGGGGCCGTATGGGAAACCTCGGCCGGACTCCCTGCGGATGGTACCTGGATAGGCGATAAACCTGGATTGGAGACTTAGGTGGTTGGGTAGGTCGTGGCCGACACCCACGTTGGGCTTCCGCTTGAAGGTTGCCGAGTACATGTCGTGTAAACGGCGGTAAGTGGTGAGAGCGTGTATGAAGAAGTACACCCCTGTAGGATTAACCTCATCTATTCGAATAGCCGCGTCCGCGGTGAAGGACTACTTGGTTGCCTATACAGTTCATAGACAAGTAAACTGGATACTACTAAAAGCTTCAAGATAAGCGTGAGTGCCGAGGATGGCCCCTCCGTAGGAAGACGGAGGTGGATTCTCGGTAGTGTATTGAAGTGGTGAGTAGTGGACTCGTGTGCGCAAAACCATTTCAAGTTGGAGTCTCGTAGGATAGCTTAGCCAAGAGTCAAAGCTGGCTTGCTGCAATAACTCCACCAACCCTTCTTGATAATGTGCATGTATGTAGGATCTGATGTAAGTCTTGCTGGGTACCTTTGTACTCATGTTGCTATAATTTACATTTTACAGAAGGCGCTGCAACCCCTTCTGATGGGTTCTTCGTAGACGTTGACATCGACGAGTAGACTAAGGCCCAGGTGGTAATCCTGAGTTTGTGAAGGTCCACGTAGTATAGCTAGGCTTTCCAAGCCTCTTTTATTTTACTAGTTGTCTGTACTCAGACAAGTTACTTCCGCTGCTGGTTTGTATGACTGTATGACTTGAATGTGGGTCGTGTGACCCGTACATGTATGTATGTTATGTATGGCTCTCTGAGCCTTTAAATAAGTACTTGTGTCGTAGAGTCATGTTGTGATGCCTTGTTGTATTTGCACATATCGAGCATATTGTATGTATGATTGAAATGCTTGGTATGTGTGGGATCTGACTATCTAGTTGTTTATCTTTAGTAGCCTCTCTTACCGGGAAATGTCTCCTAGTGTTTCCATTGAGCCATGGTAGCTTGCTACTGCTCCGGAACACTTAGGCTGGCCGGCATGTGTCCTTCTTCGTTCCTGTGTCTGTCCCTTCGGGGAAATGTCACGCATTGAGTACCGGAGCCCTGTTAGCCCGCTACAGCCCGGTTTACCGGAGTCCTGCTAGCCCAGTGCTACAGCCCGGACCCACTTGCTGATGACCGACACGTTCGATGCTGGGTCATGAATGCCTGTCCCTGTAAGTCTGTGCCACTTTGGGTTCACGACTAGTCATGTCAGCCCGGGCTCCTTATCATATGGATGCTAGCGACATCATCATATACGTGAGCCAAAAGGCGCAAACGGTCCCGGGCAAAGGTAAGGCGACACCCGTGGGAATACCGTGCGTGAGGCCGCAAAGTGATATGAGGTGTTACAGGCTAGATCGATGTGACATTGAGTCGGGGTCCTGACATCGTTGGCATCAGAGCCGAACTGCCTGTAGGTTCTCCAAGCCAAACTGGTCGATGTTGAGTCTAGAAATGCTTTAGTTATATGTAGGGGAATTGATTGCGGGATGGTACGTAAGGCTCTTTTTACTTCTTTACCTCATGGCATTCTGATCTGAGTCAGTCCATTCTTCTACCAAGGATTAAGGATTAGGATCTTCTCTCTCTATCAGGTTCACGTGTTACGAATCAGTAGTACCTTATAGGTTTGATGACTACAAGCCTAGTTCAGTTCTACTACCTTGTTATGCTGATAAGTTGAACCCAAAACCTTGATATGATATCGTAGAGTGTCTATGCAATTTTTTTGATAAATGTCTCAAACCCTTCTTGAGCATTTACAGCCGTTATGCTGTCGAAATTTTGCTAGAAATTCTAATGCCTTTGTATTATGGTTGTGCTTTCAGATGGCCACTCGCGACCAAAATCAAGTGGTTCGCCTGACCCGATGCATTGGTGTGACCGGTCATACGTCTATGTTAGTCCGAGTGATGATCGAGACAGGTTACCGTTGGTATCCCGCATACACGGTCGAAGAGCAGTTTCGAGATTTTAACCAAAGCCAGTATCTTTGCACCGTCCGGATATTTCCCTCTTATCCTGGTTCTACCGAGGCTCTTCACTATTCCTATGGGCTCGGTGTTACTATTGAGATGGCTGTGCAAGATGCGGCTTATTCTATGATGACCATCATGCGAGTCAGGTCTGGCCTGCTTCGCAACACCGACTTTCGGTATATGCCAGCTTCACTTCCTGGAGCGCACGGTTATCTCCGGGCTATCTATGCTGACCCCAGTCAGGAGGACCCACTAACTCGCACCACTGTTGAGTTGCTCGAGGATAAGGACCGAGAGAATCGGGCCTTGAGAATGGAGCTTTTCAACACCCGCGCTGATCATTTGGCCACCTTGACTCGGTTTGCACCGGCTGTGCAAGCTGGATGCATGGATATGAGAGATCTGTATCCTGTTAGGTCTGCTCTGCCGGACATGATGGATTGGCGTGATGTGGGAGGCATCACCCCACCTCGTGGTCCTCGCAGGCCACCGTTTGTTGGTCCAAGACCTCACCCTAGCCCTTTTGGTCCACAGACTCCTCAGGACCGTTTGTTTCCGGATGCTCACGTTGAACTTCCAGGCTATGGAGGAGACTTCTATGAGAACTACTACGGAGATGACTGAGATAGTAGTAGTTCCACTAGGTATTGTAATAGTTGTATTTCCACCGTCCTGCGTGACTTGTGGAATATGACTTAGCATGTAGTAATTCCGGGGGTGTAAAAAAATAATGTATAGGAGCTTGGGATGCCTCTGATGAGATGTAATCCTCCTCTCACCGTAGTAGTACTTGTTGGTCTTGTACTAAACCTCATATGGTGTGTATGACGATGGAATAAAGAAGTAGTTTCTGTATCTACCATGTCATACGGATGATCATCTTGCATTCTAAGTTGTCCATTACATTCGACATTCTATGTCGGAATCTTGCCATTTTGGACCAAACCATTGTCTTGTTTTTCCTAGGATGGTCAACACCCGCAACAACCCTGCTCCCCCAGAGCAGGCCGAAGGCAGCAGAGTTGGGGAAACAAATCTGCCTCACCCTCCCTCTCTGGCAGAAGTTATGCTAGAGGCTGAGAGAAACAAGCGAGAGACCAACCATTTGTTGGAGCGTATTGAACAGAACACAACACACCATCAGAGGACTAACTTGGTGTCACTTAGTGATTTCATCAAGTTACATCCACCCACGTTCCACCACTTCGTCGAGCCTCTCGATGCTGATGACTGGCTTCGCAGTATTTCTCACAAACTGCGTTCTGCGCTAGTAGCTGAGGCTGACAAGGTCACCTTTGCTGCATATCATCTTGAAGGCCCCGCCAGTCTATGGTGGGAGAATTATGGAGCTATGCGCCCAGCGGACCATGTCACTACTTGGGCTGAATTCAGCGAGGCTTTCCGTGAACATCACATTCCGGAGGGTCTCATGGACCGTAAACGTGAGGAGTTCTGTAGTTTCACTCAAGGTCGACTCTCTGTGGATGCTTACAACAGGGAGTTCGGTAACCTCGCACGATATGCAACTGAGGAAGTTTCTACTGATGCCAAGAAGCAAGCAAGGTTCCGTAAGGGGCTTAGTCCTGAGCTTCGCCGCGACCTCCGTCTGCATGAGTGCACATCTTTTCAGAAGCTTGTTAACAAAGCCATCAGTGTTGAGACTGGTCAGACTAATTATGAAGCAACACGCAAGCATGGCCGTGACTTGGGTTCCTCATCCGGTGCTGGTCCTCAGAAGCGCCGCGTGTGGGTGCCTAACACTGCCCTGCCACCCAGGTTCACACCGAGGCCATCCTTCCAGGCGCCTCGCCCAGCTCAGCCATATGCACCAGCCAAGCCCTATGGTGGTCCAACCAACAATGCCCCTCCACGTACCAGTTCCGTGACTTGTTTCAAGTGTGGGGAATCAGGCCACTATATGCGCGAGTGTCCCCAAACCAACACCAACGAGACAGCAAAAACTGTTGGCCGCGGCAAGCCGACAGGGAAAGTGTTCCACGCCAAGCCGGCCACCACTACACGTGGCCATGTCAACTGTATCTCTGCTGAGGAAGCTCAAGAGGATCCCAACGTCGTTCTCGGTATGCTCCTTGTTAATTGCCACCCGGCATCTGTTCTTTTCGATACAGGAGCATCTCATTCATTTATATCCGAGAGCTATGCTCGTCTGCATAACACCACATTCTGTGAGATGCCCACCTCTATGGTAATTCAAACTCCGGGATCCAAATGGCAAACTTCTAGAGTAAGCCATGGAAATGAAATTCAAGTCGACAAACTTGTCTTTCTCGCATCTTTGATAGCCCTCAAATCTTCGGATATTAATATCATCTTGGGTATGGACTGGATGTTAGCCCATCATGTCAAAATTGATTGCTTCCCTAGGACTGTTCAACTCACCCATCCTTCGGGGAAGATACTCAATATCTTGACCCGAATAACTAAGCGACAGTTATATTCTCTTAACGCCAGCCCTTTGCCAGACCTTGAGGACGTTCCGGTAGTCCGTGACTTTCCGGATGTCTTCCCAGATGAATTGCCAGGTGTTCCACCTGACAGAGATGTCGAATTCGTGATAGATCTCATTCCAGGAACTGTCCCGACTTCCAGAAGACCCTACAAGATGGCACCTTTTGAACTAGCCGAGCTTAAGAAACAACTCGATGAGTCCTTGAAAAAGGGTTTCATCCGACCTAGTTCATCTCCTTGGGCTTGCCTCGTCCTCTTCGTCAAGAAGAAGGATGGTACGGACCGGATGGTTGTAGATTATCGACCTGTCAACTTGGTCACAATTAAGAACAAGTATCCGCTCCCCAGGATCAACGACCTGTATGATCAGCTCGCTGGATCCTCAGTCTTCTCTAAAATGGATTTGAGGTTGGGCTACCATCAAATCAAAATCAGGAACGGGGACATTCCGAAAACGGCCTTTGTTACTCGTTATGGCCAATACGAGTACACCATCATGTCCTTCGGTTTAACCAATGCTCCAGCCACCTTCTCTCGGTTGATGAACTCAATCTTCATGGAGTATTTGGATAAATTCATTGTGGTTTACCTCGATGATATACTCATCTACTCCAAGAACGAGGAAGAACATGCCGAACACCTAAGGCTAGTGTTGAAGAAACTTCGAGAGCATCGCCTTTATGCCAAATTTTCTAAATGTGAATTCTGGTTGTCAGAAGTGACCTATCTTGGACATGTAATTTCTGGTAAAGGCATTGCTGTTAACCCCGAGCGAGTTCAAGCCGTCCTTAATTGGACTCCACCTGAATCGGTCAAGCAAGTTCGGAGTTTCCTTGGCCTAGCGAGCTATTGCCGTCGCTTTGTCGAGAATTTCTCCAAAGTTGCCAAACCTCTAACTGAACTCCTCAAGAAAGATAAAAAGTTCGAGTGGACTCCACAATGTGAGCACAGTTTCCAGGAACTGAAAAGACGTTTAACCTCTGCTCCCGTACTGGTACCACCAGATTTCTCTAAGGACTTTGTTATCTACTGCGACGCCTCGCGACAAGGACTAGGTTGCATTCTCATGCAAGATCGACACGTAATTCCTTACGCTTCACGACAATTGCACCCACATGAGGAAAACTACCCCACTCATGATCTAGAGCTTGCAGCTGTAGTCCATGCACTCAAAACATGGCGACATTATCTTCTCGGTAATCGTTGCGAAATCTACACTGATCACCAAAGTCTGAAGTATATATTCACCCAACCGGATTTAAATCTCAGGCAAAGACGTTGGGTCGAGTTGATCACAGATTTCAACTTAGGAATAACTTACACCCCAGGGAAAGCCAACGTCATGGCTGATGCGCTAAGTCGTAAATCTTATTGTAACAACCTGACGTTACAACAAAGTCAACCGCTTCTCCACGAGGAATTTCGGAAGCTTAACCTTCACATTGTTCCTCAAGGATTTCTTTCCACCTTGGTGGCGAAACCTACCCTTACGGATCAGATCATCAAATCACAGAAAGTAGATCCGGGAATTTCCCGCATCAAGAGAAACATCAAGAAAGGAGTTGCGAATTGTTTCTCCATCGATGATCAAGGAGTCATATACTTCAGGAATCGGCTAGTGGTCCCCAAGGTGCGAAACCTGAGGCGATTGATCCTTAAGGAGGCTCATGAATCTCCTCTCACCATTCATCCCGGTAGTACTAAGATGTATCGGGACCTACGCCAGAGGTTCTGGTGGACTAGGATGAAGAGAGAAATTGCTCAGTATATTGCTAATTGTGACGTCGGCCGTCGTGTAAAGTAGAGCATCAACGGCCTGCTGGCACCCTTCAACCCCTAGCTATTCCTGAATGGAAATGGGATAAAATCGGTATGGACTTCATCACCGGTTTTCCCAGGACCAAGAGAGGGAATAATGCTATCTTCGTCGTTGTCGATCGTCTTTCCAAAGTGGCCCATTTCTTACCTGTTCGCGAGAGTATAACCGCTAGTCAATTGGCAGACTTATACATCTCCCGAATAGTGTCTCTCCATGGTGTTCCTTTGGAAATTAACTCGGATCGAGGAAGTCTTTTCACCTCTCGATTTTGGGAAAGTTTCCAAAATGCTATGGGGACCCGCCTTTATTTTAGTACCGCTTTCCACCCTCAATCAAGTGGTCAAGTGGAACGCGTCAACCAGATTCTAGAAGACATGCTTCGAGCTTCTGTTATCTCATTCAGAATGGAGTGGGAGAAATGCCTTCCATTTGCCGAATTTGCTTATAACAACAGCTATCAATCCAGCTTGGGCAAAGCCCCTTTTGAAGTTCTCTATGGACGAAGGTGTCGAACGCCTCTTAATTGGTCAGAAACCGGGGAAAGACAATTCTTTGGCCCGGATATGATTCAGGAAGCAGAAGAGCAAGTTCGCATCGTTCGTGAAAAGTTGAAAACAGCCCAATCTCGTCAAAAGAGTCAATATGACCGAAAACATAAGGCTATGACTTTTGAGGTTGACGAGAAGGATTCCCTTCGGGTTACTCCTCTGAAGGGAACCCATCGCTTCGGTATCAAGGGCAAATTGGCTCCTTGTTACATTGGACCCTTTCGCATTCTGGCAAAACGAGGAGAAGTTGCCTACCAATTGGAACTACCTCCGCATCTCTCCAGAGTCCACGATGTCTTCCACGTTTCCCAACTCAGGCGTTGCTTCTCGGATCCTATCCATGGAGTGGACCACGAAACGCTTGATCTCCAAGATAATCTCACGTATCGAGAGTACCCCGTTCGTATCCTCGATCAAACTGAGCGTACCACTCGATGTCATAATATCAAGTTTCTCAAGGTTCAATGGTCGCACCATTCTGAGAATGAAGCAACTTGGGAAAGGGAGGATCGTCTTCGACTCGAGTATCCCGCCTTCTTCCCGGAGGAACCCAAATCTCGGGACGAGATTCTTTTGAGTGGGGGTGAGTTGTCACACCCTAGCTAGTTCATGCATTAGAGTGTTGCATCATGTCTACTCTTTCATCAGAAACTTGAAATGGGGATGCCAGAAACCCCAGCCCCCTCTGAAAACAACTAGGGTTTACTAAAAATAATTTCAATGAACCTGAAATGCCCTTCTAAAATGTCCATCATTTTTGTCCTGGTTCAGAACCTCTGCCAAAAGTGTTGCACAATTTTCTAGGTCATCTTAGGGTCTTTGGATTAAATGATAAGTATTTGATCTTGGGCATTTAAAATTATATAAAATATTTCAAATGCTCAAATATTCCTAAACTGAAATGTTTCATGTTGGAAATATTCCAACTTTGAACCAGGAGCAGTTTGGTGAATTTTGGAACTTTCTAGGTATTTTTAAAAATTCAACAAAGTTGCAGAAAAATAGAAAAAGGAAAATAGCAGAAAGACTTACCTGGCGCCTGCTAACCGGCCCACCTGCCGGCCCAGCCTAGCACCGCGCCAGCGAGGTGCTTGCCGGCCAGGCAGGCAGGCAGGTGCTCGACGGCGAGCACCGCATGGGTGCCACGCACCTGCTCGCCGCCTCGCCGCTCCACTCACCCGGCTAACGCCGTGGATCGAACCCTCTCTCTCCCCCGAACCCCCCAGACGTCCCCTCTCCTCTCCAGCTCCTCGCCCTCGCGCTCCCCAGCCATGGCCGACGCCACCGCCGCCGCTCCATCGCCGTAGCCGCGCTCCCCGCCGCCCGTGCGTCGTCTCGTCTTGTCCAGGAGCTCCGCCGCCGTCCACTTCGTCGAGCTAACCGAGCCCCGCGTGCTTGTGAGGCCCGAGTCCACCGCACCGACCTCGCCCGAGTTCGCCGTCGCCGGAGATCCCCTTCAACGCCGTCGCCGCATCAGCTCGTCCCCGACCCCGCCGGTGGCCTCTACGGGTGCTCTGTGAGCCTAGCTACCCCTCCTACCCTTCCTCTCTCGCCCCCGAGCCGTGTAGCCACCGCACGAAGATCAACCACACGCACCGCCGTGGATCTCGTCGCCGACGTGCTCCCGGCTATCCTCCGGCCACCTCTCGGTGTCCATCGCACTCACCACGTTGCGTTGAGTCCAACCGTGCACTTCTCGCACCTCACCGCACCCCCTAGCCCCGAGTTCGCCTTCACCCGAACTCCGGTGGCCGCCTAGGTCGTCGCCGACGCCAACTCCGGCCACCCCGACCCCAACTGACTCCACCAAGAGCCGCGGCTCGTCCTCAGCTCCACCCCGATGCCCTCCGCGACCCATTTGGTGGCCGGAACGGCCAAAACCACTTCCGCCGCCGCGTCGGGCTCGCCGGCGGCTAAACGCCGGTGCAGCCGTGTTGACTTTGACCACGGGTGGGCCTCGGTTGACTCTATTGAGTCAATGACAGGTGGGGCCCCCTTCTGCTAATTATCCAGATTAGTTTAAACTAAATTAAATTAGTTAATTAGCCACTGACACCCTGGACCCACGCGTCAGGTTTGACCTGGACCGGGTCTGTTGACTTGTTGAGGTCAGCATGACCTCATGCTGACGCAGTAAACCTTTTCTGGAATTAAAATAAATCTAAAATGATTTATAAATTCCAGAAATAACCCAAACTTCAAAAATTCATATAAATTCAACCGTAGCTCCAAATCAAACAAATTATATATGAAAAATGATCAGAAAAATCCAATCTATCCATCTGTACTAGTTTCATGCATGTTTAAACAAGCTAACTTGAGGTTTAGTGCAGAAAAAGCTAAAACACTTTAAAGGGCCATTTATGAGTTTAAAATTTGAATCTTTGGTTCAAATTGATTCAAACCCATCTGGTTTTAGTTGCATTAGCCCAACATACTCATATTGCCATGTTTCATGCATGCATCATATTGTCGCACATTGTTTGGTGATGGTTGTGTATCGGTGTTCTTTGCGGCAGGTTCTGCCTCCGAGGAGTACCGTGATTACCCTAACGAAGAGCTATATCAGTGCACCGATCCATCAGGCAAGCAACCAACCAGTTGATCATATCGATACAATCCCATGTTCTCGCTCTTGCTCTCTTTTACTGCATTAAGACAACGCGTTTCAAACTGCTGTGTGCTATGGTAGTTGAACCCATTTCCTCTGCATGACCTGTCATTGCCACAGTAACTAGATGAAACCCACTAGCATGTGTAGGAGTTGATTGAGCCATATGTATGTGTTGTTCCTACCTTGCTATGCCTGCTATGCTTAGAGTCGTGTCAAGTCTGGTTCATCTGGGTGATGGGCTAGAGTGAAATGATCATGCCGGTATTGAGAGTGATGTGGTGAACACGATTTGGTAAAGGTATCGATGAGAGGCCATGTAGGAGTACATGGTGGGTTGTTTCATTGAAGCTGACCTTAAGCACTGAGATCTGTATGTGTGATTTAAGAATCAGCTACTACCATGCATTGGGCCCGAAACCAATGGACCCTCTCGGCTTCTTATTCACCCTAGTTCTCTGTCCACGAGTTGCAAGTAGTTTCTGGTGTTTGTAGCCTACTGGAGGCCGTGGACAGCGCTGACCGTAGGGGTGGGCTGTGATGCGGTAGGTACGTGGCACGGTGTACCGGATACCCGTTAGGTATCTCGGGAACCCTGTACACATCGTTCGGGGCCGTATGGGAAACCTCGACTGGACTCCCTGCGGATGGAACCTGGATAGGCGATAAACCTGGATGGGAGACTTAGGTGGTTGGGTAGGTCGTGGCCGACACCCACGTTGGGCTTCCGCTTGAAGGTTGCCGAGTACATGTCGTGTAAACGGCGGTAAGTGGTGAGAGCGTGTATGAAGAAGTACACCCCTGCAGGGTTAACCTCATCTATTCGAATAGCCGCGTCCGCGGTGAAGGACTACTTGGTTGCCTATACAGTTCATAGACAAGTAAACTGGATACTACTAAAAGCTTCAAGATAAGGGTGAGTGCCGAGGATGGTCCCTCCATAGGAAGACGGAGGTGGATTCTCGGTAGTGTATTGAAGTGGTGAGTAGTGGACTCGTGTGCGCAAAACCATTTCAAGTTGGAGTCTCGTAGGATAGCTTAGCCAAGAGTCAAAGCTGGCTTGCTGCAATAACTCCACCAACCCTTCTTGATAATGTGCATGTATGTAGGATCTGATGTAAGTCTTGCTGGGTACCTTTGAACTCATGTTGCTATAATTTACGTTTTACAGAAGGCGCTGCAACCCCTTCTGATGGGTTCTTCGTAGACGTTGACATCGACGAGTAGACTAAGGCCCAGGTGGTAATCCTGAGTTTGTGAAGGTCCACGTAGTATAGCTAGGCTTTCCAAGCCTCTTTTATTTTACTAGTTGTCTGTACTCAGACAAGTTACTTCCGCTGCTGGTTTGTATGACTGTATGACTTGAATGTGGGTCGTGTGACCCGTACTTGTATGTATGTTATGTATGGCTCTCTGAGCCTTTAAATAAGTACTTGTGTCGTAGAGTCATGTTGTGATGCCTTGTTGTATTTGCACATATCGAGCATATTGTGTGTATGATTGAAATGCTTGGTATGTGTGGGATCTGACTATCTAGTTGTTTATCTTTAGTAGCCTCTCTTACCAGGAAATGTCTCCTAGTGTTTCCATTGAGCCATGGTAGCTTGCTACTGCTCTGGAACACTTAGGCTGGCCGGCATGTGTCCTTCTTCGTTCCTGTGTCTGTCCCTTCGGGGAAATGTCACGCATTGAGTACCGGAGCCCTGTTAGCCCGCTACAGCCCGGTTTACCAGAGTCCTGCTAGCCCAGTGCTACAGCCCGGACCCACTTGCTGATGACCGAGACGTTCGATGCTGGGTCATGAATGCCTGTCCCTGTAAGTCTGTGCCACTTTGGGTTCACGACTAGTCATGTCAGCCCGGGTTCCTTATCATATGGATGCTAGCGACATCATCATATACGTGAGCCAAAAGGCGCAAACGGTCCCGGGCAAAGGTAAGGCGACACCCGTGGGAATACCGTGCGTGAGGCCGCAAAGTGATATGAGGTGTTACAGGCTAGATCGATGTGACATTGAGTCGGGGTCCTGACACGGGGGAGGAGGGAGGGATGCATTGGGCAAGCCTTGTTGAGGTCCTTGAAATCGACACATAGGCACCAAGATTTGTCCTTCTTTGGTACCATCACCAGGTTTGCTAGCTAGTCCGGATGTTTTATATCTTTGACGAATCCGGCCTCCAGTAGTTTGGCTAGCTCCTCTCCCATGGCTTGTCTCTTAGGTTCGGAGAAACGCCGAAGAGCCTGCTTGACTGGCTTGAATCCTTTTGGGATGTTTAGGCTGTGCTCGGCCAGCCAGCGTGGGATTCCTGGCATGTCTGAAGGGTGCCAGGCAAAAATGTCCCATTTTTTGCATAGGAATTCTCGTAGTGCGGCATCTACATCAGGGCTTAATTGCGCCCCGATGGAGGCTGTTTTTGTAGGGTCCGTTGGATGGACTTGGAATTTGACTATTTCGTCCGCCAGTTTAAAGGAGGTGGACTTGGATCTTTTATCGAGTATCACGTCGTCCCTGTTCACCGTGGAGCACAGCGCAGTCAGTTCCTCGACCGCTACGGCTTCGGATAGTGCCTCAAGGGCCAGTGCGGCTGTCTTATTTTTGAAGCAGAGTGCTATGTCCGGGTCACTAGCGAGAGTGATGATTCCGTTGGGTCCGGGCATTTTGAGCTTCATGTACCCGTAATGGGGTATAGCTTGAAAAATTGTGAATGCCTCTCGCCCTAATAGAGCGTGGTATCCGCTGCTGAACGGGGCCACTTGGAACGTGACCTCCTCGGACCTGTAATTATCCAGCGTGTCGAACACCACATCCAGTGTGATTTTTCCTGTACAGTACGCTTCCCGACTGGGGATTATTCCTCTAAAGGTTGTGCTGCTTCGCTCAATGCGGCTCCAGTCTATTTCCATTTTTCGAAGGGTTTCCTCATAAATGAGGTTCAATCCGCTGCCACCGTCCATGAGTACCTTGGTAAGGCGAAAGCCGTCCACTATTGGACTGAGGACCAATGTGGCTGGTGCTCGGGCTGTTCGGAATTTAGGTTCATCACTGGCATTAAAGGTAATAGCCGTGTCACTCCATGGGTTTATTGTTGCTACTTGGTAGACTTCGGCAAGGCTGCGGAGTGTTCCTTTCCGCATATTATTTGATGCGAAAGTCTCGAAGACTGTTAATATCGTACTGGTATCCCTGGGCTGGTGCTCTATGAATTCTGGAGTTAGAAGCTCTTCGCCACTTCTGGCCACCTGCCGGAGTATCCAACATGCTCTAAGGCTATGAGTTGGTGTGGCGCCCTCTGTACTATGAATTTTACAGGGTCCATTGAGCCATCCCTCCAGTATGGTTCCATGCCCTATAGAGGGTTTTTGCTTTTTGGTGTTTAACCCAGGTGCCTAGCGATAATGCACACTTTTATTTCGGACTAGGGTTGTATTCAGGGTCGGATTGTCCCAAAATTTTATTTTGGTTTTCCAGGCACTTTCCATCGCACAGTACTTTCATACTATGGATGCCAAGTCAGCGAAGCGTGTAATTTCACGGCGACTTATGGCGTTGAGGATTCTGTTGTCCGTGCAATTATTGCAGAAGAATGAAATTGCATCCTCCTCGCGGCAGTACTTTATCCTGTTCATGACCAGGAGGAATCTGGCCCAGTAATGGTGTACTGTTTCTGCGGGCTCTTGCCGAATTTGGGATAGATCACTTATATTTGGGTGGGCGGGTGGAATTAAATCCGGAACCTCGCCCAATCTGAGACTCAGGGGCCAAGGAGTTTCCGAACTCGGAAGCTTGGGTTCTTGGATGTTGTCCAATGAATCTAGCCCACTGCCTGACTTTAGGTTCAGGGCTTGAGTGACGCATCCCCTCCGCGGGTATCCGGCTTGGAGGGATCGCGAATCCGGACATAACTAGTCCTTAAGATAGGTGAAGGCTTGCTGCATTGTTCCTCCACCACTGCAACGTGGTGGGTGACCTGGGGAGAGTTAATCTCTCTCAGATCGTGTTTAGGCCCAATCTGATCGTAGTTTGTAGTGACTCCCAGGGCGGCGATGCGATCCATCGGATCTAACTGCTCGGCGAGTTCCGAGTTGACATGGAGATTGCTTTCGATGACCCGAGAAGTCATCGTTGGCGCGGCGGCCGAACAGGCGGTCATAAGAAAACCGCCTAGCCGGAGAGTTTGGCCGATAGCCAAAGCTCCTTTAGCAACAATGCCGTCTTTAAAGACGGGATAAGGCATCCTTCCTGATGGCGACGGCACAGCGGAACTCTCAATGAAAGCACCAATGTCGGTGTCATAACCGGCGGATCTCGGGTAGGGGGTCCCGAACTGTGCGTCTAGGCGGATGGTAACAGGAGACAAGGGACACGATGTTTTTACCTAGTTTCGGGCCCTCTCGATGGAGGTAAACCCTAGAAGCTACAAGAGTAGATCTACCACGAGATCAGAGAGGCTAAATCCCTAGAAGCTAGCCTATGGTATGATTGTTGTTCGTCCTATGGACTAAAAACCCTCCGGTTTATATAGACACCGGAGAGGGCTAGGGTTACACAGAGTCGGTTACAATGGGAGGAGATCTACATATCCGTATCGCCAAGCTTGCCTTCCACGCCAAGGAAAGTCCCATCCGGACAAGGGACGAAGTCTTCAATCTTGTATCTTCATAGTCCAGGAGTCCGCACAAAGGTATAGTCCGGCTATCCGGACACCCCCTAGTCCGAGACTCCCTCAAGCATCAATCCATGGCTTGCCCGAAACAACGGGTGCCTCCAACTAACAACAATCCTGGGGGAGTTTTGTTTGTAATTATTGTTTGATTTAAGCATGGGACTGGGCATCCCGGTTACCAGCCATTTCCTCGTGAGTGAAGAGCGGAGTCCACTCCTCTTGAGAATAACCCGCCTAGCATGGAAGATACATACAACCCTAGTTGATATGTGAGTTGTTCGACCATACAAAACAGAATTTCATTTGAAGGTTTGGAGTTTGGCACATACAAATTTACTTGGAACGGTAGGTGAATACCGCATATAGGAAGGTATGGTGGACTCATATGGAATAACTTTGGGGTTTATGGATTTTGGATGCACAAGCAGTATTCCCGCTTAGTACAAGTGAAGGCTAGAAAGAGACTGGGAAGCGACGACCGAGAGAGCGATAACAGTCATGAACATGCATTAAAATTAGTCAACATTGAGTGCAAGCACGAGTAGGATATAATCCACCATGAACATAAATATCGTGAAGGCTATGTTGATTTCGTTTCAACTACATGCATGAACATGTGCCAAGTCAAGTCACTCGAATCATTCAAAGGAGGATACCACCCTATCATACCACATCACAACCATATTAATAGCATGTTGGCACGCAAGGTAAGCCATTATAAACTCCTAGCTAATTAAGCATGGCATAAGCAACTATAATCTCTAATTGTCATCGCAAACATGTTTATTCATAATAGGCTGAATCAGGAACGATGAACTAATCATATTTACAAAAACAAGAGAGGTCGAGTTCATACCAGCTTCTCTCATCTCAATCATTTCATCATATATCGTCATTATTGCCTTTCACTTGCACGACTGAACGGTGTGTATAATTATAATAGTGCACGTGCATTGGACTAAGCTGGAATCTGCAAGCATTCAATTCAAGGGAGAAGACAAGGTAATATGGGCTCTTGGTTAATTCAACAATAATGCATACAAGAGCCACTCAACATTTTCAGCATGGTCTTCTCGTCTCGACCCCCAAAGAAAAGAAAATAAATAAAACTATTTACACGGTGTCGGTGTCAAAACCGGCAGATCTCGGGTAGGGGGTCCCGAACTGTGTGTCTAGGCGGATGGTTACAGTAGACAAGGGACACGATGTTTTTACCCAGGTTCAGGCCCTCTCGATGGAGGTAAAACCCTACTCCTGCTTGATTAATATTGATGATATGGGTAGTACAAGAGTAGATCTACCACGAGATTAGAGAGGCTAAACCCTAAAAGCTAGCCTATGGTATGATTGTTGTTTGTCCTACGGACTAAAACCCTCCGGTTTATATAGACACCGGAGAGGGCTAGGGTTACACAGAGTCGGTTACAATGGGAGGAGATCTACATATCCGTATCGCCAAGCTTGCCTTCCACGCCAAGGAAAGTCCCATCCGGACAAGGGACGAAGTCTTCAATCTTGTATCTTCATAGTCCAGGAGTTCGCACAAAGGTATAGTCCGGCTATCCGGACACCCCCTAGTCCGAGACTCCCTCAAGCATCAATCCATGGCTTGCCCGAAACAACGGGTGCCTCCAACTAACAACAATCCTGGGGGAGTTTTGTTTGTAATTATTGTTTGATTTAAGCATGGGACTGGGCATCCCGGTTACCAGCCATTTCCTCGTGAGTGAAGAGCGGAGTCCACTCCTCTTGAGAATAACCCGCCTAGCATGGAAGATACATACAACCCTAGTTGATATGTGAGTTGTTCGACCATACAAAACAGAATTTCATTTGAAGGTTTGGAGTTTGGCACATACAAATTTACTTGGAACGGTAGGTGAATACCGCATATAGGAAGGTATGGTGGACTCATATGGAATAACTTTGGGGTTTATGGATTTTGGATGCACAAGCAGTATTCCCGCTTAGTACAAGTGAAGGCTAGAAAGAGACTGGGAAGCGACGACCGAGAGAGCGATAACAGTCATGAACATGCATTAAAATTAGTCAACATTGAGTGCAAGCACGAGTAGGATATAATCCACCATGAACATAAATATCGTGAAGGCTATGTTGATTTCGTTTCAACTACATGCATGAACATGTGCCAAGTCAAGTCACTCGAATCATTCAAAGGAGGATACCACCCTATCATACCACATCACAACCATATTAATAGCATGTTGGCACGCAAGGTAAGCCATTATAAACTCCTAGCTAATTAAGCATGGCATAAGCAACTATAATCTCTAATTGTCATCGCAAACATGTTTATTCATAATAGGCTGAATCAGGAACGATGAACTAATCATATTTACAAAAACAAGAGAGGTCGAGTTCATACCAGCTTCTCTCATCTCAATCATTTCATCATATATCGTCATTATTGCCTTTCACTTACACGACTGAACGGTGTGTATAATTATAATAGTGCACGTGCATTGGACTAAGCTGGAATCTGCAAGCATTCAATTCAAGGGAGAAGACAAGGTAATATGGGCTCTTGGTTAATTCAACAATAATGCATACAAGAGCCACTCAACATTTTCAGCATGGTCTTCTCGTCTCGACCCCCAAAGAAAAGAAAATAAATAAAACTATTTACACGGTGTCGGTGTCAAAACCGGCAGATCTCGGGTAGGGGGTCCCGAACTGTGTGTCTAGGCGGATGGTTACAGTAGACAAGGGACACGATGTTTTTACCCAGGTTCAGGCCCTCTCGATGGAGGTAAAACCCTACTCCTGCTTGATTAATATTGATGATATGGGTAGTACAAGAGTAGATCTACCACGAGATTAGAGAGGCTAAACCCTAAAAGCTAGCCTATGGTATGATTGTTGTTTGTCCTACGGACTAAAACCCTCCGGTTTATATAGACACCGGAGAGGGCTAGGGTTACACAGAGTCGGTTACAATGGGAGGAGATCTACATATCCATATCGCCAAGCTTGCCTTCCACGCCAAGGAAAGTCCCATCCGGACACGGGACGAAGTCTTCAATCTTGTATCTTCACAGTCCAGGAGTCTGGCCAAAGGTTATAGTCCGGTCATCCGGACACCCCCTAACCTAGGACTCCCTCAGTAGCCCCTGAACCAGGCTTCAATGACGACGAGTCCGACGCGCAAATTTTCTTCGGCATTGCAAGGGGGGTTCTCCTCCGAATACTTCATAGAAGATTTTGAACACAAGGATAGTGTCCGGCTCTGCAAAAATAGGTTCCACATACCACCGTAGAGAGAATAATATTTGCACAAATCTAATCTGCTGACGTATTCCGCAGCCCAACATCATGCCATGGCCAAGCCTTTATTCGAATCGTTTTACTATCCCACCTCAGCATGTTTAGCGAGGCGGTTTCCTTGGCACGTCTTGTCGAAGCAGAGATCGTGTCCCCTTATTCCGAGATTTCTCATCAATACGGGCATGGGTAACCCAACCCTACCATTAATCATGGCGCTTGGGAGATAAGCGAGTTTTACCAGGCTGGTGGGGGCACATAGTTTCGTCCGCCATATAAGGGGATAAGGATCCACCTTTTCCATCTACGCCTTCTTCCTCCTTCGCTTACCCATTTCCGCGCACTCGAGCTCCAGCGCCCAAGTCCTCACTTCCCACCTCAACCTTCTCCAGTCATGTCCGGAGCAGGAGGCAGGTAGATGGCCTCCTCCGTCATGGAGGGGCACATCAAAAAGTTGAGGAAAGCCGGATACTTGTCCAACGACATTGCGCACCGACTTCCCGACGAGGGGCAGCTCGTCCCCACCCCCAGGCCCCATGAGAGGGTGGTGTTCCTCCCCCATTTCCTCCGCGGACTGGGCTTCCCACTCCACCCATTTGTCTGGGGGCTCATGTTCTACTACGGCCTGGATTTCCATGATCTGGCCCCGAACTTCATCCTCAACATCTCAGCGTTTATCGTCGTGTGCGAGGCCTTCCTCCGCATAAAGCCCCACTTCGGCTTATGTCTGAACACCTTCAATGTCAAGCCGAAGGTAGTGGGCGGCCAGCAAGCGGAGTGCGGATGCGCCATGGTGGGCAAGATGCCCAATGTTATACGGCTCGAGGGCTCCTTCGTGGAAACCATCAAGGGGTGGCAATCGGGGTGGTTCTACATCACCGAGCCGCGTGACCTTGAATGGGCAGCGGCCCCCGAGTTCCAATCTGGCATCCCCACACGGCTCACCTCCTGGAAAGAGAAGGGCCTAACGTGGGGTAATTCGTAGGAGTAGATCGGACTCCAAACCTGCGTCCAAAACCTGGTGGACAAGAAGGTTAAACTTGTCAACGTGGTCCAGGTCATGCTCATCCGCCGGATCCTCCCGTGTCAACGACGGGCTTTTAACTTGTGGGAGTTTGACCCGGCCCAGCACCAAACTTTGACCAGGCTCTTTGATACAATGCACGAGGATGCCTAGAAGGTGCTATTCAAGGGCGCCGAGGTTCCTCCTCCCATTACCGAGGATCATGGATTCTGCGCGAAGCGCCAAGCCAGCGCAGTAAGCTTGTTTTACCCTTTACAGGATACTTGTTTTTCATAGTTTGACTCTATGCGGGATCTAAGCTCCCGTTCCTTTGACAGGACTGGCAGAAGACGGCCGGACAGATCGACTCTCCGGCTCCCTTGCCCAAAGACCCTGCAGATGCCCGCTTGGCGAAGCTGCTGGTCCCGGCGCCTTATGTGGTGCCAGAGAAGAAGGCCAAGAAGAAGGCCACGGGAACTCGAAAAAGTTCCCAGCGCCAGGTGGTGTCGGATTCATCGTCGATGACTCTGAAGCGCACTCCTCCCACGAAGACGAGGAGGAGGAAGGAGAGGCCTCTCCCCTCCAGCGGGGGGAGGAAGGAAAAGGAAGGCCACCCCAACTAGGGGGGCCGGAGGGTCCAAGAAGGGAAGGACCCTTCCTCTGGACTACATCGACACCGATGATGGTGAAGAGGAGTGGCCATCCAGGGCCAAGCCCCTGGCAAAATCGTAAGTATCCGGATACCAGAATAACTCATGGCATTCCTTTATTGCACAGTATCTTCTGACACCGAATATAATCATGCAGTCCGCCCAAGGTCCGGCTCGACGCTTCGTCGAGCAGCTCCTTGGATTCTTCGGATGTGAATAGTCTTTCACTCCCGACTGCTACCTCCCCTCGCCCTATGGATGATGCCGAGGTGGAGTCCCAAAAGGGGCCAATCCAGGAGGAGGTGGTCCTGGAGGCACCGCAAGGCGACCTCCCGGACTCCAGGCGCCAAGGGGATAAAACCCCAAAGGGCTCTAAGTCCGGCCCTTGGCCGGGCGCCGCACCGGAACCTTCAGTGGTTCCAGAGTCCGGCAGGTGGCCCCCTAGTAAGAAGGGCAAGACTATGATGTCGGTGAACTCCGTCCAACTGGAGGCACCAGTTAATTTGCTGGAGGTGCTTAACGGCGCCTCCATCAACGAGGAGCGCCACACTATTATGAGTGCAGTGATCCAGAAGGTTCAGTCTGCCAAGAGCGGGCTGACAGAAGCCTGTGCCAGCCTTCTAACAGGCTTTGAGGTATGTATTTAAGATATGTGAAAATATTACCGCATACACAGTAGCCCCTGATGCTCAGTTTGGTGTTCGGAAAGAAAAGCAGAACTGAGGATCTAAAAAGATAAACGCATGAGTCTTACCTAAGTATGTCAATATGGGAATGCAGGCTGCGATGCTGACCTCTGCCGCACTGACTGCGGAGGTCGATGCATTAAAGCAGAGCCTCGAGCGGTCTGAGAACGAGCTCGGCCTTGCCAAGAGGCAGCTCGAGGACAAGGAAGGTAAGTAATACCTTATGTAAGTATATAAAAAGAACAGGTTGCAAATAATGACAGGACCAACGTGAGTATTACAGGGGCCACAACCAAGGTGGTGACCCTGAAGGAAGCGTTGTCCCAGGCCGAAGAAAATGCGACCGTGGAGCGCACCGAGCGAGAAAAGCAGGAGGCGCGGGTGGCGGAGGTGCAGTGCTACCTCTTGAGCACTGCGTTGGATTTCCCCGAAGAGGAGAGGATGATGCAGTAAAGGAGCGTAAGTATTTCCTTCATTTTTTGAGAACCAAGGTATCAATCCAGTAGGAGACCACACACAAGTCCCTCGTACCTACACAAAACGATAGCAACTCGCAACCAATGCTTAGGGGTTGTCAATCCCTTCACGATCACTTACGAGAGTGAGATCTGGTAGAGATATATTTTTGGTATTTTTGATAGATAGATGAAAAGTAAAAAGTAAAGGCAAAGTAAAAACAAAGCAAGTAAATAAAGTGATATAGATTGATATGATGAGAATAGACCCGGGGGCCATAGGTTTCACTAGTGGCTTCTCTCAAGAGCATAAGTATTCTACGGTGGGTGAACAAATTACTGTTGAGCAATTGACAGAATGGAGCATAGTTATGAGTATATCTATGCGATGATCATGTATATAGGCATCACGTCCAAAACAAGTAGATCGAAACGATTCTGCATCTACTACTATTACTCCACTCATCGACCACTATCCAGCATGCATCTAGAGTATTAAGTAAAAACAGAGTAACGCTGTAAGCAAGATGACATGATGTAGAGGGATAAATTCATGCAATATGATAAAAACCCCATCCTGTTATCCTCGATGGCAACAATACAATATGTGCCTTGCAACTCTTTCTGTCACTGAGTAAGGACACCGCAGGATTGAACCCAAAGCTAAGCGCTTCTCCCATTGCAAGAACTACCAATCTAGTTGGCGAAACCAAAAAGATATTTCGAAGAGACTTGCAAAGATAACTCAATCATACATAAAAGAATTCAGAGAAGAATCAAATATTTTCCATAGATAATACTGGATCATAAACCCACAATTCATCGGTCTCAACAAACACACCGCAAAAAGAAGATTACATCGAATAGATCTCCACGAGAGAGGGGGGGAACATTGTATTGAGATCCAAAAAGAGATAAGAAGCCATCTAGCTACTAGCTATGGACCCAAAGGTCTGAAGTAAACTACTCACACTTCATCGGAGGGGCTATGGTGATGATGTAGAATCCCTCCATGGTGGATGCCCCCTCCGGCGGAGCTCCGGAACAGGCCCCAAGATGGGATCTCATGGATACAGAAGGTTGCGGTGGTGGAATTAGGTTTTTGGCTCCTGTTCTGATCGTTCGGGGATACGTAAGTATATATAGGAGGAAGGAGTACGTCGGTGGAGCTCTGAGGGGCCCACGAGGTAGGGGGGCACGCCCAGGGGGGCGCCCTCCACCCTCGTGACCTCCTCGGAAGCTTCTTGGAGTAGGGTCCAAGTCTCCTGGATCACGTTCGGTTGGAAAATCACGATCCTGCAGGTTTCATTCCGTTTGGACTCAGTTTGATATTCTGCTTCTTCGAAATACTGAAAAAGGAAAAAAACAACAATTCTGGGCTGGGCCTCCGGTTAATAGGTTAGTCCCAAAAGTAATATAAAAGTGGAAAATTAAGCCCAATATAGTCCAAAACAGTAGATAAAGTAGCATGGAGCGATCAAAAATTATAGATACGTTGGAGACGTATCAGGCATCCCCAAGCTTAATTCCTGCTCGTCCTCGAGTAGGTAAATGATAAAAAAAGAATTTTTGATGCGGAGTGACACTTTGGCATAATTTCAATGTAAATCTTCTTAATTGTGATATGAATATTCAGATCCGAAAGATTCAAGACAAAAGTTCATATTGACACAAAAATAATAATACTTCAAGCATACTAATCAAAGCAATCATGTCTTCTCAAAATAACATGGCAAGAGAAAGTTCATCCCTACAAAATCATATAGTTAGGCTATGCTTCATTTTCGTCACACAAAGATGTTCCCAACTCCTATACCCCCGATGACAAGACAAGCAATTGTTTCATCCTTAAATCTCAAACTTTTTCAACCTTCATGCAATACATGAGCGTGAGCCATGGATATAGCACTATGGGTGGAATAGAATATGATGATGGGGATTTTGTGGAGAAGACAAAAAAGGAGAAAGTCTCACATTGACGAGGCTTAATCAACGGGCTATGGAGATGCCCATCAATTGATGTCAACATGAGGAGTAGGGATTGCCATGCAACGGATGCACTAGAGCTATGAATGCTCAACAAGATAAAACTAGTGGGTGTGCATCAACTTGCTTGCTCACGAAGACCTAGGGCATTTAAGGAAGCCCATCGTAGGAATATACAAGCCAAGTTCTATAATGAAAAATTCCCACTAGTATAAAAAAGACAACTTATGAGACTCACTACATGAGGAACAAGGTGCTACTTTGAAGCACAATACATGAGACTCACTACATGAAGAACAAGGTGCTACTTTGAAGCACAAGTGTGGAAAAAGAGATAGTAGCATTGCCCTTTTTATTTTGTTTTTTTGGGCCTTTCTTTTTTTTGTTTTGGCCTTTTTTAGTAATGCTCTAATAATGATGATCATCACACTTCTAGTGATTACAACACAAGGATTACAACTTGGAACTTAGAACAAGATATGACTCTATATGAATTCCTCCGGTGGTGTACCGGGATGGTGCAATGAATCAAGAGTGACATGTATGGAAAAACATGCAGTGCTACCTCTTGAGCACTGCGTTGGATTTCCCCGAAGAGGAGAGGATGATGCAGTAAAGTAGCGTAAGTATTTCCCTCAGTTTTTGAGAACCAAGGTATCAATCAAGTAGGAGACCACGCACAAGTCCCTCGTACCTACACAAAACGATAGCAACTCGCAACCAACGCTTAGGGGTTGTCAATCCCTTCACGGTCACTTACGAGAGTGAGATCTGATAGAGATAATATTTTTTGGTATTTTTGATAGATAGATGCAAAGTAAAAAGTAAAGGCAAAGTAAAAACAAAGCAAGTAAAAAAAGTGATATAGATTGCTATGATGAGAATAGACCCGGGGGCCATAGGTTTCACTAGTGGCTTCTCTCAAGAGCAAAAGTATTCTACGGTGGGTGAACAAATTACTGTTGAGCAATTGACAGAATTGAGCATAGTTATGAGTGTATCTAGGCGATGATCATGTATATAGGCATCACGTCCAAGACAAGTAGATCGAAACGATCTGCAGCTACTACTATTACTCCACTCATCCACCGCTATCCAGCATGCATCTAGAGTATTAAGTAAAAACAGAGTAACGCCGTAAGCAAGATGACATGATGTAGAGGGATAAATTCATGTAATATGATAAAAAACCCATCTTGTTATCCTCGATGGCAACAATACAATACGTGCCTTGCAACTCTTTCTGTCACTGAGTAAGGACACCGCAAGATTGAACCCAAAGCTAAGCACTTCTCCCATTGCAAGAACTACCAATCTAGTTGGCCAAACCAAAAAGATAATTCGAAGAGACTTGCAAAGATAACTCAATCATACATAAAAGAATTCAGAGAAGAATCAAATATTTTCCATAGATAATACTGGATCATAAACCCACAATTCATCGGTCTCAACAAACACACCGCAAAAAGAAGATTACATCAAATAGATCTCCACGAGAGAGGGGGAGAACATTGTATTGAGATCCAAAAAGAGATAAGAAGCCATCTAGCTACTAGCTATGGACCCGAAGGTCTGAAGTAAACTACTCACACTTCATCGGAGGGGCTATGGTGATGATGTAGAAGCCCTCCGTGGTGGATGCTCCCTCTGGCGGAGCTCCAGATTAGGCCCCAAGATGGGATCTCGTGGATATAGAAGGTTGCGGCGGTGGAATTAGGTTTTTGGCTCCTGTTTCGATCATTCGGGGATACGTAGTTATATATAGGAGGAAGGAGTACGTCAGTGGAGCTCCAAGGGGCCCACGAGGTAGGGGGGGCGCGCCCAGGGGGGTGCCCTCCACCCTCGTGACCTCCTCGGAAGCTTCTTGGAGTAGTGATGTAGGGTGGAACCCTATGTGGTCGATCTTTCACGAATTGGAGGTGGAATCCCCAAGAACAAGATGAACAAAAGAGGGAAAACAAGAGGAACACTCAAGAACAAGTCAAATCACACATCCACTAGACAATCAAACACATAAGATCCACAAGGTACATGAACAACAAAGGGAAATAAGATACATGGTAGAGTTCATCCCAAATCCTATGAAGGAGAAGAGGACTTGATGATCCTATGATTGGGATCCTTCCCCAAGAAGGATGTCTTGATGTTTGGTCACTCCAAGAGGAGGTCTTGATCTCCTAGTAGAGTGGATCCATGGAGCAAAGCTCACAAATGTGTATCAACTACTTTGCCTACCCTAACAAATGGTCTAGGTACGGAATATATAGTCTTGGGGTCGAAGTGGGTGAAGAGGGGCTCGGATTGGGGATCACAGCCGCCCATCCTGATGAGCCCGTGCGCATGGGGTAAGTTGGGCCCGTGTGCACGGGGGTCCCGTGGGCACAGTACAGGCCCGTGCGCACGGGGTGCTCCAGCGCCAGCTCCCTGAGTAGTTCGTGCGCACGGGGTCTCGGGGGCCCGTGCGCACGGGGTCGCCTGGGACCTCCTGTCCAGCTCCTGTTGGGCTCCATCTTCTTCCTCGTGGCCTTGTGGTCCTTCTCCAACTCCTTTGGGATGTCCCTTACCAGCTTGTGGTCATGGGTCTTCGTACCTAAGGACACATAGAGCACTTTGGTGAGGTAGCAAGCAAGTCCAATGGATATTCATGATGTTCTCGAAGAAGAGCGGGTTCACCTTAGTTCCAATGGCGTATGTTAGAGGTCTCGTCATATGTCCTCATGGGGTATGGAGAGTAGTCGGAGTGTACATGGGGATGACTGTTGGATGCTTTGCATCATCTCGCCCCCTTGGGAAAGATCCGACCTCGGATCGTGATCCTCATCACCATGGAAACGGTTGTCGTAGACGGACTTGTAGTTGGACGAAGTTGAAGACATGGCTCAATCCAAGTAGTCCAAGGTGTCACCGGAGTGATAGACATGCAAAAATAGCGAACACAAGCAACACTCGGAAATACAATGGTTAGCGCACACAAAGTGTCCATCATGTAAGAATGTGTCCGTGCGATAAGATTGGTCATGACAAAGCGCATGAATCTTATCAAGATGATGTAGAATGAGATGCAAAGTATTCACGGGAGGACATGCAATCATTGTGCACACAAATGTGTTGTAAATATGATCAATGCAACCACGATGCAAAATGATGTCATAGTGAGACGGTTTATCAATAGCATGAATATCGCAATGGATGCTCAACATGTGTATGTTATCATGCAATTGATGGTGGACAATATGATCATGATGTATGAATATGCCATCAAGGTAGATCACAACAAATTTGCTAAGGTGAGTAATGTGAGTCAATCCATGCATGGTGTGCAAACTTGTGGTGAGTATGATATGTCCATCGAGCATGACATGTATGAGCACAATCAACAAATATGGAGGTGTTGGTGTACCAAAGCTCGATGTCGAGGCATGAGTGGAGTTCCGAAGGTGCATCCAATAAGTGCGAGTGCTCCTCAATGTGAAGGTCCATGTAGCCAATCTCCAATGTCGCTCATCCGTTCACGAGATGTATCATATAGACAACAAGAAGGAAACAACAATGAAAGAGTGACCCATCCAATATGCGTAATTGAGGATGGCTCAAAGAGAAGGAGTTCACCTCAAGAAAGTTCCCAAAGATGTTGGAGTCGTACATCATGTATGCCTTCACATAAGCAATATGTCGCCTAACGGCAACGCCTTGTGAATCCTCCAAAATGAAAGAACATGGTAAACACTTGGAAAAACAAATGAGGTTAGAGGAAATGCAAAACCTATCATTCAAGTGGTAAGATACCCAACAAGTGTATGCATGAATCTCATCATAAGAAGGTACAAGGGAGCATTTCATAGTGTGGAGGCATATGATGCAAGAACAACCAAATACAATAGGCTCAAGTAAAGAAGCATGCATCACAAGTAAGGTGTCAAAGTCTCCGTGGTCAATAAGCATAGCAAGTTGGCAATCAATACAAGGTGATATGAGAGATGCAACTAGTGGACACAAGAGACAATGATCAAGATATATCATGTGAGAGGCATGAGCATATATGTCATCAACCCAAGAAAGCGAGTAATAGTGGAACATGGGTGATGCAACATAGCAAGCAATCATAGCAATCAATTCAAGCAAGCTAGTAGTGCGAAGATGCAACATACTAGGAGGAATCATGGCAATCATGTCATTGGTGCAAATAGTGGGCATGAATAATTCACATGTCATAGCACAAGCATGAAAGCAAGATATGAGTAGAATGGCATGAATGTATTGGCGAGAGGCCATATGTAAATAGCAATGGGGCATCATAACACGACAAGCATCAATAGCATGGGGCACATGATAAACATGGCAATAGCAACAAGGATCTCTACCAAGCATGCAAATGCACATAGAAGTAGCATAATGATGAAACATGGGTAGATGCAAGCAAGGGTCACAATTGCATGGCAAAGGCATAGAAGCAAGCATAGCATGCAAAGTGAACACGGTAAAATGAGCATAATGTGACAAGTGGTAAATGGCCCATAGCCGTGTGAGAGCCAAGTAGAGGAGATGCGCGTAGTCCTTGCGCGAAAGGGGACGGTGGTAAGGATAGTCCATTGGATCCCAAAGTGTCATTGCTCTCAAGAGCTGATTTCGTCAACTCATGGGATTGAGAAGTTGACGAGAAGACATGAGTACCTACACAAAACAAAGACAAAGGAAAAATTGTGTGTGCGTGGTAGATGTACACATCATCCATCATGATGCATACGTGCTTGTGTTGGTTAGCACCAAATATCCAATGCTCAAATAAATGAGATGCGTGATATAGAAACATGCCATCCATCATGATAGGTTTGTTGTTATGTATAGCATAATGGAGACTCAAGTTGTGTAATGCATCACGAGCAATATTTAGAGCATTGTTATTCATGGAATGCATATGGTGTAAGCAATCATGGAAATCATGCAAAGTATGGAATGCATCAAGTTCTCCTAATATGTATGAGGAAACTATGGGGGTCTCCTCATGAGCATTAATGGAAACATCACATGGAGAATATTGACAACATCCAAAACAATGCATATTTGGAACAATGTGATCATGGCATGACATATTAGATGAATTGCGCAAATCCTGTAAAGGAAGCATGGCAATGTCATGACATGAAAAACATAAGCCAATGACCATCATCTCGTCATCTATGCCATAAGTGCAAATGGGATTGATTTTAATGGAGCATGCATAGTTACTATGTTGAGATTGAAATGATGCAATATGGGAGATCTCACTCATAGCATATGACAAGTTCAATGGATTGCCAAACATGATGTGACCAATAGAATTTTCACATGATATCCTATGGAGCATAGCATCACAACTAGGCAACTCAACATGCTCATCATCATATTCATCATAAATAGGTAAGTCAAGGCATGAAGAAGTTTCACTAGCATGAAGCATGGTAATAGGTGGGTCAACATCATGGGAGCAATCATTGTAAAGAGCGTCCACTAGTGGGACAAGAGAAGCACCATCACCTATGTTACCATTGGAAGGCCGCTCATGTGTTGTAGGTGAGGTGTTGAAGATCGTCTCGTTGTCATCTTCATGTTGATGGAACCATGTGGGAGGTGCATCGTCGTCCACCATGGCCATCATGTTGTCCATAGGAGGTATGGACTCATCAATGGTAGGCGTGTCGTCATGTAGGAGACCTAGCACCAAAGGAGAAAACACACTAGGAGTAGAGGGTAAGTCGTTAGAAATCATAGTGGCCTCATGTGCCGTGTCAACTACCTCACTCACTAAGTGTTGTGGCTCACTCACTCCCTCAAGGATGCTCTCACTCGTATGGTGGGTGGAGTCACTCAAATGGCTCTCAATCTCACATAGGATGTGTTGCATGCTCTCATGTGTGGGGCTAGTGGTGGTCACACTCGTCCTCTCATAGGGAATGCTCTCAATGTCACATATGGTGGAGTCACTCATGTCACTCATGTGGTGGTGGCTCTCCTCACATGACAAATGGGGCATCTCGACATATGTGGGTGTTAGAGAGATGTAGGTGCAAATGTCTCCATGATCAAGTTCTATCACCGTGGTCGAAGGGGATGGCCCTTGCTCGAGCTTCTTGTCGCCGTCTTGGTGTTGGAGGCCCATATGATGTGGCACCTCATAGCTCGTCTCCATGACCGAAGGGAGTTTCCCATGCTCGGCCATCGTCCTTGAGGGGCTTCCGAAGATGGAAGTGTCACCCTCGCTCGTAGGTGGTCGCCTTGGACTTGATGAAGTCGTTGTAGGCGTACTCGTGGGAAGTAGGCAAAGATGCCATACGTCCAAAGGCGAAGATGCCTTGATAGCACTTGGCGAAGATGCCAAAGTTGTTGGTGTAGCCGTAGCGCCGTCTTGGTGGTGCTCGTCTCGCGGTCTTCTCTTATGCTTATGAAGCTTCGACTTGGCGTGGCTTGTTGGAACTTGTGCATTTGCGCTTGTGGAGCATCTTCATGATGATGATGTCGTTGTCGTGCTTGACCTCGTAGTAGATGTCGTTCGTCGGCGTCGTGCACATGATGCTTGGATGTGACTTGCCCTTCATGACGATGTTGATCACGAACATGATGGTGGTCGCCATGTAGATGTGGATGAGGACGATTTGCACTTGCATCTTTTTCGCGCTCCGAAGACTTGTGGCTTGAATGTCGCCGCCTTGAAGATGATGAAGGGGAAGAAGACTTGATCAAGGCTCTAATCTCCTCCATCCTTGCATCTTGCTCCTCTTTATGTGCGGAAAGCTTCTTGTTGATGTAGTCCCTTTTCCTTGCTTTGGAGTGACGAATGTCGATGGAGATGTTCTCGATGCGTTCTTGCAATCTTGATTGTGCGCCTTGCATTTGTCGTTGTAGATCAAAGATGGATGCTTTTGTGATGTAGTTGTTCACGCCGTCGTTGTTGTCGTAGACCGGAGAGGAAATGCCTTGCCTATCCATCACAAGACTCGAGCAAAGGTGAGTAGGAAATGAGATAAACAATACCAAGCTACCTTTTCCCAAAGTTGAGGATGTATCTTGTATCACTCAATGTGAAATGAAAGAATAGTGGAATTGGTACCGGACTTGTTCACTCACACCTACAAGTAAAGGATTATGGTAGAGCTCGGTGAGGATAGTGGCACAAAAATTTGATGCAAAAAATGTTAGCAAGAGTCAATAATGTTGAAAGAGATTCACAAATTCGCAAGTGAAACAAGTAGACCAATAGAAAATGTGGTACACGGAAACACACACACGGATAGATAAATGGGGTCATGCAACCAAGGAATGAGCACAAAATGTGGAGTCCACGGAAAGCGCTCGTGTTGCACAACTCAAGAGAGACGCTAGCACAATTGCTCAATAGGCGGATACGACACTTGTGCACAACCTATAGATGCAAGATGGGTTTACTTCTATCCCAAGTATGCTATGTATGTATGGTTCCCGGTGTTTCTCTCAATATGATCCAAGATGATAGGATATGACAATCTTATGTGCAATGGGGTATGATGCTATGGCACTTGCTTACAAGCTTCTTTGCTCTCTTTCTTTTTCTTAAAAGCTTTATTTTTATTTTTATTTTCTATGGCCAATTTGCACAATGCACAAACCAAGATAGCAATTGTGTATATGCGGGAACGATATTGTGACACAATGGATGATATGGTACCAATATGATATGGTATGTATGCAATGGAATGGTGGATCACTAATGTGCACAAGTAACATTGTCGGCAATACTCAAATGGCTAGTCTCGATAGGCAAGTAACGCAAAATGGGCTAGGGGTTAACAATGCAACTGCAAGGGGAATATACAATGGTGTCATCGAGGTTACCGTCCTTTGCGATGATGAGTAGCGGTGTTCTTGATGTAGATACCAATATGATGTAGACCCGTCCCTAAGTAGCCGAAACACCTTAGGAAACGGAAAAAACTGCAAACTCAAAATCTCAAATGACAAATGTCAAATGGTGGAAGTGGAAATGGAAATGTGGAAGTGGTGGTGGTTTGTGAAGAAGCAATTGTCCCTAATTAGCCGAAACACCTTAGGAGACTCAAATCACTCCTCAAGCAACCACTAATGCTAAGGGGCTCAAGATGGGTTAGGTTGCGAAAGTCGATGGTGGTGTAGCGGATGATATGGTGGAGGGCCTAGGCAATCTTGCCAAAATGAAGAAATTTTGGTGGATTCAAATGGTGATGGAACCTATCTAGGTCGATGGGGGGTGTCAATAGCTACTCAACGAGCTAAAGAACGCTAAAATCAGACTCTGGATGTGGAAGTTATGGGCAAAACGGTGGACTGCACGCGACTGCTATAGGGGGCCCCGTGCGCACGGGGTCTAGGGGCCGTGGGCACGGGGTCCCGTGCGCATGGTACATGCACCGAGGGCATGGGGTCACCTGGGACACGCGGGTTTGGCGGATTTCTTGGCGATTTGGGCTCCAAATGGACGGATCTCATTGCTGGGGTTGAGGTGGGGGTAGGGGGTGGTATGGAGGACGAAGGGACAGCGGAAGAAACACACTGGAAGGGCCGTGCGCACGGGGTCTGACAGGCCCGTGTGCACGGGGTCCCGATGGCCCGTGTGCACGGGGTTCTCTGAGAGCGGACGAACTGCTCCGGATCCGTGGGGAATTTCGAAATTGTGGTCAAAATTGAAAGGTGGAAGGAAGGGGAAGATGGTAGAGGTGTGGATCTGCTTGCTAAACACCAAATCCATGGATCAAATCCAACAAAATCACACTAAATCAACAAATCACAAAAAAGTTTGGGGCTATTTTTGGTGGGGATTTTCGGATTTAGGACGAAATCACACAAAACTAGGCTAGAAAACAAAGAGGGGGGCTCCAATTTCGTGAGAAACCTTGGCTCATGATACCATATGATATAGGGTGCAACCCTATGTGGTCGATCTTTCACGAATTGGAGGTGGAATCCCCAAGAACAAGATGAAAAAATAGGGAAACAAGAGGAACACTCAAGAACAAGTCAAATCACACATCCACTAGACAATCAAACACATAAGATCCACAAGGTACATGAACAACAAAGGGAAATAAGATACATGGTAGAGCTCGTCCCAAATCCTATGAAGGATATGAGGGCTTGATGATCCTATGATTGGGATCCTTCCCCAAGAAGGAGGTCTTGATGTTTGGTCACTCCAAGAGGAGGTCTTGATCTCCTAGTGGAGTGGATCCATGGAGCAAAGCTCACAAATGTGTATCAACTACTTTGCCTACCCTAACAAATGGTCTAGGTACGGAATATATAGCGTTGGGGTCGAAGTGGGTGAAGAGGGGCTCGGATTGGGGATCACAGCCGCCCATCCTGATGAGCCCGTGCGCACGGGGTAAGTTGGGCCCATGCGTAGGGGGGTCCCATGGGCACGGTACAGGCCCGTGCGCATGGGGTGCTCCAGCGCCAGCTCCCTGAGTAGTCCGTGCGCATGGGGTCTCGGGGGCCCGTGCGCACGGGGTCGCCTGGGACCTCCTGTCCAGCTCCTGTTGGGCTCCATCTTCATCCTCGTGGCCTTGTGGTCCTTCGCCAACTCCTTTGGGATGTCCCTTACCAGCTTGTGCTCGTCGGTCTTCGTACCTAAGGACACATAGAGCACTTTGGTGAGGTAGCAAGCAAGTCCAATGGATATTCATGATGTTCTCGAAGAAGAGCGGGTTCACCTTAGTTCCAATGGCGTATGTTTGAGGTCTCGTCATATGTCCTCTTGGGGTATGGAGAGTACTCCGAGTGTACATGGGGATGACCGTGGGATGCTCCGCATCAAGTAGGGTCCAAGTCTCCTGGATCACGTTTGGTTGGAAAATCACGATCCCGAAGGTTTCATTCCGTTTGGACTCCGTTTGATATTCTGTTTCTTCGAAATACTGAAAAAGGCAAAAAACAACAATTCTGGGCTGGGCCTCCGGTTAATAGGTTAGTCCCAAAAGTAATATAAAAGTGGAAAATAAAGCCCAATATAGTCCAAAACAGTAGATAAAGTAGCATGGAGCAATCAAAAATTATAGATACATTGGAGACGTATCATGCAGCAAGAGCTCCATGCTCTTGTGAAAAAACACGAGAGTTTGGAGCTTGACTTAAAGACTCGAGAGTACGAGCTTGCCTCGGCCCTTGAGAGTGCCAAATCTGCCAAGGCCGAAGCCCAAAAAGCCCTCCAGGAAATTGAGGCGATGAAGAAGATAGCGGCGGGTAAGGCATTCTTTATGCAAAGCAAGCACGTGAAAGTGAATTACTTGTTACTTACCCAAGTCCGGAGCTCTCCAGGAGCATTCGCAGATCTGCCCCGCAGTGTGTTCGATGCTGCCGCATTCTACCGAGCCGAGGAAGTGAGCTCGACGGAGAAGGTGTTCTGGTCCCAGTATGGTGAGGCCGGACACCCGGTACCCTTCAGAGACCAGCTGAAGCAGTTGGTCAAGCTCCATAAGGCAGCCGAGTAGGCCATGAAGGACCTTATAGTCCGGCTATGGCCTGGGGAGGTCATGCCTGGGAGCTACTTTGGGCTAGTGAGGCGGCTGGCGGATGCCTGTCCATGGCTTGAGGTCATCAAGCGCTCCGTATGCATCGAAGGCGCCCGTAGGGCCCTTGCCCGTGTTAAAGTACATTGGGGCAAGATGGATGCTGAGAAGCTGGTGACAGATGGGCCACCGGAGGGGAAGGAGCATCGCAAGCCCGAGATGTATTATGATGGCGTCCTGAAGGGTGCCTGCCTTGTGGCGAATGAGTGTTCCAAGGATTTAATTTTTGAGTAAACTCGCTCATGTTATCCTATGCGCTGAAAACTTGTTCATATGCGCTAAGCAACGCTTTTTGAATTTAAAATATTACCTTCCGTGCAGCCGTTTATTAAATTTTAGAGATGGCGAGTCGTCTGCTTCTACCCCATGCCACGAGTGCTGGTGTGTTTGGGATACATTTGAGCGCTCTTGTTCCCATTCTTGGGTCCTTCGAGGTAGGCGCTCAGCACAACGAACAAGGCAATCAGACTATAATGCTTTATCACTCTCACTTAGCCATAGAATTCTATAATTTTAAATTTTGGCGAAGCCCCTAGTATTTGGAAGACCGAGTTCAGGGCGCTATCCACGCCTAGGCCGGACAAAGCCAGCTCCTCGCTCTAAGCGGCATAAGTCTTTAGGGACTCGAAACCTCTCGAACAGCGACCGGCTCTCGCCCTATCATGACGGTCAGTTTTAGCTTTCTCTACTGAGGTGCTTAACCCAGCTCAACTGGGGCACAATCGCAGTAGTTCTCCCAGCGCTACCTTAGCCGATATAACGGAACGTAAGGTACCAAAACATGGGAGCCGGGCAAACCCAACTATTGACCCAAGACATGATTCGGAGCCGATGCATATAATGCTATAAGTTCGGGGTGCCGCACTCGTGAGAGTGTTCGGACTTCTCACACCATATTCTAGGGTACTTAAGCCCCTAGTGTATTGGCTGTACCAAAGTGTACGGTTGCATAATGTCATAACTGAACATATGTACATAAAAAATGAATGCAATAATAGACAAGAGCTATGAATTGTTTATTAAAAGGTTGCTGTGAGAGCAGAACGATACAAATAGTGCGATAAGAAAGAGATGGGATTATTTGACATGTCCCCCTCCAGGGGCAAGCTGCGAGGCTTTATGTAAGACAGGTATTTAGCTCGTTATAGAGACGACCTGGACATTCGACGTAGCTTGCTACCTCCCTGGCTGTTGCATCGTGTGTTCGGCGATTGTACTGCCGGACAGGCCTTCCAAAGAGTGGAGTCCTGAAAGTAAGAAAAAAGAAATGACAAAATCGGGATCCCCTAGTGCGGTTGAGCCGCATTTTGAGCGTGCCGTGGTTGTGCCCCTCCCCATGGTATTTCCAGAGCGTAATTATGTACGCGTGGTACTGGTTTCGCAATTTCGCGAGGGCTGGGGTAGGGGCCGCATTGCTACGCTTGCTCGGAACGAGCCAGACGGTCTTGTTGTAGGTTACTCCGGGCGCGCTTGACGGTGTCCGGACGTTTAATAGCCGGACTAGAGAATTGCCTTGAGAGCCTACTTTGTACTTCCGCTGCGAGGGCCGCCGTATGCTCCTCCGTTCGGAGAGAGCGTTCGGTGTTTCCATTGACCGTAATGACTCCTTGAGGGCCTGCCATCTTGAGCTTGAGGTATGCGTAGTGCGGCACCGGATTGAACTTTGCAAATGCGGTTCGTCCGAGCAGCGCGTGATAGCCACTGCAGAATGGGACTATGTTGAAGATTAACTCCTCGCTTCGGAAATTATCCAGGGATCCGAAGACCACTTCGAGTGTAACTGAGTCTGTACAGTTGGCCTCTACACCTGGTATGACGCCTTTAAAGGTTGTCTTTGTGGGTTTAATCCTTGAGGGATCTATGCCTATTTTTCGCACTGTATCCTGATAAAGCAGGTTCAGGCTACTGCCGCCGTCCATAAGGACTCTAGTGAGGTGAAATCCGTCAATGATTGGGTCTAGAACCAATGCGGCGAATCCGCCGTGGCGGGTGCTAGTGGGGTGGTCCCTTCGATCAAAAGTGATCGGGCAGGAGGACCACGGGTTGAACTTCGGGGCGACTGGCTCCAACGCATATACATCCCTGAGTGCATGCTTCCGCTCCCTTTTGGGGATGTGGGTTGCATATATCATGTTCACCGTCCGCACTTGTGGGGAAAAGCCCTTCTGTCCCCTATTGTTCGACGGCCGGGGCTCCTCCTCGTCATCGCTATGCAGCCCCTTGTCTCTGTTTTCGGCACTTAACTTGCCTGCCTGCTTGAACACCCAACAATCCCTGTTGGTGTGATTGGCTGGTTTTTCGGGGGTGCCGTGTATCTGGCACGAGCGATCGAGTTTTCGGTCCAAACTGGACGGGCCCGGAGTATTTCTTTTGAATGGCTTTTTCCGCTGACCGGGTTTAGAGCCTCTAAATCCGGCATTCACTGCCGTATCCTCAGCATTGTCGCCATTAATGCGGCGCTTGTGCTTGTTGCTACGCGACCTGCCATTGATGTCCTTGGTATCCGAATTACCAGGGCTCTTGGTCATGTTATTACTACGAGCTAGCCAGCTGTCTTCTCTCGCACAAAAGCGGGTCATGAGTGTTGTGAAGGCTGCCATGGATATCGGCTTTTCCTGTTCTAGGTGCCGGGCAAGCCATTCGTCACGGATGTTATGTTTGAAGGCTGCGAGGGCCTCTGCGTCCGGACAGTCGACTATTTGAATTTTTTTGGTTAGGAACCGTGTCCAGAATTGTCTGGCTGATTCCTCTGGCTGCTGAATTATGTGGCTTAGGTCATCGGCGTCTGGTGGCCGCACATAGGTGCCCTGGAAATTGTCGAGGAATGCGGCTTCCAGGTCCTCCCAGCAACCAATTGACTATGCTGGCAAGCTGTTAAGCCAATGCCGAGCTGGTCCTTTAAGCTTGAGTGGGAGGTATTTGATAGCATGTAGATCATCACCGCGGGCCATGTGGATATGAAGGAGATAATCCTCGATCCATACCGCATGATCTGTTGTGCCATCGTATGATTCGATGTTTACGGGCTTAAAACCCTCGGGGATTTGATGATCCATTACTTCATCTGTGAAGCATAGTGGGTGTGCAGCACCTCTGTACTGGGCTATGTCACGATGTAGCTCAAATGAGCTTTGTCTGTTGTGTTCGGGCTGGCCGTATTTGCCATATCCGGTGTGACAGTTATCGTCGCGTGTCGTGGGGCGCCCACGTGATCCGTAGATCGATCTTGTTTGCCTTGCCTTGTCCTCCAATATGTCTCGCAGGTCTGGCGCATTTCCCCGTGCCTTGGCATTTTTTGAGTGACGCCGGGGTGCATCTTGCGTGGATGGCCGAGAGGCCTCTCTGTCGCGGCCACGAGGTGGTCGGTCGGCCGCGTCGTGCACTGGTGATGTTGGTTTGGGTGCTTCCTCCTCTAATCGGGGTAGCAGCCTGTGCTTTGGGTAGCTCTTGGAGGGGCGTTCAAGTTCGTACTCTTCGGCCGCAAGGACTTCAGTCCATCTGCCGGCTAGCAAGTCTTGGTCATCTCTAAGCTGCTGCTAATTTTTCTTGAGGCTGCTCGCCGTGGCCATAAGCCTGCGTTTGAAACGCTCCTGTTCGACGGGATCCTCAGGCACGACAAATTCATCATCATCGAGGCTTGCCTCGTCTTCGGAGGGAGGCATGTAATTATCGTCCTCTACCTCTTTGTCTGCCGCTCTCTCATGAGGGCTGGCTTCTCCATCCTCCTGTGCTGAATCCTGCTGGAGGGGGTTGTCTTCGGCACTGTCCGGGGTGTTATTATCTCCCGTGCCGGAATCGTCGTTTTTGTTTTGGCGGGATTTAGAGCGGCGCCGCTGACACTGGCGCTTAGGCTGCTTCTTGTAGGGGTCATCCTCTGTTGTTCCATCGCCATTCCCTTCTTTTGGTGTGTCCACCATGTATATGTCGTATGACGAGGTGGCCTTCCAGTGCCCTATAGGCGCTGGGTCTTGGTCGTCTCCTGCATCGGCGTCCATACCGTCGATGTCTTCGGAGTCGAAGTCGAGCATGTCGGTTAAATCATCGACAGTGGCTACGAAGTGGGTGGTGGGTGGGCTTTGAATTTCTTCGTCGTCCGCATCCCAACCTTGCTGACCATAGTCCGGCCAGGGCTCTCCTGGTAAAGAGAGAGACTTTAGTGAATTCAGAATGTCGCCGAAGGGCGAGTGCTGAAAGATGTCCGCGGCGGCGAAGTCCATGATCAGCGCCCAATCTGGTTCGATCGGCATGGGCGCGGAAGGTTCGGAGTCCGGAAAGGAGTCCGGCACCTTGGAGTCACGAGCTTTGCAAAGGACAAGGCTGGTGTTCGGCTCGATCGCTGTAGAGATTGGAGCCCCCGAGGCGGTGTCCAGCCGCCCGTCCTTGATTGGCACAGTCGGCTCCGAGCTAAGGGTCGGAGCGGACACTGGGGAGGCCTCCTGGGCACTGTTCGGCGGCAGAGCTAGATCATGCCCATCGTGGCAGTGCGGCACGCTCGGCTGTGGCTCGAACCCGTCGAAGATCAAGTCTCCGCAGATGTCAGCCATGTAGTTCAAACTTCCAAATCTGACCTGATGGCCAGGGGTGTAGCTTTCGATCTTCTCCAGAGGGCCAAGCGAATTGGCCCGCAGTGCAAAGCCGCTGAATACGAAGATCTGTCTGGGGAGAAAAGTCTCACCCTGGACCGCATCGTTGTTGATGATCGGAGGAGCCATCGAGCCTAAAGGTGACGACACGGAGGAACTCTCAATGAAAGCACCAACGTCGGTGTCAAAACCGACGGATCTCGGGTAGGGGGTCCCAAACTGTGTGTCTAGGCGGATGGTTACAGGAGACAAGGGACACGATGTTTTTACCCAGGTTCGGGCCCTCTCGATGGAGGTAAAACCGTACTCCTGCTTGATTAATATTGATGATATGGGTAGTACAAGAGTAGATCTACCACGAGATCAGAGAGGCTAAACCCTAGAAGCTAGCCTATGGTATGATTGTTGTTCGTCCTACGGACTAAAAACCCTCCGGTTTATATAGACACCGGAGAGGGCTAGGGTTACACAAAGTCGGTTACAATGGGAGGAGATCTACATATCCGTATCGCCAAGATTGCCTTCCACGCCAAGGAAAGTCCCATCCCGACACGGGACGAAGTCTTCAATCGTGTATCTTCACAGTCCAGGAGTCCGGCCAAAGGTTATAGTCCGATCATCCGGACACCCCCTAACCCAGGACTCCCTCACACGGGAAAGCTCCCAACAAGCAAAAGAAGAACGAGAAATGTTTTTGGGTTTTCTTTTAATTACTACTACTACAAGCATGGAAAGTAAACTAGCTAAAAGCTACAACTAATTTTTTTGGTTTTTCTTAAGGTTATTAAACACACAAGAATAAAACAAGAAAAGAAAATAAACTAGCATGGATAGTACAATGGAAAAGTATGAGCACCGACAACTCGAATGAGTGTGTGAACATGAATGTAATGTCGGTGAAAAATACGCACTCCCCAAGCTTAGGCTTTTGGCCTAAGTTGGTCTATGCCCATGGATCAAAGTGGTAGCTGGGGTCGTACTGAGATGCAGCAGCTACTGCCTCACGGGCTGCAGCTTGGATGCGGGCTGCCTCCGTCCTCCTCTCGTACTCGTTTGCCTCCTCCCTAGTTATAATATATCTCCTTTTTGCCTGAAAGTCAAATAAACCAGGAGCAAGAAGAGAAACATGGACAGTGCGATGTCTGTCAAAGATTAGTCGGTATTGGAGGAATTGTTCATTCCTCTCAAGAAACTGATGGTTAACCATGGCAACTCCCTATCACCTCCATGTACAGGTACACCAAGATAATTAGCCAGACGGGTTGCATAAATCCCTCCAAACAAGTCTCCATCTAAACCATTATTATGCAACCTACGTGCAACAATTGCCCCCAAGTTATATTGTTTATCACCTAATGCAGCACTCTTGAGAACACTAAGATCTGGAACACACATGTGACAAGCTTCATCTTTACCATTAATGCATCTACCTATGAAGAGAGCAAAATAATGTATAGCAGGAAAATGAATGCTCCCTATGGTAGCTTGTGTGATTTCTCTAGATTCACCCACAGTGATACTAGCAAGAAAATCTTTGTATTCAGATTTACGAGGTTCGTTAACATTGCCTCACTGCGGCAGTGTACAAGCAGTAGTAAAATTCTCTAGGTCCATGGTATATGATTTATCATAAAGATCAAATAAAACATTGTGAGAATTGCGAGAAGATGTGAATTTAAACCTTCTCACAAAGGAATCAGTAAGGTAGTAGTGTTGGGAGCACTTATCTGCCATGAAGTCCTCAAGATCGGCATTACGCACATACGTGTCAAATTCATCCTTCATGCCTGCTTTGACCATAAACTCTTCTGACGGCCATTCACAAGGCCGTACTTGAGCTTCTCTCGGTGGTTCATCGTCCGGCTCACGTATTGCAAGCCTGGGTCCTTGCTTCCTTGAAGAACCGTCTTGGTACATTTTCCTAGACATACTTCTTCTTCTGAAAAATTTCTAAAATTTTTAGTAGCTCAAAATAAAAGTGAACAAACTCAACAAAATTGATAGCAACTACTCCCAAAAGTGCCTAGAGACTATATCATGCATTGGAACTACTTGGGACCAAATAAATTTGACAGGAAAGCTCAAGAACAGGGTCACCTTAGAAGCAAAATTTTGCAATGAATAAAGCACTAGAACAAAAACTAATTGGACCATTGGAGGAGTCACATACCAAAGAACAATCCCCAAAAGCAGTTTTGAGAATGGAGCTTTTAGCAAGGAGATCGAAAATGGCAGCAAAGTGAGCTAGACCTCATGCTTGAGCTGGATGGTGATTTTTTTGGGAGGAAGATGAAGTGTGTGGGTGCAGGAATAAGTGGAGGGGGGCCACCATGGACCCACGAGGCAGGGGCGTGCCCTGGACCCTCATGGCCAGGTTCTTGCTCCACCTGATGTGTTCTTAGTGCCAGATATTCTCAAATATTCCAGAAAAAATCATATTAATTTTTCAGGGCATTTGGAGAACTTTTATTTTCGGGGTATTTTTTATTGCCCGGATAAATCAGAAAACAGATAGAAAAAATACTATTTTTGCTTTATTTAATCTAAATAACAAAAAGTAAAAGGAGGGTACAGAGAGTTGTGCTTTCTAACTTCATCCATATCTCGCTCATCAAAAGGAATCCACTAACAAGGTTGATCAAGTCTTGTTAACAAACTCATTCTGAATCGCATGGAACTGGAGAAATTTCAAATAACACTAGGTTACCTCAACGGGGATATGCACATCCCCAATAATAAGAATATCATATTTCTTCTTGACAGTAGGAAGAGGAAATTCAAAACCTCCAATAATAATCGATGGAATTATTGCAATAGAATTGATACTGTGAACTTGAGGTTGTTTCCTTGGAAAGTGTACTGTATGCTCATTACCATTAACATCAAAAGTGACATTGACTTTGGTGCAATCAATAACAGCCCCTCCAGTATTCAAAAAGGGTCTACCGAGGATAATCGACATACTATCGTCCTCGCGAATATCAAGAATAACAAAGTCCGTTAAGATAGTGACGTTTGCAACCACAACAGGCACATGCTCACAAATACCGACAGGTATAGCGGTTGATTTATCGGCCATTTGCAAATATATTTCAGTAGGTGTCAACTTATTCAATTCAAGTCTACGATATAAAGAGAGAGGCATAACACTAACACCGGCTCCAAGATCACATAAAACAGTTTTAACATAGTTTCTTTTAATGGAGCATGGTATAGTTGGTACTCCTGGATCTCCAAGTTTTTTTTGGTATTCCACCCTTAAAAGTATAATTAGTAAGCATGGTGGAAATTTCAGCTTTCGGTATCTTTCTTTTATTTGTAATAATATCTTTCATGTACTTAGCAAAAGGATTCACTTTAAGCATATCAGTCAAACACATACGCAAAAAGATAGGTCTAATCATTTCAGCAAAGCGCTCAAAGTCCTCACCCATCCTTTTTCTTGGATGGCTTAGGAGGAAAAGGCATGGGTTTCTGAACCCATGGCTCTCTTTCTTTACCGTGCTTCCTAGCAATGAAGTCTCTCTTATCATAATGTTGATTCTTTGATTGTGGGTTATCAAGATCAACAGCAAGTTCAATCTCTACATCATTATTATTGCTAGGTTGAGCATCAACATGAACATCATCATTAACATTATCACTAGGTTCATCTTCATCACCAGATTGTGTTTCAGCATCAGAAATAGAAATATCATTGGGATTCTCAGGTGCGTCTACAACAGGTTCACTAGAAGCATGCAAAGTCCTCTCATTTTTCTTTTTCTTCCTCTTAGAAGGACTAGGTGCATCAACATTATTTCTCTGAGAATCTTGCTCAATTCTCTTAGGGTGGCCCTCAGGCTACAAAGATTCCTGAGTCATTTTACCCGTTCTAGTTGCTACTCTAACAACAAATTCATGTTTATTATTCAATTCATTGAGCAAATCATTTTGAGCCTTAAGCACTTGTTCTACTTGCGTGGTAACCATAGAAGCATGTTTACTAATGAGTTTAAGTTCACCCTGAACTCTAGACATATAATCACTCAAGTGTCCAATCATATAAGCATTACTTTTCACTTGTCTACCAACATAAGCATTGAAGTTTTCTTGTTTAGCCATAAAGTCATCAAATTCATCCAAGCATTGGCTAGCAAACTTAGTAGACGGGATTTCAACTTTATCATATCTATAGAGAGAATTTACCTTTACTACCTTTGTTGAGTTATCAAGACCATGTATTTCTTCAATAGGTGGTATATTAAGGCCATGTATTTCTTCAACATGAGGTAAATTCTTAACATCTTCAGCTTTAATACCTTTTTCTTTAATAGATTTCTTTGCCTCTTGCATATCTTCAAGACTGAGAAATAGAACACATCTTTTGTTCAGATTTGTCTTAGGAGTTGGCTCAGGAAGTGTCCAATTGTTTTCATTAGTTAACATATTATTAAATAACAATTCAGCTTGATAGACTGTTGTGGGGCATTATAAAAGATATCAAGTATTTCATTTTTATTGAGAGGATGATCAGGCAAAGCATTGAGTTATCGAAGAAGCCTGCCCAAGCTTGTAGGAGACTCTCTTCTTCAATTTGCACAAAATTATATATTTCCTTTAAAGCAGCTTGTTTCTTATGAGTAGGGAAATATTTAGCAGAGAAGTAATAAATCATATCCTGGGGACTACGCACACAACCAGGATCAAGAGAATTAAACCAAATTTTAGCATCACACTTTAATGAGAATGGAAATATCTTAAGGATATAATAGTAGCGAGTTTTATCATCATTAGTGAATAGGGTGGATATATCATTCAATTTAGTAAGATGCCCCACAACAGTTTCAGATTCATAGCCATAAAAAGGATCAGATTCAACCAAAGTAATTATCTTAGGATCGATAGAGAAATCATAATCCTTATCAATAACATAGATAGGTGAAGTAGCAAAAGCAGGGTCATATTTCATTCTAGCATTCAGAGACTTCTGGTTCAGCTTAGCTAATAACTTCTTAAGATCAGATCTATCATTGCAAACAAGAAAATCTGTAGCAGTTTCTTCATCCATAACATAACCCTCAAGAACAACAGGAAATTCATATTTGGGGGGAGAACCCTCATCATCACTTTCATCAATGATTTTAGTTTCAAGAATTTATTTCTCTTTAGCCCTAGCAAGTTGTTCATCAAGAAATTCACCTAATGGAACAGTAGTATCAAGCATAGAAGTAGTTTCATCATAAGTATCACGCATAGCAGAAGTGGCATCATCAATAGCATGCGACATATCAGGATTAACAACAGAAGCATGTTTAGGTGTTGCAAGTTCACTCATAACAGAAGGAGAATCAAGTGCAGAGCAAGATGGCAGTTCCTTACCTCCCCTCGTAGTTGAGGGATAAATCTTAGTTCTTTCGTCTGTCAAGTTCCTCATAGTGATCAGCAGATATATATCCCAAGTGATTCAAAGAATAGAGCTATGCTCCCCGGCAACAGCGCCAGAAAATAGTCTTGATAACCCAGAAGTATAGGGGAACGCAACATTTCTCGAGGGTACAGTATTCAACCCAAATTTATTGATTCCACACAAGGGGAGCCAAAGAATATTCTCAAGTATTAGTAGTTGAGTTGTCAATTCAACCACACCTGGATAACTTAATATCTATAGCAAAGTATTTAGTAGCAAAGTAGTATGGAAGTAATGGTAACAGTGGCAAAAGTAATAGTAGCAGTTTTGTAGTAATTATAACAGTGGCAACGGTAAAGTAACTAAGCAAAGAACAATATGTGAAAAGCTCCAGTTCATAGGGTGACATAGAACTAGCTCCAGTTCATCAATGTAATGTAGGCATGTATTCCGAATATAGTCATACATGCTTATGGAAAAGAACATGCATGACATCTTTCGTCCTACCCTCCCATGGTAGCGAGGTCCTATTGGAAACTAAGCGGTATTAAGGCCTCCTTTTAGTAGAGTATCGAACGAAAGCATTAACACTTAGTGAATACATGAACTCCTCAAACTATGGTCATCACTGGTAAGTATCCCGATTATTGTCACTTCGGGGTTAACAGATCATAACACATAATAGGTGACTATAAACTTGCAAGATAGGATCAAGAACTCACATATATTCATGAAAACATAATAGGTTCAGATCTGAAATCATGGCACTCGGGCCCTAGTGACAAGTATTAAGCATAGCAAACTCATACCAACATCAATCTTAGAACATAGTGGATACTAGGGATCAAACCCTAACAAAACTAACTCGATTACATGGTAAATCTCATCCAACCCATAACCGTCCAGCAAGCCTATGATGGAATTACTCACGCACGGCGGTGAGCATCATGAAATTGGTGATGGAGGAAGGTTGATCGTGATGACGGTGATGGATTCCCCTCTCTGGTGCCCCGAACAGACTCCAGATCAGCCCTCCCGAGAGAGTTTAGGGCTTGGCGGCGGCTCTGTATCATAAAACGTGATGAATCATTCTCTCTGATTTTTTTCTCCCCGAACGTGAATATATGGAGTTGGAGTTGAGGTCGGTGGAGCCTCAAAGGGCCCATGAGGCAGGGGGCACGCCCTTGGGGGGGGGCGCCCCCACCCTCGTGGACACGGTGTGGGCCCCTGACGTTGATTCTTTCGCCAATATTTTTTATTAATTCCAAAATTTTGGTCCGTGGATTTTCAGTTCATTCTGAGAACTATTCTTTCTGCACAAAAATAACACCATGGCAGTTATGCTGAAAACAGTGTCAGTCTGGGTTAGTTCCATTCAAATCATGCAAGTTAGAGTCCAAAACAAGGGCAAAAGTGTTTGGAAAAGTAGATACGACGGAGACGTATAATTGGCCAGTGGACAGTTCGGCTTGATAAGGCCGCTATACGCTTCGGCTGCTAGGGCCATGGTGTGCTCTTCAGTACAGAGTGAGTGCTCCATATTACCATTGACTATAATAACGCCACGAGGTCCAGGCATTTTGAGCTTCAAGTAAGCATAATGCGGGACTGCATTAAAGCGGGCGAAAGCAGTTCGTCCGAGTAGTGCATGGTAGCCACTGCGGAAAGGGACGATGTCAAAGATTAACTCTTCGCTGCAAAAGTTATCTATGGAGCCGAATACTACCTCTAGTGTGATTGAGCCTGTACAACGGGCCTCCACTCCAGGTATCACACCTTTAAAGGTAGTGTTACTAGGCTTGATTCGTGATGGGTTGATCCCCATCTTACAGACAATATCTTGATAGATCAAGTTGAGACTGCTTCCTCCGTCCATACGGACTCTAGTGAGGTGGTATCCGTCAATGATTGGATCAAGAACCAGGGCGGCCGAACGCCCATGACGGATTCTGGTTGGGTGGTCCCTGCGATCAAAGGTGATCAGATAGGCTGACCATGGGTTAAACTTGGGAGCGACAGGCTCTATGGCATAGATGCCCCGTAGTGCGCGTTTGCACTCCCTTTTGGGGATATGAGTGACATATATCATGTTCATTGTCTTCACCTCAGGGGGGGACTGCTTCTGACCCCCGGTGTTCGGCTCACGGGGCTCGTCATCGTCTTCGCTTGGAGGCCCTTTGTTAGGACCCCGATCCTATGCCACACCGATCTAACATGTAACACCTCATATCACTTTGCGGCCTCACGCACGGTATTCCCATGGGTGTCGCCTTACTAGGCCCGGGACCGTTTGCGCCTTTTGGCTCACGTATATGATTGTGTTGCTAGCATCCATATGACAAAGAACCCGGGCTGACATGGCTAGTCGTAAACCCAATGTGGCACTAACTTACAGCGACAGGCATACATGACCCAGCAACGAACGTGTCGGTCATCAGTGAGTGAATCCAGGCCGTAGCAGCTAGGCTAACAGAACACCGGAGAATCCAGGCTGTAGCGGGCTAGCAGGACTCCGGTGGACACTGCATGACATTTCCCCGAAGGGACAGACACAGGAACGAACAAGGACACATGCCGGCCAGCCTAAGTGTTCCGGAGCAGTAGCAAGCTACCAGGGCTCAGTGGAAGCACTAGGAGACATTTCCCGGTAAGAGAGTCTACCATGGATAAATAACTAGATAGTCAGATCCCACACATACCAAGCATTCCAATAACATACACACAATATGCTCGATATGTGCAAAGACAACATGGCATCACAACATGGCTCTACAACTCAAGTACTTTATTCAATAGACTCCAAGGAGCCAAGTATTAAAATCATGGGTATCATGACCCAACATTCAGAGCATACAAACCAAAAGTACATGTGGAAGCTTAACATGTCTGGGTACAGACTACTACAAATGAAAAGGGCTGATAAGCCTGACTAACTACCAGATCCTACAGAGGGCACAAGATCGTAGCTGAGGTAACAAGCTAAACGTCGAAGTCCACGTGGAACTACTAGCGAGACTGAAGTCTCTCCACAAAAAACATAAATTAAGCAAACGTGAGTAAAAATGTACCTAGAAAGACTTACATCAGAACTAACTACATATGCATCATTATCAACAAGGGATGGTAGGTTTTAACTACAGCAAGCCAGCTTTGACTCGGTGGCTATCCTGAACTACGACTGCAAGTAACTCTTTTCAGGTGGCGCACACGAGTCCACATATTCACCATAACAATACACCACTATGGATCTGCTCCCGTCTCCCTACGAGAACGCCACCATAGCACTCACGCTTATCTTGCATATTTTAGAGTATCCACTTTCACTTGTCTATGAACTATATAGGCAACCCAGAGGTCCTTTACCATAGACGCGACTATTCGAATAGATTATTTATAACCCTACAGGGGTGTACTTCTTCATACATGTTTCCACCACTTAGCGTCTGCACACGACATGTGCTCGACAGACTTCAAGCGAAAGCCGACGTGGGTGTAGACCACGACCTACCTAAACACTCAAGTCTATAGTCCAGGTTTATTGCCTATTCAGGTTCCATCTGTAGGGAGTCCGATCGAGGTTTCCACATACGGCCCCGAACGATGTGTACAGGGTTCCGCGAGACATAACGGGCGCCCGGCATACCCGGCCACGTGCCTACCGCATCACAGCCCACCCCTCCGGTCGGCGCTTTGCACGGCCTCCAGCAACTACAAACACCAGAAACTACTTGCAACTCCTGGACAGAGAACGAGGGTGGTTAAGAAGTCGAGCGGGGTCATATTTCAGGGCCCAATGCATGGTAGTAGTTGTTTCATGGATCACAAACACAAAACTCAGTTCCTGAGGACAGCTTCAATGAGACAACCCACCATGTACTCCTAAATGGCCTCTCACCGCTACCTTTACCAAATCGTGTTCACACACTTAGCTCACACACAGTAGGACATGTTCATCACTGTTCCAATTCATCCCTGATGAATCAGACCTGACCCAACTCTAAGCATAGCCGGGATGCCAAACAAGCATGAATGAGTAGGCACATCAGGGCTCAAACAACTCCTACTCATGCTAGTGGGTTTCATCTATTTACCGTGGCAATGACATGTCATGCACAGGAAAGGGGTTCAACTACCGCAGCAGGTAACAGATGAATCGTTGTTATCCTAATGCAGTAAATGAGAGCAGGAGCGAGAGAGTAGGATTGTATAAGAATGTACAAGGGTTTTTTTTCTTGCCTGGCACTTCTGAAGATAGTATAGTTCTTCATCGGTGTCATCGAACTCTTTGTCGGAACGTCGTTTACTGAGAGGGGACAAATACCGGCAGACAAGGAAGAACACAATCAATGCAATGCACAATATGATGCATGATCATGACATGGGAATATGAGTGTGTTGGCCTAATGCAACTACAACCAGATGGGTTTGAGTTATTTTGAACCCAAGGTTAAAGTTCAAACTCAAACTATGAGTTTATAAAGTGCATTATCATGTTTGTATATAAACAGCAGGTTTAAGTTGCTTTAACATGCATGAAACCAGTGCAGATGGATAGATTGGATTTTTCTGATCATTTTTCATATATAACTTATTTCATTCCGAGTTATTGTTGAATTTCTATGAATTTTAGAAGTTTTGGACATTTTCTGAAATTTCTAATTATTTTCTGATTTATTTTAAAACCAGAAAATCACTTATTGCGTCAGCATGACGTAAGGCTGAGGTCAGCAGGTCAACTGACCAGGTCCGGGTCAACCTGACCAGTGGGGCCCACTGGTCAGTGACACATCTAACTAACAGAGTTAGTTAGTGTTAGATTAAGCACTAATCTAGGTTAACTATCACTAACTAAACCTAACTAAGAGTTAATACGGGCGGGCCCATGCGTCAGTGACCCTAGGGGTCAAACAAGGGTCAAACCCAGGTTAACTCGCCGGAGTTGACCCGCGGCTCGTCGCCAGCGACGCCAGAGATGGCAAAGGGGCTCGGGATTTAACCTCCGGCGACCAAATCGATGGCTAAGCCCATCTACGAGGTGCTCGAGCTCGCGACATCGACTGGTGGGGTTAATTTGGGCCGGGGTGGTCTAAAATGACGGCGGTGGCAACGACAGCGGCGGATGGAGTTTGGCCGAGCTCGGAAACGAGGCTATGGTGGCAGTGGCATTGCGTGTTTGGCTCCCACGACACCTACGCGGCACGGCAAGCACGTGGGTGAGCCAGTTAGAGGCTACGGTGACCGTGGCCATGGCGGTGAGGAGCTTCGGTGGCGACGCGATTCAGTCATCATCATAATGACGGCTACGGCAAGAAGTTGAGCACGGGAGCGAGGGGAAGAGGCGGAGGAACTCACAGGGAGTGCAGGGATGGCCTCGGCGTGCTTGGGGAGGGGCTGATGACGACGGGAGGTCGCCGGCGATCTTGGGGCAAAGGCGGCGAGGATGGCGATGCAGAGGGTGATGCAGGGCGTCCGGTGTCGTGCGAGTTGACGGAGAGGCGCGGGAGATCGAGGCGGAACCCATGGACAGCACGGGGAGACGAGGGTAGCACGGTGGCTGTGGTAGCAGCGAGCGGCGGCGACGAGCTCCGCTCGGTGGGAGAGAAAGGGAGCCATAGGAGGGGGGAAGGCACATGAGTGAGTGAGAGGGCCTGGGGGGTGCGTGGCGACGCGGGAGAGATCCAGGGCGACGGGGACGCAGGTAGGCAGGGTGGAGGTGGCCGGTGCTCGTGCCCGCACGCTGCGGCCACGCGCTCTGCCTACTGGCCTGGGGAGGAAGACGACAGGGAGCCAGGTGGGATGGGCCGGCTACTTGGGACGCCAGGTAGGCTGCACAAGTGAGCTGGCCCAGGTTAGTCTCTCTCTCTCTTTTATTTCTGTTTTTCTATTTTTCTATAATCTTTGTGGCTTTACTAAAAATACCTAGACAGACCCAAAAATCATGAAACTGCTCAATGCTACTGTTTGGAATATATCCAACAACAAACATTTTAGTTTATGATTATTTGAGCATTTAGATTATTTAATAGTATTTAAATACCCAAATTTAAATAGAGTATGATTTAATTTAGAGCCCAAATATGTCATGGAAAAATGTGCATCACCTCTGGTTAATGTTTACAGTATTTTCCGTAAATGATGAACATTTTTTAAAGCCATTTGGACTTACTGAAAATATTTTAGGTGAACCAAGTGAATTCCTTTGATGCTAGGGTTTAGACAATCCCCATTTCAAGTTCATTTGAAAATTAAACATGATGACACTCATGAGGCTAGCCTAGTGTATTGCCAGAAGCTAGGGATGTGACAACTCACCCCAACTAAATAAGAATCTCGTCCCGAGATTCAAGACGTGAGGTAAGAAGACAAAGGGGACACTAGATATCACAAACTTCATGATCCAACTGTCTTCTCGAGGTTGTTTATTTGTTGACTCAAATTGATCTTGACGTCTTTGCTTTCGAGATCTTCATCCAACACGAGGACAAAAGAGCAAGACATGTCTACATAGATGGATCATCCTAATGATCACAAGATCAACTCGCAGAAGGAGACGTAGAAACATTTCTCGAGCCGAGACTCGGAGAGTACATCCAGAGGGATGGAGTGAGAAAGACGACGAAGATTCACTAGGTAGACAACAATTTCACACTTAAGAAGCTGGTGAACGGTTGTCAACATAGCGAGGAGTTGAGTTGCCATGATACCATAACGGAACATCTCAGAGGAGGTGACTCGTAGAATTATTACCTTAAGTGGAAAAAAGAATTACTTTTGATTCAAAGATCATTGAAACTCTTTATACCAGCCTAAGCCAAATCACAACAATCGTTTAGCAGAGTTCGGTAAAAATGGCATACTCAGACTGGAATGGATGATGTGGATTACCTTGTTGAATACAACACAATGGATGATTTTGCTTAACATCAAAAATGGATGGAGCCCATGGTAGAATGGCACATTGACGGTGCAAGATGGGAACAAAATGCAAATGCTAGAAATGATTTTAGTAGCTGGGAGAAGCTCAACAGTAGAGAGTGATTCTGCTACTGGAATGGTTATAGCATAACTGAAAAAAGCTGGGAGCGATCCCAATTAGTGCCGGTGATAACACCTAGTGCTTGTGTGTGCTCTCAAGAACTTGAGCATTTCCATAATCATCAAGGTTTTACCAATATCTGTGTCAAGGATCCTGGCAACACAACACAGCGATGGACGATGCAGATACAAAGGAAGATAACACCTTCTCAGATTTCACCTTAGCGAGGCCAAGGAAACAAAATCTGGAAGATCGACCGAGATACATTTAGCACTCCACTTATAATGTTCTCCTTGATGTGCTAGGTAACCCATTCATTGAAATGTTTTAGTATCTAGAACATCAAGTAAAAGGTTAGACTTCGGGAACACAAAAATCCATAAGGAACAACTAGGGAGTAAACCCTACGAAATCCTTATGGGGAGCTGGCCAACTTCTTCAATCAAGATACTACAACAATAGGTCTTCCGGCTGGGTGTGTTGGCCAAGACATCCACTTCATCGGGCTACCGAGAGACCAATATTATAGTTCTTGAGAAATGTTCCAACCATCATATCTGCCTGAGATTGAGATCTGGTTGGTGTCAGAATGTGCCAGACTCACCGAGTCTAGAATGAAAAACTAAAGTTTGCAACACAAATCAATGAGATGACATTGTGAGATTCTCGGGAAATGGACTACGGTTGTAAGCTCCAAAACATGAGCTGGTTCTGCTGCACACATGTGAACATGCTATCCCAGACAAGCATGAACACGTAGTAGTCTTATAATAAAACACTACCGAGTTCAGGGTGAACCATCAACTAGGATATCGAAGTCCTTGCGTAAGTCTAGCTCTTAAGAAGGAACTTCTTCTCCTTGAACAAATCAATCAGTGTCTTGGTGTGCTAGGAATACGTATAGAATGAAGATGATCAGTCTATCTGACCATAGAATACTTCGCACGTGCATAACTGACTTGGGATGATTCCAGAGGAAGTAAAAAAAACATGCTTTCTCGAATTCACGGCGGCAACTTGCATCGAATGCACATGAATTAGAGAAAGTCACTCCTTTCAGCCGAACATATGCTTCATGAATGGAACACAAAAGCATTGTTCACAAAGTTTCCAACACTAGCTGGATGTTCAACACGAATCATGGGGAAGGTAAAAATGTTGTTGATGGGCTCAACAACAATTCATCCAGGTTTCCATATAAGTGGAATACCACAATTTTGTGAACAATGTGATAGCATTGGTCAGACCCGAAAGATATAATGGTGTATGCTCGAGCAAACAACCACGAGTAAGACAACATTACGAATGTCATTGGTTCTGATTTGATTTGACAATAGCCCATACCCAAATCAAAGATTGGATAAGATAATAGATCTAACAATTGACCGTGAGGATCAATCAATGAAGATATCATCTTTCTTCAACACACACGCACAAGGATATCCCTTGGAATGAACTAAGTCGGCAAGCTTTTATCTTCCAACTCTCCAAGTTGTTGTTTAGCTTAACCAACTAGCTCGGGGTATCCGACACAGATTCTTGGAGAAGGGGTGGTTCATAGAGAAACCAACTTGATCACGAGCTTAACATAGCGGTCAAGTGACAACCTGGTGATACTTCCGAGAAGACATTCAGAAGATCATGAACCACCGACATGTTACTAAGCTCGAGAACAATCTTACTTTTTAGGGCAAGACGATATGATCAATAGATCGAGGGATGGACACAATCCTAACTCATTGATCAGAGAGTGCACCGGAAATAAGGACTAGGTAGCACGATCAACCTTGGTGTGATGATTCAATAATCAACACGCTAAGAATGAGGTTATTGTCCATTTAACTACCAAGCAACAGACTTGCTAGGAATATAGATTTCACACATCACGATTCACTTGTCGGCATCCCGGTTGAGACAACACGGAACCGGGAAATGAATAATAATGGTGAGAAGTATCGCTGTATCAAGAGTTCATAGGATGATGTGCAATTCCTATGATATTCTTGATATAAAAGATGGTAATACTCCAAGGTAGAACAGAACAAAAGCTGGTTTGGCATTTTGAACTGCGAGATACAACTACTTTGACCCAATCCTAGATATGGATGAGGTACTGGAGTTTGTTTCTCCTAGACATTCCGGAATAGAATGGCTTGACTGACCACAACAGTAATGGGCATCGATAACACGGGTGCACGACTACTCCTGACTATCAATTGATAGACGGGGGTCGGAATACAACTAAGGAGGGACATACGACTTTCTGAGTTGTGGATGCATAAATTAGTATGTCGAGCAAAGCACAACATTTCTTCTGGATAACCCATGCGGAGAAGGTAGAACTGGCAGAGTCACAATTATAGCATGGGAAACTCCTCAAGAGTACTCATGTTGTGATCTTTTGGTTCAAAAGAGCTTCTGCCAATGATGGTTCATGGTATTTGGAAGAATGGTGTACCACAGACCTTGAGGACTATCGCAAAGGTTACTGATAACCTAAAGGAATGAGGAAACACTATCAATATGAAGCAAGTAGGGTGAATCTCGGGTTTCAAAACCCGGGAATATAATACCTACTAACTAAATGGCATCACGGGATGCTTTCGAGAATGACGGCCAGAATCATCACACTGGGACACTAAACACGGCTAGATTGCTAGATGGTTCTATAAGACACCTAGGGTCATAATAATAGCTCCAACATATACGTCGAGGCAATAGAGTACCTCAATTTAGCAATTAGTGTGATTAACCTAGCCTAAAAGAGCATCGAAACCAGAGGGAAAGGATCTTGCAAATGCATTAGATTGTTTAGAAACCTAGGATGACTCGGACAACATAACAGCTGTACAAATAGATTTGAGACATGCTACAAGAATGGTGGCATAACCACTCAGAAGCATAATGTCAAAGTTACGAGACCAACTATGTACACACGGGAGTAGTAGGAACTAAATTGAGGCTTAAGTCCAACAATCCTATAAGTCTACGGATTAGTAACACGTGATCCTAATAGAAATAAGAGAAAGCCTAGTTTCTTAACCCTGGGGGAAAGATAAGATGACTCGGATCAGAAGGTATAAAGTATAAGGAGTAAAAAGAGCCTTACGTTCCATCTCACAATCAATTCCCCTATATAACTAAAGAATTTCTAGACTCAACTTCGATCAGTTTGGCTTAGTAATCCTACAGGCGGTCAAGCTCTGATACCAACGCTATCCGGACACCGATCCTATGCCACACCGATCTAACATGTAACACCTCATATCACTTTGCGGCCTCACGCACGGTATTCCCATGGGTGTCGCCTTACTAGGCCCGGGACCATTTGCGCCTTTTGGCTCACGTATATGATTGTGTTGCTAGCATCCATATGACAAAGAACCCGGGCTGACATGGCTAGTCGTAAACCCAATGTGGCACTAACTTACAGGGACAGGCATACATGACCCAGCAACGAACGTGTCGGTCATCAGCGAGTGAATCCAGGCCGTAGCAGCTAGGCTAACAGAACACCGGAGAATCCAGGCTGTAGCGGGCTAGCAGGACTCCGGTGGACACTGCATGACATTTCCCCGAAGGGACAGACACAGGAACGAACAAGGACACATGCCGGCCAGCCTAAGTGTTCCGGAGCAGTAGCAAGCTACCAGGGCTCAGTGGAAGCACTAGGAGACATTTCCCGGTAAGAGAGTCTACCATGGATAAATAACTAGATAGTCAGATCCCACACATACCAAGCATTCCAATAACATACACACAATATGCTCGATATGTGCAAATACAACATGGCTCTACAACTCAAGTACTTTATTCACTAAACTCCGAGGAGCCAAGTATTACAATCATGGGTATCATGACCCAAAATTCAGAGCTTACAAACCAAAATCACATGCGGAAGCTTAACATGTCTGGGTACACACAACTACAAATGAAAAGGGCTGAGAAGCCTGACTAACTACCAGATCCTGCCGAGGGCACAAGATCGTAGCTGAGGTAACAAGCCAAACGTCGAAGTCCACACGGAACTACTAGTGAGACTGAAGTCTCTCCACAAAAACATAAATTAAGCAAACGTGAGTACAAATGTACCCAGCAAGACTTATATCAGAACTAACTACATACGCATCATTATCAACAAGGGATGGTGGGGTTTAACTACAGCAAGCCAACTTTGACTCGGCATCTATCCTGAACTACGACTACAAGTAACTCTTTTGAGGTGGCGCACACGAGTCAACGTATTCACCATAACAATACACCACTATGGATCCGATCCCGTATCCCTACGAGAACGCCATCCATCGCACTCACGCTTATCTTGCATATTTTAGAGTATCCACTTTCACTTGTCTATGAACTGTATAGGCAACCCAGAGGTCCTTTACCCCGAACGCGGCTATTCGAATAGATTATTTATAACCTTGCAGGGGTGTACTTCTTCATACATGTTTCCACCACTTAGCGTCTGCACATGATGTCGGCGTTCTGGGAACGGGGGTACCCAGACTTGCCTGCCTGCAGCCTGCGGTGTGGCTCAAGGAGTGGCCCAGTACGGCCCATCTTCACCAACACATGCTCAAGACCCTCAGGAGGGGCCAAGCCTCGCGGGGCGGACGACAGGAATCTTCCTCGGGCACAGCCTCGTCAGGCTGGCTCACGAGGAGGCGGAGAGATCAAGGCAGGGTACCTCACGAGGTGCCCATGATGCAAGCCATGACGACCGAGGCCAGGCGCGCGCCAGGCGCGCGCCAGGCGCGCGCCGGCCTGTGCAGAGTCCTTGTTTCCTCTTTGGTGCAAAGGGGGCAAGTGCAGGCAAGAGTATCAAGCAAAGGCAACCATTTCGGTGCAACAAGACCAAGACCAGCAAAACGGCAGGATGGAGGTCATCATGGAGCTCAAGCCGGCATCACCGTCAGAGTCTTTGGCAGGCGAGGACCGACTTTAGCCAGGATAAGTGTACTAGTTGTTCCCCTTCAAAATGGCCAATTATTGGCGCCCTTCCCGCTCAATATTTGGGAAGAGGACCAAGGCCCCGCTCTATAAATAGGACCAGCCACCACAGTAGGAGGGCATCTAGAGATCCATCTATCATCGATCGAGAGATCTAGACATCTAGAAAAGGCATCTAGAGAGAGAGAGAGAGAAGAGAAAGGATCCGGGTTCAATCCTTCCCAAGAAGCACCACCACCACAAGAACTCCTCCCCTCACGAGGCAGTTCTTCCTTTGTATTGTTCATCACCAGCCCCTGAGGCAATCTACCACACCACAAACTAGAGTAGGGTATTACACCACAATGGTGGCCCGAACAGTATAAACCTCATGTCCCTTGTGTTGTTCTTCGTGTAGTTTAGATTCTTGCGAGGCGACGAGACGTAGGTAGGTAGGAGGTGCGACCTCCGCGCGCACCCTAGAGTTTGAACCTTGAGGGTCTGCCGGAACCCGAAATCCGACATTTGGCGCGCCAGGTAGGGGTGCACCGGAATCTGCCTTCGGCCGCCCTGTGTTTCGCCGCCCGTCACATCCATGTAAGACGCTCGTCGAGCCCGCGCCAAGCGCCGGGCCGCTCTCGCCGCTCACCTCGCCCAGACGGCCCCCGTCGGCGGATGCCGCCGCCATTCCCCGTTGCCTGCCATCAACACCACCACCGGCCCGGCGGGGAACAAGTAGCAGGCATCGTCCCTGCATCCTTCGGTGCGGCGAGAAGGCCGCACCGCCACCCCGTCGCTGACTCTAGCCGGTTCCTCATCCCACGCCTGTCGCGCTCCTGCGGACGCACACGCCCCGATGCTCCTGGCGTGGGAGCTCCTGCACTACCGTCCCGTCCATGACCTCTATGACGAGTGGCTCGCCCACTTCACAGAGCTCGTCAGCGCCGCTGGGGGCTCCCCTGCGCCATCCCTCTCGCTGCACCGCGCCCCACCCTGTGCGGGCAACGAAGCTTCGGGGGCGCCTCAGCCGCCTCCCCCTCAAGAAGGCGCCTTGGCCCCAAGGCACTTGGCCCCTAGACGGAACCCACTCCGTCCGGCGCCAGCACATCAAGAGAAGAGCTGCCAAGAGATCCTCATCCCCAAGAAGCTGCCCATGTGCTCCCCACACCGGCCCGTCACGACCGCGCTCCTGCTCCAGCGTGCCAAGACCCCATGCTGCTCCTGGCTGCAGCGCACGGAGACTTCCAAGATCGATCTCTCCGTCACCAAAGGCCTCCCGTGGCCACTTCAGGGTGTCGTGCCTTCACCGCCGAGCTACGCAGCATGGCCTGG
>NC_041393.1:561402787-561417792 GCF_002162155.2 Triticum dicoccoides | reverse complement strand
CCCTGCGGAGTCCCTCCAGCTCTATGAGCTGGGCATTGAAGCCGCCAATGGGGACGTGAAGGTCATGGCAAACTGGTTTCCCATGGCGCTCAAGGATGGTGCCCGCACCTTGCTCCGGGCACGATCTCCTCCTGGGACGAGATGCGCACCCGATTCATCGCCAACTTCCAAGGCACCCGCGACCGGCCCCCGGCCATGAGCGACTTGCGCCGCATCAAGCAGCAGCCAGGAGAGACCCTGCAAAAGTTCATCCAGCCTTTCAACAACGCTCGCCTTAAGATCCCCAGGGTGTCTGAGGAGGCCATCTTCTTAGCCTTCTCCGACGGCGTGCGTGACGTCATGATGAAAGAGGAGCTTGCGATCCATGAAGACCTGTGCACCTCCCTAGAGTTGTTTAACTTGGCGACCAAGTGCGCCAGGGCTGAGGAAGGACGCCTTTCCCTCCTTGAGCTGCCAGCAGCCGACCCAGAAGAGAAGAAGCCCAAGGTAAAGGACGTGAAGCGCAAGGGGGATGCCATGCTTGCAGCAGAGCCGGACACCAAGCGAGGCAGGGATCAGCCTGAGTCGTCCAAGGGCAGCCGGTACTGTGTATACCACGACCTCCACACCCATAACACCAACGAATGCCAAGAGCTCGGGGCCGTGCGGGACGTGCGTGCCGGCCGACGCCCTGAGCGCAATGACCTGGGCTATGGCCGAGGAGGAGGAGGAAGAGGTGGAGGACGATGGGAAGACCGTGGCCCTCGCCAAGGGTGGCGTGACCGACCACGCGAGGACCGCTGGCAGGACTAGCCTCGCGAGGGAGGTTGGAGGGATCAGCCTCGCGAGGATCGCCCACAAGGCAACGCGGGCCTCCCTCCTCTGCCACCACAACCAAGGAGGAATGAAGACCATCATCAGGACGAGGGGCTGGGGGCTTCCAGGAGCCGCGCGCAATCGCTTGCATCTTGGGCGGCGCTCAGGCCCCAGCCTCTTAGTGCATCTTCAAACAGTTTGCTCGTGAAGTGAATGCAGTCCTCCCCAAGCTCAAGGCCACACGCCCCCTCAGGTGGTCAGCGTGCGCCATCACGTTCAGCTCAGCGGATCAGCTCAACTGTGCAGCCACAGCCGGAGTCCTCCCGATACTTTGTTCCCCAATCATCAGCAATGTGCAAGTCACCAGGACCCTCATCGACGGCGGAGCAGGGCTCAATGTCCTGTCCGTCGAGACATTCAACAATCTCCAAGTACCATACAATCAGCTTCATCCAACCAAGCCTTTCTCAGGAGACATTGATGGTTCCACGGTTCCGATAGGGCAAGTCCGCCTTCCTGTTACATTCGGGAAGCGCGACAACTACCGCACCGAGCTCATTGACTTTGACGTTGCGCACATTCGCCTGCCGTACAATGCCATCCTCGGGTACCCAGCTCTGGCCAAGTTCATGGTCGTGACTCATCACGGCTACAATGTCCTCAAGATGCCAGGAAGTGATGGAGTCATCACGGTGCCTTGTGAAGAGAGAGATGATGTGTGTTCTCTGGAGCGTGCTTTTCAAGCCGCGTCAATCGAAGACCCAGATCACATGAGTGGAAGGCTTCCCGAGGCAGTCCCTAAGAAGAAGAAGACATCACCTGGTCCAAACCCTTGGGAGGCAGGCCCCTCAGGGTCCGCGCCCGTTTCGGGGGCGCCTCCTTCTGTCGCATAGGAAGGCGCGCCCGGCGCCCTCCTCGAGCAAAGCTCGGGGGCTCTCTCCTGGAGGGCCATCGACTTTGCTAAGATCATGAGGGAGGCGCTCGGGCACCACTTGGAGGCGTGTTTCAAAGCACGTTTCCCTCAGGAAGGATCAAGGCAAGGAGGGCCAAACCCTCAGGAGTTCGTCAGCGCGATCATTCAGGAGCTGCTGGAGTCAAGAGTCATGAGTGGCAGCCGCCGCTTACCCGCTGTAGGTCCCCATCTGGGCGAGGATGGTGGGCTGCGCGTCTGCATCGACATACCAGGGCTCAACCGAGCCGCCTCTCAGGAGTGCCTCTGGCCCTCATGCGTGGGGCGCTGCGAAGGTCCACCCCACGGCTATGTTCGCATGCCTTACGGCTTGCCGAATGCGGCTGCCGTGCGTCAGTGCCTCATGAGGAGCATCCTGGAGGCTCAAGCGGCCAAGCATTCCACAGTCCTGGCAGAGATGGAGATGGTCCGCAAGGAGCTGCCAGCGCCTTTGGAGCCTCCCGAGGCTCCTGGGCCTGGGGGCTCGTAAATATCGGCTTCCGCAGCGCACGTCGTCCGCTACTTCAGCATCCCTTCATCTTCAACATCATCAGGTGACATCCTTCGAGTTTCATTTTCAGCTGGGAGCACCCTCAGGGCTGCATCATTCCCAGGCCACGTGGGTCCCTCCCTGCGGCATGTATCCCTTTTGTTCATGTTTTTAGCTTACCTTATTGGCGGCGCCCCTTGGGCCGCATTATCCCCAAGTCGCTCGGGCCCGACCCAGCGGTGTTCGCCTTTTTCTGCGCCTATCTAAATGGATTTCCTCCTTCATGATTAACGTGCTTGACTGAATCACCCGCTTGATTGACACCAACTAATGGAGCTGCTCCATAACGGCACGACGCTTGCGCATGGGTCCATCCCTACAACGTCGACAAACCTGAGCGGCTAAGCTCTGGCCGCAGCAACCCCGCAAGCGCCACCTCACCAAGCCCTCAGTGCCCTCGTCACCCTTCCAGAGAAACCAGTAGCTGACTGGCAATTGTAACGGCAAACTCTCGTTCTTCTTGTGATGAGCTCGCAGGATCTCTTTAAGGAGCAGCGTCAGGCGAGGCCTTCACAGCGTCTCCTTCACTCTTGTCCGTGCGACCGCTAGCATGTTAAAGGGGGGGGGTACCTGAGCATCGTGACTCATGGACTCTTACTGGCTCTCCAGCCCTCACCTCCTGGCCTTGTGCACGGCATCGCGACCTGGCATACTAGCGACGGCTGAGCTCGCTCGAGGGCCGGGACCTGAGGACGTAGATCATGAAGGGGAGCAAAGGCGAGAGGGAAGAGGCACGTGGGGACCTCGCCAGGCAACTCCTCAGCTGCCGATGCGCAGGCATGGCGCCGCGCCAAGGAGTGGCTTCTGACTCCCGAGATAAGTCATCCTCCGGAAATACTAGCTATCGCAGCACCGACCTCGCACCTAATGCAGTCCCGTTTTGGCAACGTCGTGCTCCTTTCTCACCGAACGATGGCTGCTTGAGCGCTAAAGGGGACCTCCTGAGCATCGCGACTCAGGGGCTCTTACTGGACCCCGGGCCGCTCACCTCCTGGCCTTGACCACGGCATCGCAACCTGGCATACAAGCGATGGCTGAGACTTGCCTCGGGACCGGGACCTGTCGGTGCAGAGAACCAAGCCCTCGCGAGGTTCGAAAGGAAGAACTAAGCTAAGACGGGACGAGCATCTCACACCGCTTCACGACAAGGATCATATTAACAAATGAAACTACAGGCACCTTACAAACCCCCACGAGGTGTGTTCTTGGCTCCTCGCAGGAACAAAAGATGCGAAACCTAAGCAGGTCTAACTACAGGGACCCTGAAGGCAGACACCATCATCAACAGTGGGCCGCGCAAGGCCGGCGCCAGCCTCATCCAGATCAGCCGCGTCGACTGCCGGGCGTGCCGGCCCTGCTCCGGGCACGGCGCAAGCTCGGAGGCTCGTAGCTGTCGTCGGTCGTCGCCGGAGTCAGAAGGAGCTCGAAAGAGTCGCCGGACCCTACGAAGCGCTCGCTGCCATCAGAGGAGCTGCTGGAAGAGCAGGCGACGGCAGGCCTGGTCCCCGCCGCTCCGGAACTTCGGCCGCTGCATCTGGGACAACACTCCAGCCGGCGCCCATCTTCGTCGAAAACCTTGAAGAGCATCAAGGAGGCACCATCGTAATCCAGGTGGATCATGAGGGCCCCCTCCGATCGGCAGACCCGGGCGATCTCGCCCCAGCCCCGGGTCATGAAGACCATGCCCGGAGTGACGACCTCGACATCCGCTTCGGTCGCAGGAGTACGGCAGTCGGCGTGCTGCAGCCAGAGTTTGAGAGGCCCCCTTGGCGGAATCTCGAAGGCGAAGGAGGGAGGAAGGTGAATCCAAGATCGATGAGGCATGGCGGCGTGAAGCACAAGCTCGCGAGAGGAGCCCTCGACGTGAACTCCAGGAGGAACGACGCGCACCGCCGTAATCCGCCGGCGGCGATGACGCCTTTGGCGGTATTGCTCGGCGTCTGCACCTTCGGGACCCTCGATCAGGGCATACAAGGGCAATGGGAATCTAGGAGGCGGCCGCTCGAACCATGGCCTCGACACCTCCTGCCGAGCACCCCCTTATCCGCGGCAAGAGACGAGCCGTTTCTTCGGCGGAAGCGGGACAGGGCCCTCTCGGGGGGCCTGCCCATTCTCTTCGGCAGAAAACCGACGGATTGGCGCCAATGGCGTATGGTGGAGCAAGGGCAGAGAAGGAGACAGAGAGTAGCAGGAAGGGATGGACTGGAAGGGCTCTCGCCGTTCCGTACATATAGCCGGGGAAGGCCGACCGCCGGCCTCCACGATCACAGGTAATCATGACCCGTTTTGCATGCAGGGACTTGTCAATTCGTGCAGTTGCCGAGGCATCGTGGGGAGGCAGGGACGCCCACATCCAATCAACCGCCACGCGGCACCCGAGGCCGCAGGCTGATGGGGCCCGTGGCGCTTCGCACTTGCCCCTTCGCTTCTCTGCTAAGCCAAGTTTAGGCGCACCTTGGGCCCGGGGGCTACTGTCGGTGTTCTGGGAACGGGGGTACCCATACTTGCTGCCTGCGGCCTATGGCGTGGCTCAAGGAGTGGCCTAGTACGTCCCATCTTCACCAACATATGCTCAAGACCCTCGCGAGGGGCCAAGCCTCGCGGGGCGGACGACAGGAAGCTTTCTCGGGCACAGCCTCGTCAGGCTGGCTCGCGAGGACACGGAGAGATCAAGGCAGGGTACCTCACGAGGTGCCCATGACGCCAGCCATGATGACCGAGGCCAGGAGGGCTCCAGGCGTGCGCCGGCCTGTGCAGAGTCATTGTTTCCTCTTTGGTGCAAAGGGGGAAAGCGCATGCAAGAGTATCAAGCAAAGGCAACCATTTCGGTGCAACAAGACCAAGACCAGCAGAACGGCAGGATGGAGGTCATCGTGGAGCCCAAGCCGGCGTCACCGTCAGAGTCTTTGGCAGGCGAGGACCGACTTTAGCCAGGATAAGTGTACTAGATGTTCCCCTTCAAAATGGCCAATTGTTGGCGCCCTTCCCGCTCAATATTTGGGAAGAGGACCAAGGCCCCGCTCTATAAATAGGACCAGCCACCACAGTGGGTGGGCATCTTGAGATCCATCTATCATCGATCGAGAGATCTAGACATCTAGAAAAGGCATCTAGAGAGAGAGAAAGAGAGAGAAGAGAAAGGATCCGGATTCAATCCTTCCCAAGAAGCACCACCACCACAAGAACTCCTCCCCTCGCGAAGTAGTTCTTCCTTTGTATTGTTCATCACCAGCCCCTGAGGCAATCTACCACACCACAAACTAGAGTAGGGTATTACACAACAATGGTGGCCCGAACTAGTATAAACCTCGTGTCCCTTGTGTTGTTCTTCGTGTAGTTTAGATTCTTGCGAGGCGATGAGACGTAGCTAGGTAGGAGGTGCGATCTCCGTGCGCACCCTAGAGTTCGAACATTGAGGGTCTGCCGGAACCCGAAATCCGACACATGACATGTGCTCGGCAGACTTCAAGCGAGAGCCGATGTGGGTGTAGACCACGACCTACCTAAACACTCAAGTCTCTAGTGCAGGTTTATCGCCTATTCAGGTTCCATCCGCGGGGAGTCCGGCCGAGGTTTCCACATACGGCCCCGAACAATGTGTACAGGGTTCCGTGACACCAAACGGGTGTCCGGCATACCCAGCCACGTGCCTACCGCATCACAGCCCACCCCTCCGATCGGCGCTACGCACAGCCTTGAGAAACTACAAACACCAGAAACTACTTGCAACTCCTGGACAGAGGATGAGGGTGGTTAAGAAGTTGAGCGGGGTCATATTTCAGGGCCCAATGCATGGTAATAGCTGTTTCATTGATCACAAACACAGAACTCAGTTCTTGAGGATGGCTTCAATGAGACAACCCACCATGTACTCTTATATGTCCTCTCACCGCTACCTTTACCAAATCGTGTTCACACACTTAGCTCACACAAAGTAGGACATGTTCATCATTGTTCCAATTCACCCCCGATGAATCAGATCTGACCCAACTCTAAGCACATCAGGCATGACAAACAAGCATGAATGAGTATGCACATCATGTATCAAACAACTCCTACTCATGCTAGTGGGGTTCATCTATTTACTATGGCATTGACAGGTCATGCGGAGGAAAGGGGTTCAACTACCGCAACAGGTAACAGATGAATCGTTGTTGTCCTAATGCAGTAAAAGAGAGCAGGAGCGAAAGAGTAGGATTGTATCGGAATGAACAAGGGAGTTTTGCTTGCCTGGCACTTCTGAAGATAGTATAGTTCTTCATCAGTGTCATCGAACTCATAGTCGGAACATCGTCTACTGAGAGGGGACAAATACCGGCAGACAAGGAAGAAGACAATCAATGCAATGCACAATATTATGCATGATCATGACATGGTAATATGAGTGTGTTGGCCTAATGCAACTACAACTAGATGGGTTTGAGTTATTTTGAACCCAAGGTTCAAGTTCAAACTCAAACTATGAGTTTATAAAGTGCATTATCATGTTTTGATATAAATAACAGGTTTAAGTTGCTTTAACATGCATGAAACTAGTGCAGATGGATAGATTGGATTTTTCTGATCATTTTTCATATATAACTTATTTTATTCTGAGTTATTGTTGAATTTCTATGAATTTTAGAAGTCTTGGACATTTTCTGATTTATTTTAAAACCAGAAAATCACTTACTGCGACAGCATGACGTAAGGCTGAGGTCAGCAGGTCAACTGACCAGGTCCGTGTCAACCTGACCAGTGGGGCCCACTGGTCAGTGACACATCTAACTAACAGAGTTAGTTAGTGTTAGATTAAGCACTAATCTAGGTTAATTAGCACTAACTAAACCTAACTAAGAGTTAACACGGGGGGCCCACATGTGAGTGACCCTGGGGGGTCAAACAAGGGTCAAACCCGGGTTAACTCGAGGAGTTGACCCGCAGCTCATCGCCAGCGATGCCAGAGATGGCGGAGGGGCTCGGGATTTGACCTCTGGCGACCAAATCGACGGTTGAGCCCATCTACGAGGAGCTGGAGCTCGCGTGCATCGACTGGTGGGGTTAGCTTGGGTCGGGGTGGTCTAAAACGACGGCGGTGGCAATGATAGCAGCGGCCGGAGTTCGGCCAAGCTCGGGGACGAGGCTATGCTGGCTGTGGCTTTGCGTGCTTGGCTCCCACGGCACCTATGTGGCACGGCGAGCACGTGGGTGAGCTCGGTTAGAGGATACAGTGACCGTGGCCACAGCGGTGAGGAGCTCCGGCGGTGGCGCAATTCGGTCATCTATAGGATAGATTATACCCATCTACTATCAGCTATAGGATAGATTATACCTGCTTCCAGAAGTTTCAATATTTCCGTTCTTACCACTTCTTTCATCTTCGGATTTAACTGACTTTGGTGATCAACAACGAGTTTAGCATCAGGTTCCATATTAATCTTGTGCTGACATAGAGTGGGACTAATGCCCTTAAGATGATCAAGAGTATATCCAATAGCAGCTCAGTGCTTCCTTAGAACTTTCAATAGTCTTTCTTTTTCATGTTCTGAAAGGTTAGCACTAATAATAACATGATCTATCTTTTTCTCATCAATATAAGCATATTTCAAAGTGTCTGGCAATTGTTTTAATTCGAACATAGGATCACGTTTAGGTGGACGAGGACCTCCTGGAGTTTCAATAGGCAGATTGTGTTTAAGCAGAGGTTGTTGTTTGAACAAGATTCTATCTATTTCATTTCTTTCTCGCATATGCAAATCATTTTCATGGTGTAGAAAATATTGTTCTAAAGGATCAGTAGGAGGTACAACAATAGAAGCAAGACCAATAATTTAATCCTTACTAGGCAAATCTTTCTTATGAGGTTTTCTACTAAACTTGGAAAAAATAAATTCATGAGATTCATCACCAAAGCTAACACCGACAATTTGTTTCTCACAATCTATTTTAGCATTGACGGTGTTCAAGAAAGGTCTACAAAAGATAATGGGAGAAAACTCATCTTGTGGGGAACCAAGAACAAGAAAGTCAGTAGAATATTTTATTTTCCCACACAAGACTTCAACATCTCTAACATCCCAAGTGGCGATATAGTATCTCTATTGGCAAGTTTAATAGTAACATCTATGTCTTCTAATTCAGTGAGTACTATATCATTCATAATTTCTTCATATAAGGAAAAAAGGAATAGCACTCACGCTAGCACCTATATCACATAAACCATCATAAAAGTGATCTCCTATCTTAATTGAGACAACAGGCATGCCAACAACACTACAAAAAATACACTTCCGTGATGATACTGTTTGTCACAGTAGGTCACGTTTTCTGTCATGTATGCACATCCATGACGATTTTATGACAGAATCAAGATATCCATACTTGTGTTGTCGTAGAAGTGTCCCATGACATTACCAAAATTATCATCACGGAAGTGTCCACTTCCATGACGATAAATCGTGCGTCACATAAGTGCTTTCGTCAAGGGTGACCGACACGTGGCATCCACTGTAACGGAACGCCGTTAAGCTATCGGGTCCGGTTTTGGATCTGATAACCCATTAACATCCCCGACCAATGGGGATTTTCCACGTGTAAAATCATCATTGGTTGGAGGAGACACGTGTCGGCTCGCCGTCGGGACAGATGTCATCCACTCACTAGACAGAAGGCGCCTATGCTGCCTCGACACGTGGCACGGCCCAACAGAGGCCCATTCCTATGAAAAGGCGGGCCTGCTTGACTTGGTCAAAAGGTGGCGGGCTGGCCAACTGAAAGCCTGTTAACGGCCTGTTCGCATATAGCCCATTTACAGCCCGCTAACCCAGGGCCCGTTATGACCTATCCGAATTAGGCCCAGTAGCGTCATATGGGCCGTCCAATATGATTCCATCCCATTTTAACTTCCGGCCCATGTATGGCCCATGACGTCTTTCGGCCCATATGAGGCCCTTTATAACTCCTGGCCCATTAACGGCCCATGGTGAAACTGGCCCGTAATAAACAGTGTATCACTTTATACCCATTAACGGCCCATTATTCCATTGGGCCGTTTCCAGCCCATGTTTTATTTCGGCCTTCTCAGGGCCCATTTATTCTTGGGCTCATTTCCAGCATTCAATTACTTACGGCCCGTTATTGTCATTTTCTGCTTGTGGGCCAAATTCAGCCCGTTGTTACAGTCGGCCCAGTTGTGGCCCATTAATACGTTGGGCCGTTTTCATAGCGTCATGAAATATGGCCTATTAACGACGAACCGTTATGGTCGGCCCATGAACGGACGATTCCACCTCTAGCCTGTTTACGGCCATAATGCTGTCTATTTTTGGCCCATGTTTGGCCAATCGATAATACGACCAATATAAGGCCCATTGATGATATGGCCCGTAGAAGGCCCATTGTCTCTATAGCCCATAGAAGGCCCATTGTGTCTATAGCCCGTAGAAGGCCCATTGTTTGTATGGCCTATAGAAGGCCCATTGTTTCTACGGCCGGTAGGAGGCCCAGTGTCACTACAGTAAATATGTAGCCCATGGTTATTGTGGCCTAGTTTTAAAAAATAGGTTATTGCGGCCACTAGCAAACCGCGGAAAAAGAACTGCACTGACAACAAGCAAACAAATAAACAAGACAACAAGGAAATAAATAAGCAAACAACTAACGCTAGGTATCATGGCTATTACACATATTACATTCACTGGGCATCAAAGTTCGCCACCAGTGCAAATATAGGGAACAAAGCAGCATATCATATACACTGGTTGTCAAAGTTGGTGACCAGCGCAAATAAACGCCACAGCAAAACAAATCCAGAACTGAAACCACTTCAGAAGATCTCAAGAAACAATATCCTGGATACCCATAATGCTGGCAAGATGCTTAGCAAGCTTATTCACTTTCTATTGTTTGGTGCTTAAATCCTCCAGCGCTTGCTGTTGCACCAGGAAGTATGCATCTGAATTCTGCAGGGACTTCCTCAGTCCTTTAGCTTCCTGTCGCAGCACATCTGATTGATGTCTTTCAACTTGAAGTTGAGACTCAAGAAGACGAACTGATTCAGGCAGCGAGTTCGAAGAGCTTGTGCCAGCAGTAGTGGCCAGTAACTCGAACACTACATCAAGACAGGACTTTTGGGTTCTCTCACTGTCGTCAAGATAGTTTTTATCGGCTTCTTGGAGACCAACAGGTATCTGCATTACTTCCTTTACCATTGCATAACGCGGTACTGTTCTCCAATATTGTGTCCATGTTTTAAAAGAGAAACAAGCAAACACATCACAAGTTTACCATGTTGTATATGAAACTCATTTTGTTAAATGAGTTCAGTAGTAAAGTGGACAGGATAACAGCATGAAACAAACATATATCTATGTACCATGGTCACTTTATGGTCTATATCATTCTAGTTTTTGTTGCCAAATCAAGATAGAGACCTAGTTCAAATAATATTTGTTCAAGACAAAGCAGAATAGACAGAATATAAGTGTGGAAAACTATAGAGCAATAAGAACACTTGTAATGTGCATGACATGAGAACATAAATGTTTATTCAATTGAAACTGAAATCAACATAGAGCAGGTTACAACAGCAAACCAGTTAAAGAAACAGGTTTAAAACATACCTGTTGCACCATTGGAGTTTCAATTCCATCCTTCAAATTTGAAAATAGTTGGTATGAGTAAATACAGTAATGCAAGAGCAAAGGAGTATGAACCATAGCTACAGAACGTGACCTAAGAACAAATCTTCTTCTCCTTTAAGCGTTGAGTTGGGATTCGGAGTGGTGGTCCTCGTGCTTTGGGTACTGCAGTTCCCTTACTAACTGCTCGTGCTTGGGTGCTCTGTGGTGGAGATGGTGCTGTGTCAACTGGAACTGGGTTACTATCTGCCGGGGTTGGGGTTAGAAGGGGTGTAGTTGGTTCTCTCTCCAACTGGGTCGGGGTACAATCTGCGAGAGTCTGGTTTATGTGTGGTGGATCTGGTCCTTGGGCAAGTACAACCGTGGTTCTATCTGCATCAACTGGTAGCACTATCTTTTCTGAAGACCGTGTTGTTACTCCCTTAGATACTGCCGTCACCCTCGCCAATTCAAATGGCCGATAAACAAGAAAAGTAATTGAAAGTATAGACATTGTATGATAGACAGGTGCAATGGATCGTGGGTAATAAAAGAGAGCATGAAATAATTCACATTTATGTTGTCTAACCAAACAGGATAGCATGAGACAATTTCACATATATGATGGCTAACTAAACAGGATAGCATGACACAATTTCACATTACGACGGCTAACTAAAAAAGATGGAAAGACATAGTTCAAAATATGATAACTATGTAAACATGATGACATGATATAACTATATAATGTGTTTATTAAATAGGTTGGCATGCCATAATTCACATACATTCACGGATAGAATGCCATAATTCAAAATATGATGACTGTAAACACTAAACAGGATGAGATGATATAACTATATGATGTCTTTATTAAATGGGTTGCCATGCCATAATTTAGATAGATGATGTGTATGTACTATGTAAACATGATGGCGTGATATAATTCAAATATATGATTTATATAGTAAGCAAGTAAGCAGATAGCAATCCATATGTGATGTAAAAACTAAGCAATGCAAGAAAACATGCATGACACGGGTAATATAACCCTGCCAAGTTTGAGCATAGACCTCAGGGGGGCAAATACGACTGGTCATCAGTCTCTGAATTCTCCTCTGAGGAGCTCTCTGTAACCAGCAAGATGTCTACTTCAGCAGGTAGCATTGTCTGCTCTGAATACCTTGTTTTCACTCCAGATACTTCCATCACCGCTTCAAATGGCTGATGCATAGGAAGAGTAGTTGAATATACAAACGTTGTCGACAAATGGAACACGTAATACAAAAAAATGATAGCATGATATAATTCACATACATGATGATTGGCAAAACAGCATGGCATTGCATAATTCACATATATAATGCCTTTGCAACAAGATAGCATTACATAATTCACATATATAACGTCTTGCAACAAGATGGCAATGCATAATTCACATATATGGTAATTAGACACTGAACAGGTGGCATTCACACAAAGCACGTCTAAACTAATCAAATGACATAGCAATATGATACACCATATGCACGATATGAGAAACATATCCCTGCCAAGTTAGAGCATACACCTCGGGGGGGGGGGAATAGGACTAGTCATTTGTCTCCGAATCCTCCTCTGAGGAGCTATACGTAACCAGCGAGATATGCGCTTCGTCAGATAGCATAGTCTGCTCTGAAGACCTTGTTTTCACTCCAGAATTTCCCATCACCGGGTCAAATGGCTGATGCACACGAAGAGCAGTTGAATGTACTAACATTGTTGACAAATGTAATATGTAACAAAAAAAAGGATGGCCTGATATAATTTACATATAAAATGACTGGCTAAGCAGGATGGCATTGCAAAATTCACATATATGATGCCTAGATAAACAAGATGGCATTGGATAATTCACATAAATGATGAATAAACTAAACAGATGGCATTCACACAAAGGATGTCTAAACTAAGCAGATGACATATTTGATGTATAAAGTAAGCAATGCAAGGCACCATATGCATGATATAACCAACATCAGCATGCCAAGTTAGAGCGAAGACCTCAAGGGGTAAATAGGAGTTGTCTTGTCCTTCTGAATCACCCTCAGAACAGATATGTTCCTCTCGATTACAATCCAAAATGGGTGGAGGGGGGCTCCATTTGCGCCTACCATGGAGCGACGTCTGCATGAAATTTTATTGCCATGCAAGGCTCATCTCTTATGCTCTACATGTTCAGTTCCATTGTTCAATAACTGCCATGCATAGGAATAAAACATAGTGAGATTATGTAAGGAGTGCATGCAGAAATCCAGTGTGATGGTAGCAACCTGTGGATAGACCCAAAACCAACAATAGTAGGCAGATAATAGCTTCAGTTAAAAAATACAGATAATGGCTTCTTTACTATTTGTTTCCCACCCAACATGAAACTCATAGTAGACACCGGAGATTAACCAGATAGTAGATAGATACTATTGATTACGGCCCCGATATGTACTACACAACCATTTAAAAACTCAAGTTTGACCATTAATTTGGAGCTGACTCAGAGTCTAAACGGTGAACATGATGATAAAGTAGCATGTAATATTAAGTGATGCATAACATAAGTAGACATGAAAGAGTGCGACCTCTCTTGCGGACCTGTGTAGTCCTCGAGGTCATCTCCTCGGTTGATGAAGGTAATGCAGTTTTCATGGCTGCCGGCGGCGGGGAAGAAGATCTGAGGCGGTGAAAGACAGTCTGGAGGCTGGATCCCTGCTGTGCTAGACCCTTCTATCGTTGGAGCAGCTAAGCTGGGGTGGATGATGGTGCAGCAGGAGCGGGACAAACCACGCAAGGTTTTCTTTGACAACTATCTGTAAGAGAAGTAATTATGTAAGTGCTCATTTGAATTGGAGGATTCCAACAATGCAGGGATAGGAAATAGACAGGAATAGGATAGGAATGCACGTGCAAAACAGAGAATTTAAAAACACAGGATTTCTGCCAATCTGGGTGTTTGATTCACAAGAATTGGAAGATCACAGGATGCAAAGAAGCATGGTGAGATTAAGTCAAAACACAAGAAAACGTACGGTTATAATGCTATTATGCTACTATCTCTTAGTCTTGTGCTTCATGAATAGTAATTTTCCAATTCCTATGTTTTTCATTCACTTTTCCTTTCAAGCAGTGGCGATTCTAGTAGGCAGGCTTGAGCAAGGAAAAGCCTACACTAAAAAATGTTTTTGTGCTACTTCTATTACTTTGGACCCAGGCCACTGCCCTACTAGCTCAACTCCCAGGACCATCGACAAATGCACAGCTCAAACGCGCAGAGATAAATAATGATGGCGTTCAAGAGAGTCCATCACGGATAGCTAAGTTGCCTGGTACCTCAGTGCTTGTCATATAGTAGGATAAAATAATTGTATTTCCCGTTCCTATGTGTGCTCAGTGGACAATATATATAACATGTAGAGTAAAAAGGAGATGCAACAAGTGTACAACCTCTTTGGCGAAGCCATGTCGATATCATTATGATTGGGTTGGCCGGTGAGGATGCTCCGGTTGACTTGGCTGTCGGAGGAGGGGAAGAAGATCTTAGGCGTCTGGAGATGGAGCCCGAGGTACTGCTCCACTGTGATGGAGGGTTTTGTCGTTGGAGCAGCTCCGGTGAGTTGTACGACACCGAGGCTGAAGTAGGACAAGAGAGACAATGTTAACCTGAGTGCAATAATAATAGCATCTCCAATACATGACGTAAAATACATAACCACAAAGTCCTAGATGTAAAATACATCAGCCGCTCATCTCTGAACTTAACTGTCAAAACTGAATTTAACTATCGAAACTGAACTTAACTGTCGAAACTGAATTTAGTTGTCAAAATTGAATTTTACTGTCGAAACTGAACACACTAGCAAGGTGAGGCTACACGTTAGTCGACTGACTTTTTCATCTCTGGTCAGTCGATTTTGCAGCCGTTGGATACGAAATCAAGAGCCTGCAGTTCATCTTCAACCTCCACCCCCCTGAGCCGCCAGCCACCACTGGCCAAACAGCAGCACCCCGCCGCCCGCGGCCGGCGGTGCACCGCCCCGCCTGCCCCGAAAACACTCCCCACCACCGGTCCGCCGCCGCCCTG
>NC_041393.1:561386555-561402379 GCF_002162155.2 Triticum dicoccoides | reverse complement strand
ATAGTGGGGTACCTCTCCGGCGAGCCCCCCTCCCTGCTGCGGCAGGTTCTTCCTTCACTCTGGCGAGCCCCCCACCCCCTGAAAATCGACTGACCCAAAAGTCGATTCGGTCAACTGAAGTGTAGCTAAATCGGAGCAGCATCGCAAGCAAGAGCAAGAGCGAGATCAGTAGTGTGAGCAAGAGAAATAGCAAGAGTAGACCAGGCAGGGGACCGAGAGCAAGAGCAGAGCAGCAGCGCGAGCGAGAGATAAAGCAACAGTAGCTCCTACTGATGTGGATGTCGCCAATGAGGGAGCAACACCGTGGAGGAAGTGGCCGGCGACACCGCCGTGGATGGAGCCGCGCCGTGTCGGCTCGGGACCGAGCGCCGGCAGCACCATGAGATTGAATCAAGAAGAAAATGCGGCGATTAGTGTACAACCTCTTTGGTGGCGCCGATTAGGCCGCAGCTTCATCCGAGGAAACGGTGATGATGATGCTCTTCTGGTGGTGCAGGTGAAGACGGCGGTGTGGGAATGGAGGTGGCGCGAAAGACGAGGGGAACATCACGGCAACTCCTTGGAGGTGGAGGACGGGGGTGGCTTAACCGGTGGGGCGACGAGATCGCGATGGATCCTCATCCAGTACGGTGGATGAGGGACGTCGAGCTGTTGCTGTGGACGATGTCGTCGGGGAAGAGGCTCCGGCTGGGTGGCAGATGGAGGAGGGTGTGGGGCTTCGTCGCGGGTTTACGCGGCTTGGTGTATGAATGGTTGGGCGGATGGGATGGGAGTGGGGAACCATGGCTTAGGGACGCGTTGTCCGAAATGTGCGATAAGTTACGAAAGTACCCCCGCCGATTTGAGGCGGTTCTTTCGGTTCAGGGGTACCACGGGCATTTCGCGTGTCAGGATTTCACAGGAGGTGGGAGTTTTCGCACGCGTTGTAATTTTGGAATAGCAAGGCACGGGTTGAGATGGAGGGAGTTGTCGGAGCACAACGAGACAAAGATATATCTTAAATATTTCGGGCTAACAAGGCGCGGGTTGAAATTTCTGGACAAGCCTAATGTCTACTGTACCAAATCAATTCGCACTACAAATGTCATTCAAAACATTGAATTCATGTTATGTTCAATTAAAATATTTCGCTACATGTATAATGCATGCAACCTACTACTCAAATGAACGTCTTAGTGCATTCCAAACGTATATACTACCGCTTCAATATGAACTAAATTTGAATTTGTTTCTCTATTTGAATAAGATCTACAGTAATGATTGTTGTGAAGTCAAAGCATTTGAATTTGTTTCTCTATATTAATAAGATCTACAATCATCATTATTGTGTATTATCTTCACAGAACACCACATGATTAGTCTCGAGTTACATATGAACTATGTGTACTATATGAACTCGAACTAGATTTTTTGGATCCACTTTATGTTGATTTCAAATCACATTACGTTTCTAGCTCTAGCTAGATCTTCATAATCTAAACCATTTCTCATATGTATAATGTGTTTATCACATTATGTATGGTGCCCCGCCCCCTACGCCTATAAGTATTAAGATGTGAGTTGCAAACACCACACATTACCACAAATTCAAATAAAATGTGAGAATGTTTGATATACAGTATTGTTTAGATTGTTCGATATTTAGTTGTAAGCTGCAAACGCCACACATTATCACAAATTCAAATAAAATGTGAGATTGTTTGATGTATAGTACGGTTTAGATTGTTCAACATTTAGCTGTGAGTTGCAAACGCCATGCATTATCACATTATGGTATAACATGTGCAAAACCACAGCACGCGTATCACCGCTATATTCATGCATGCATGTGTTTAAAACACTATGATCTCCTATTCAAAAATATGAATGCACTTTCATATCAAATTATGATCTTTGTTAGTCTCTTACACCCACACAATCGTCTAACCTTTGTAGCTACCACTAACTTACTCTCGTGCATGCACACGCCCTCCTCGCCCTCCTCCCTCGGCATTCTATCCATCGCGCACATTCATTTTTTTTCTTTAGGTCGTTTTCCCAGAGTCTCCACAACTCCTTTCCGACACACATCGATTGATAAACATCTCTAGCGATGCCTGCCTACAACATACACACGCACCTTCAATGTCCTCCTTTATGTGTCCTTGCCTCGTGTCTCTCATACGGTCCCACACACGTGTAAACTCTCGCCCCTCTTTTCATCGATCTCACAACCGCACAATCCCCCCTATCTAGCTAGTAGCTAGGCCTCTCGCACCACCTCCTTGCTCCATTCTCTCTGTCTATCCATCTCGCTGGGCCTTATTTGCCTCTAACAAATGTACGTACACCGACAGATCTCCCGCTATACATATAGCTAGCTCAGTCCTTATAACTCGTTTTTACCCACACATCGATCGATCTACCTCATTAGTTATGTCTCTCCCTTCCTCCGATAAACAACAATTGATCTATCGATCTAGTTAGGTTTGCTTACCAAACACATGGTTCCCCTTCATCATCCATGGATGCGTCCCGACAGATCTATCACGAACAAGCACACACAGAAACACATCCCCACTCTTATTGATAACATTGCAGTTCCACCCTCAGTTTGTCTAGTAGGTCTCTCCCACCATCTTCGAGAAGCAACTACATCACCCATCTAGCACTCTACCCCTCTCCCTCCCTCTCTCTCTCTCTCTGTACCATCATATTTCACGTCTTTCAGTTATGTATGGATGTTGACCGATATCCCTCAAGACATAGCTGGGTCTGTCCTTCTCAACACATATACGAGTTGTTCTACCTCTATAGTTAGGCCTCTGCCTACCCCTCCCCCACCCCCTCCCCCCCACACACACCGATACATCGAGCACTCTAGTCATGTCTCCCTACCACACACAAACTTGACCTGTGCCCTCTGATGTTCCGGTAGGTCAGTCGCCCTATATCTTTGACTTGCACACACACACACACACACACACACACACACACACAATTTCGATGGCTCTCTTCATCGATCTCGCACCAACCCACATGATCCTCTCTTTGACTCTATCGATATCTATGACCCCTCCCTCTCTTCTCGTGGATCGCCCGACCCTCTATATATGATATGGATAGGCCTCCATTCCACACAAATTGCATGCAAAATTTTGTTTGAGATGTCATCGACACATATTCCCACAAATACATTCATGAAATCAACCACACTCCCCCACTCCCCCCACAAAACAAAAAAACACTCATGAACATGGTTTGTATCTCTCACACACACCCACGTAGGTGGGGGACGTGCACGAAGAGAAGAGCTGAATGCACGACGCACATACTCCCATCTCTTTCCCAACCACACCCACACGAGTACACGGTGGAGCTCATTTCTGTACGAAAAGGCAGCCCACGTGGTAATTTGGCACGTGTACTGGTTGCCCACTTGGTGGAGGGAGGATCGTCTACCACGGGTGAACAAACATATTGCGACTTGACGCATTATGTTAAAAAAAGAGGCAAACCATGTGGGGCCTACCATAAAGGCAAGGCTCTGTACACTGGAGTTCTTTTGATGTGTCCCATCAACTCGCAGAACGAGGAGAAGCTTGCTTAGTACGCCGTCTCCCCCGCCCACGGGCGTGGTGGCTCGCAGGATGAGGTGAAGCTTGCTTAATACTGTACTCCTTACGCCCGCTCCCTCGCCCACGTGCACAGTGGCTCGCAGGACGAGGAGAAAAATTTACTACTCCCTCTGTTTACTCCTCGTCCCTACTACCTTGGTTATAGAGATTATCATATTGTTTGGAATATATATGTCCTTTAGTAGATTTCAATATGAACTACTAGTACATACTCCAAACACTAATGTATATAGACGTATTTTAGAGTGTAGACTCACTCATTTTGCTCCGTAAGTAGCACTCTCCCTCGCCCCTCGACCCTCGCCCACATGGTGGACGTGCAGCAATTCATTTGGTCTCATATAGCCAGAACGATATATACTGCACTACCATTATTGCTCGACTTCCCGAAGAGGCGAAGAGCCAATCACAAGGTTAATATTTTGGAGATGCCAAGCACAAGGTTATAGGAGAACGAGTAGTAGGTGCCGCGTCATTTATAGATTTTTTTTTTCTTCAGTCGCACGTACGCAATATGATAGGTTCATATGGAGAGAAAAGGAAACCGCTCCACTATATACATAGTCAGGACGGGCCAGCCTACACAGTTGCTTGCTGGGGTTGCTCTCTTCACACACTCTCACACAAAACGACTGTGGCCACATCTCTAACATCCCAGCAGATTACGTCCACCGGGGGAAGGGGTGGATGCTTAGCATAGATGCGGTCGTCGTCGCCGACGGCGAAAACCTATTGTCGGCATGTCCCGGTCAGGGGTCCCCTCCGTTCTATCTCACAAAGCCGGTGAGGTTGCCTTCGTCCCTTGATCACTGCCACGACGTGGGCAGTTGCCGCCTCCCGCCGCCCTCCTCAAGGTTGAGCTACATCCCGACATCCCTCAGGTACAACTCCCTTTACAACCGGCTTGCACCACTGCTCCAGCTTCCCACATCACTCCATGTGGATATTTCTCTACTTCTTGTCCCCGCACATACCTCTACTGGCTTCTACGTACTGTATTTGTGATGAGTTTATGTCTCCTCAACTAGTCCCAGTAATCTTATTCTAATCACACTTCTTCAATTTCTTTGCCACAGGGATGCTCATCTCGATTTTGGTGAAACTGCAGAAAATGATGATGGTAAAAAGGTTGCAAACTTCATTTCTTAGGAAGCTCGAATGTTGCCAGCAAATTGAAGCCTGGTTAGGGTTCACGGTTCAAGGGCTAGGGACTGCATGGATCGTTTTTTTTTCTTTAGCTGCCTCTGTTCCAAAATAAGTGTCAACTTTAGTAGTAGTACAACTTTGTACTAAAGTTTGCATAAAGTTGAGACACTTATTTTGGAACGGAGGGAGTACATATTTGCTATGATCTATCAATCATTGAGATGCAATAGCATGCATGTTAGTCTCCTTTGTATTTGATGAAATGTTGCAACAGGCAACCTTGGACGAAAGATACATGTAACAGAAGCTGGAAGCTTCATAGCATTGTACAAATTTATCTCGCTGATAAATTATAGTACGTACTATACTAGTACTTCCTCTGTTCCTAAATATAAGTCTTTGTATAGATTTCACCATGAACCACATGCAGATGCATATAGATGAATTTTAAGTGTAGATTCATTCATTTTGTTCTGTATGTAGTTCACCTAGTGGAATCTCTACAAATACTTATCTACTAGTAATAGCTAGCCCTCACTACTAGGAATTCTCTATCCTCTCCTTGAGCCACATCATTAAAATTAATGTAGCCGTTAGATGAACTAAATCAGTCCATAATAGTCGTCTGATCTAGACATTGAGAGGCTCCACACTAAGCCACATGCAAGCATGCAGAAATACTGTGGCATGCATGTGAGTGGGTTTTAAATTACATCAACATGTCTGCATGCAAGAATGCACCGGTAGCATGCATGTAAGTGAGCTTTTAAGTCCCATTAACATGTCAAAACGAAAAATATAATCCCATTATGCAGTAGGAGTTGGCTGATCTTTTTTCCTTATGTGGGATGATCTAAATGATGATGGGAGTTTTTTTAGTTTGGCTACCACATTTGTCATGCGGTTATAGAGTTTTTTTTAGTTCTATGAAATCGATAATTTTATGCAGAGAGATATACAGCTGTTCCGCAACAACGCGCGGGGACTCATCTAGTATTTAGGAACGGAGGGAGTACTATGTAAAGAGTTAGGTGTCGCACGATGTCCAGAAAATATGGTGATAGTGTGAGGTGGGCCATGTAATCACAGAGCCTGTGTGTTTTCACTGCTCTTGCACTCCTCCGCTGTAAGAATGGAGAAAATTGTAATCTAGTAGTACCTCCTTTCGCCGAAAGTGTGGGACATCCAGCACTCCTACCACCTCAGTAATAAAGACCAATGAGCCATCAAATCACATAGACCCAGCAGTAAGTTGGACGGATGAAGCAACCATCACTCTTGAATCCTCTTCTCCCTTCAATGCAGGCGCTAGTGACAGGTCGCGTACGCTTTGCCCGGGCAGGAAGCGCGCGCGGGCGATGGAGGGGCTTTGGGTGGGCCAGGCTGGTCAGGAGCGGGTGTGGCACCTGTCCGCCTGTCCCTACCGGACGCCGGGAAACAAGAGGATGCACCAACTCTCGCGGCTAAAATCATACAGTACACACCATCTCTCTGTAGGAGAAGGTCGATCTGTTGCCCTCTCTAACACACACATGTTGTTAAACACAAACACACGCGCGTGCACACGCACACGCACACACAGGTTCATAGAATAGGAAAATCGTGCGAGTGAGAAGCCACAGGAAGTGAGATACAAATGGAGTACATACAAGAAGAGAAGAGGTGAGGAATATTCCATCAAACCTGGAGTGAGGAGTAGTACTCCCTCCGTCTAGGTGTTAAGTCATCTTACGGAAATCAGATATTCCCAAAATGTTTAGGCGCCGTCCATTAACTTCGCATCTCAATCCCCTCTTGGCCTCGTTGCTAGCGAGCGTTGTTACTTAGGGAGCGTTTGGATCCTTAGCAAGAACAGCTTATAGCATAGCCGGGCAAGGTTAGGCATTTGGAACTGTTAAAATATGTTAGCTTTTGTCGGCCAGCTAGGTTGGGTGGGCTAGAAAAACCTTGCTAGCTCAGGAGAACCAGATCATCTCGCTTCTGATGGCAAACTTTGCATACTAGTGACATAGACTAGTAACATATGCTTGTTACTAGTCCAATTTACTCACCACTATGACCAACCTAAGCAATTTAACGAAACGCTCCTTACTCTGCCTTGTTATCTCCCCCGGAAACCCAATGCATCGAGCGCAACTATGCGTTGATCAGTCAAGAAATCAAAGTCGGCTTGCATGCGAGTTAATACATGGCCCTGCATGGTATCTAAAACGGAATCTCTTAGTTGTTTGGATTAATTGTTGCGTTTAGAGACAGAAATCAGGGCTTTGATTGGAGGAATGACCGGTCAAGTTTCTCCTTCTCCTCCAATCTGCTTGCACCTTGGTCCCGCTGCACCTTCTAACATGACTTATTACACCTAGACGGAGGGAGTAGTAAGTACGAGATATGGTGGCACACTAACTTAGGTCGAATACAAGTGCCCAAAATTGTGTGCATGTTATAATAAGGATTCACTTAAAATAGTACGTGAACGAACAGAGGGATCAATTAGACAGTGTTCCCGAGAAGTAGCGAGATGTGTGAGGTAAGATACACCGCTGGCGCTTTTAATTTTTCTTATTAATTTCTTTGTTTCACCCTCTGGCTGGTGGGACCCAACGTACTACATGGAGAGAGGTAAGGTGACTAAGGCTGCATTATTTCTGCACCACTGTGGATAGTCTTACCACCAAAGCCACATGACACGATTATGATTTAAATCCCAATGACTCCCACACACAAAAAAACACAGCATGCTTGTCACACGAATGCAGGAATGTATAAAAGGTTATTTTCCTCTCGTTGAACATAATGGGAGGGTTGTGTAGCTGGTTAGCCTGTTCGCTCATCAAACTTGAGGTCTCGGGTTCGATAACTACACTTGAGCATTATTCGTGCCAGGAGGATTATTTGACTGGTCAAAATGGATGGATATGGAGCTATACGATCTCGTAGTGACCGTATAATCACATCATCACGTATAAGCTGCAGCCTCGGCGCTTGTTTTCTAGGGTTTGCACGCTTCACAAACTCTCTCCAGTATATATATAAATGCTGGAGCCTCAGCGCTTGTAGTTGCTCTCTTCACACTCTCTCACCCTCTCCAGATCTAAACAAGACTTTGTTGGCCTCTCTCTCCCCTCACTGATGGTCAAAGAGCCGGTAGGATCCGTCCGCCGGGAAGGGAAGGAGGCTTAATGTTGTCGCCGTCGACGAGGGAGGGAATCCACTACCGGCGCAGCTGTTCACTTTCACCCAGCGGCGGCGCGGGAGGGCCTCCGACCCCTTCTTCTTCGCCGCCGTCCTGTCACCCGCCGAACCACGCCCCAAGCACCTTAAGGTATAATTTACTTATTCCACATGCATTGCTCTAGCTGCATGTGGGCTTTTTCCGCTTCTGCACTCAAATCTAAGTGTTGGATCAAACAGGAAAGTAGTGGGGAAAGTTGTATACCATGAATCTAGGGCGTGGTTCAAAGAGGAAAGGAGTGGGGGAAAGTAGTGGGAAAAGTTGTATAGCATGAATCTAGGACGTGGTTCAAAAAGGAAAGGAAGGGGGAAAGTAGTGGGGAAAGTTGTATCGCATGAATCTAAGACGTGGTTCAAAGAGGAAAGGAATGGGGGAAAGTAGTGGAGAAAGTTGTATAGCATAAATCCAGCACCTACGTTGGTCGAAAAGGGAAAACAATGACAAACGTAGTACGCACATCTGTAACGAACTGATCTTTTGTTTTGGGGGACAAGGCTGTAGAGTTTGAGCAGGACTAGATTTGCTGCGCTCACATAGGGAAAGGTGTCTAAAGATAACAAAACTGGGACCAACACAAATATGCTCCTTGGTTGTTTGTTCTTTGTTGCAACAGACTGTGCATGACCATAGTACATCGGTAGATGCACATGGTGCTGGTGCGTCCACTATCTCGTGCAACTCTTTAGCTGTTGTTAATATAAGGCCCTGTTTGGTTAAAAACTCCCTAGTCCCTACCTGCTTGGTTCCAGGGACTAAACATGGACTAGAGGTTATTAAATGACATGCTAAAAGACCATGTTACCCCTAGTAATGAACTAATAGAGACAAGGTGCAATACGTGGCAGGGGCAACTGTTGGCAAAAGTCCCAAAAAGACTCCCTTGGGGTCTTCTTTCTTTAGTCCCAAATGCCCACTTTTAGTCCCTAAAAGTCCCTCCTGTTTGGTTTAGATGGGACTGACACGGAGTTTTTTTAGTCCCTACACCTAAATGTCCCTCTAAACAAATACCCTCTAATAATGCCGCTGGAAAATTGATGCAATGCCACAGTTAAAAGCAAATTACATGTTTAACGAATTTTATTGTTAATATAATCTCTATGTCAATATTAATCAATGCCACCGTTTGAGAAATGCTAATGTCTTGCTTTCTTTCCCATTTAGATAAGGTAGATGCTTCTTTTTGTTGGCTTCTGTGTCATCCACCGTTATTGACCACTAGTTGTTTCCTTTGCACCTCTGTGTAAACAGGGTTATCTACTTCACCGCGTTGCCATTGTGACCTTTTGATGCACTGCACAAAACACTTTTGTTTTAAGAGTGTTTTGTGCAGTTCAACCAAAATGTCACACCGACAATGTTGCTTGATTGCTTGATCTCAGTGGAACTGCACAAGAAGAGATCTTACTTCCTATCCGTGTTGGCAAATTTGGTTCAGATCTTCTTCTTGTGAGTTGTTTGAAATCCGCATCATGAGAGGTCAGTACTAGCCTTCTTTCACATGATTCTGTAGTGTGCTTTCATATGTTGTGCTACTTTTACGGTAATGTTGTTTGATTTTAGTGAACTGCACAAATGGAGACAAGACTTCCAATCTGTATGTGCACCGTAAAATCCCATTGAGGTAAGATAAGGATATTTCACAACTGTTGGTCTGTATTTTACCACTTTCATCAGAAAATTAATGTCATTGTTTAGTGCTATACTTATGCTCCCTAATTGACATGCCAAATCTTACATTGAAGGCGAAGCTTGTCTGTTATTGAACCAAGTGATGAAGGGGAAGAACAAGCGGAAGAAAAACAAAAATCAACTCCCGGTGCTGTAATGAAGCACTGGAACTGTGATGACACAAGTAATGATATAGTTCTGCATCTTAATTTATTGCTATGGCTGGAACGAGCAATTGTTTTGCCACTGATTTGATGCCACTCTTAATGTAATATGTAATTATCTCTACTTGTGCAAACAGGGATCTTCTTTGAAGATACCATATATTTTAGTGGAACCGCACAAGAAGATGTTGGAAACATTAAACTAATCGAGGAGTATATAGTAAGCATGGCCACCACAGTAGATAGCAACAGATGGTTCCGGAGAAGTTCTTCATCTGTATGCTCTACACAATAAGCCTCCTGACAAAGGTTGGTACTTCGCCCACTGATTTCATCCATATGATTGAGCTTTGTCATCTCTATTGGTGTTGTTCTACTGTTTAGATACTGTCATGAAAAAGTGGTATTGTCCTTGAAAAGTGCTTCATCTGTGCTATTTTAAAATTTTCTTTCAATTTTTCGAGAAAACAAGGACGCTAGCATTTAGTTGTCCTCTTGTCTTTGCACAACATGATCATCCTCCTCTGAAGAAGAATATGGAGTACGTGAAGTGACTAGTTCCAATTATGCCAAGATGAAGAAGCCATGTCTATCTTCTCATCGGAAGGAGCAGTTGAAGGATGGTTACATTACTCCCCACAAGACCAAACTAACTTTAGCTCAGAACGACTGACAAATCTCCAATTTTTTGCTGTGATGCGCGAGTACAATGTTGTTCTAGGATTATTTCTGGTGAGTTCCATTTTTCTAATAGTGTGCTCTACATGGACCATGTAGATGCCTGTTTAAACTGTCAATTCATAGTACAGTTTTCTTTATACTAATCACTTTTTTGTATTTGTGGAAACAGGGGTGCTCAGCTTGATTTCAATGGGAACTGCACAAAATTTTCATGAATACATTGAATCTTTCATTTCCACCACAATAAAGGAGGTGCTGATAAGTTCAAGGCATTGCAACATATAAGGGCGAAATCATACAAGCTACGCGCAAATTTGGTTGATTTTGGTGGAAATGCACAAAAAGAATAGCTGGTTTGTTTAGCACGAGATGCCATGTCAATGTCCGAACTGATGGCAAACCCTGCCCATTCCACAATCGTAGGCATTTGATATTTTGGAATGGGACAACCTTGTCAAATTTTGCTCATTGATTTTAGCAAGACATGCGTTTGATATTTTCAAATGGGACGCCCTTTGCAGTCAGCAGTGTCGATCAATTTTTTTCTTTATTCTTTAGTTGTGAAGTAAATATTGGCTCTAACATGTGAGTCGCTGAGATGCATAATCATCGATTGTTTTGAATGTTCTCTATGAATTGCCAGCCCTATGTGTTTGATTGCAATGTATAGAAACGCTAAAAACCTGCTCAAACTCTTTGTACTCCTTTTGTCCCTTTTTACTTCGCACATTGTGAAAGTGCATACTTTTTTCTATAAGATTGGTCAAAGTAGAGATACTTTGACTGCAGACAAAACTTGTATGCAGACTAGAAAGGACCGGAGGGAGTACATGTGAAACTGCTACAAACGAGGTGATCACCCTGGGAATAATGCTAGTATGTATTGTTTTGCATGTTTATCCAATGCCAGTGATACAGGAATTCAAACTAATCGAAATAAATTCATTCATACACGGTTGGATTTCATATAAACATGCCGGATTTCATTACATTTCATACATTCTTCAACTAAAAAGGGGTGCGCTGGAGGTATAATTAATTAACCGAAGCTACCCACCTGTGTCCCACTGAGCCGAACAGAAGTTTCAGTGACTTAACTGAAGGTGCACTTGCGTAACTGACATGTGGCCTGTTGGGCCCACGTGTCATTCAGCCAACTGCACCAGAAGTTAAGTAGAAGCAGCGTCCTTCTCCACACAGCTCTCCGACTCCACGTCGCCACCAAGAAGCTAACCGGCCGTCAATGGTCAACCCCCCTAGCTTGGCTTCAACCGGAGGGTAGCAGCGGTGGCCTTACTTGGACCTGAGCAGCGGCGACCTACCGTGTTCTACTCTTCCTCGTTTTCTGTGTGGCGCAACCTCATTGGCAACGGGGCGGGACCTCAGCGGAGCCGGCAATGTCCTCTGTCTCGTTGCCGGTGGGCAGTGCCTAGGCGGAGCGGTGGAAATCCCCCCTTGTTGCCGGCAAGGTGGGGCCTCGGCTGAGTCGGCGATGTCCTCTGCCTCGTTGTTGGTGGGGCGGGGCCTCGGCGGAGCCGACGGTGTCCTCTGCCTCGTTGTTGGTGCCGCGGGGCCTCGGCGGAGCAGGGCCTCATCAACGCCAGTAGAGCAGGGACTCATTAGAGCCAGCATTGTCCTCTGCCTCGTCCTTGGTCTCGCCAAACAGCGCCTTGCCCGCTTCATCGCCCTCTTGGTAGCCGGCCGCAGCCTCTGCCACCCGCATAAGGTACCGCCAGCGCTCGAGGCGGCCCTCGCGGGTGGAGCGGTACGAGTCGAGCAGCGCCTCCTGCTCCGCGGTGATCTGCTCCTCTGCGTGCAGGTGCTCCTAGAAGAGATGGTGGTTATAGGCGGCGGCGGCCTGCGCCTCCCGGAACTGCTCCTCATGCTTCTGCCTCACCGTGTCCATATATTGGGCACGAGACTTGCCGATGGTCATGGTGCAATGCACCGGCGAGGATGGCATGGAGGAGGGCGTTGGCGCCGGATCGTCGACTACCATGTTCTCCATAGGGACGTTGTCGTCCTCCGGCTGCCTGCCGGCCAGCCGGTCGGCAGCAATGGCTGCCATCTCCTTGTGGTCCATCGACCGCCCGTCCCGAAGAGCACTGGAGCACGAGGAAGCCATGGTGGGCAGTAGTGGTGTGGACAAAAGAAAGGGAACAGATGCAGATGGTTGCAGCTAGGCCGGTGCAGCAGTTTATATAGCAATGGTGGGCTGCGGAGGATGGACGTGTGGCACCAGAGTAGCCGCCTCGGCAACCACGTATCTTTAATGTGGGCGGCAGATGGACGGATGGACGACACTTGTGTCATTTGAAGGCGGAGCAATCGCCTGCACCGGGAAGCGAGGCGGGCGGTGCTCACTATTTCGGGCGGAAAGTGCGCGTGGGCGAGGAGATGACTTTACTTGGAGAGGATGACAATGGGGACCAACCAGGGCCATAGCCTCACGTATGCAAGTGCCTCCTCATTATATAAAACTATAATTTTTTTCTTCCTCCTGGTTTCCTGACATCACGGTCCCACACCATTGTCAACCTATGTAGTCAATAAACGAGAGAATTGCACAAGAAGCAACCGACAGCTTGGACCAAGCAGCTCGAGTAGTATTTGTGTTTTTAATGTGTGAGCACTATAGAGTTTTTCGATGTTTAGCCCAGATATTAATTTTTCTCCTCTAAACAACAACGAAAACATCGCTGCATGCATTAACTGGGCGGGCTATGGCCCGTCTAGCTCAGGCCAGATATTAATTTTTTTCAAGCTGAAAATGACTAGCCCAGCTATACTTTTTTTTAGGAATACCCAGGCAAGGTCAAGTTGTTATTCTCCGCCCCGCTGGGCTGCAAATCTTTCCTAGGAGGGATGCATTAGGCTTATCAACAAAATGGGATTTAAGAAATAATGAATGGGATGTAATAATAAAGACTGGGCAGTAACTATAAGAAAATGCACCAAACATGTAATTACTTTATAAAATATTATTTTTGGATATTGAAAATTTTAATTTCATTAATTGTTGCGAGCGCAATGTTTCGTTGGATTTTTACGTAATATAAATTTATATTGAAATTGTATTTAATCTGACTAGAAATTTTGGAATAAAAATATTTTGAATCCCATCAAAATGTGGGAATTTTTTTAAATTCTGTTTTGAACGGTTGGTTGAAATGGGCTGTACTTTTAACATATTGTAAATGGGATGTAGTAAATTCCATTAGAGTTCAAAAATGGGTTGCAGATTCTTACAAATCTCAAATGGGCTATAAGTTCTCTGACACACACTTGTGGCCTTACTAAGTTGACACGTCCCCTAAAAAAAGAGTTGACGCGTATACAAGGCTTTGTCAACTTATAGCCAACACACGGTTCTAGCAGAAGTGGCCGTTGGATGTCCATCCAACGGACGCCATGCTTCTTCTTCAATCTCGGATATTCTAGCTTCACCCACCGAAAAAATGATTCCTCCCCCTGACATCTGGGGTGCACCATTTCGGAAGCTGACCTGTGGGCCTACTAAGTTGAGGCGTACCAAGGGCTTTGTCAACTTAGTCAATATAAATGATTCTAGCTGCAGTGACCGTACGATGTCCATCCAACGGCCGTCGTGCTTCTTCAACCTCTGGTCTTCTTGCCCCAGCCGCCCAAAGCAGCGCCGGTTGTGTTGCCTGCTCCTGCCACCCGTGGCCGGCTGTGCTGCCGCAGAGGCCTCACCGCCCCCTACTACTCCCACCGCTGGCCAGGCCATCCCTCCACTCACCCACACCCCCTGTTATTCTGCGGCGACGGCAGCCTCAAACCGCAGCCGAACCAGTGAACCCTCGTACTCCTCTCTGCGTGGGCATCCACTGCCACGTCTTCCCCGGCTCTGCGTCATCTCCTTCCTAGGCCTCACCGTCATCCACCGCTGTGGTGCTCTCGGTGCGGCGTGGTCAACGTGGTCAAGGAACGACTTCCATCAGATGTGGACTGTACGTGGAGAGGCTGATAGCTGGGTCAACGACCACAGCAAGGAAGTGCCTCCTTATTACGCGAAAAATAATGATTCCTCCACGTCACAGCTGGGACCCACCGTACAGACCACTGTATTTCACGAAAAAAATGTTTCTCCCCTGACTGCTGGGACCCACCAGCTACATCTTCGCACGCAAGGAAGTGCGTCCGAAAAAAACGATTCGCCCCCCTGACTGCTGGGACCCACCAACTACATCTTCGCACGTAGGGAAGTGCGTCCGGGCAAAAAAAATTCGCCCCCCTGACTACTAGGACCAACCATCTACAACTTCGCACGCAAGGAAGTGCCTGACAGTCGGGACCTACCTGGTCGAAGCATACATAGCATTGTCATTCTGGTCCCGAACGTGTACGTACATACTGGTCGACGTAGATGCGTGCATGTGTTGTAGTAGAGGCGTGCACGTGTCGTAGTAGGGGCGCGCACGTAGCATGTACACATACGTACAACGGCCAGGGTGCAAGAAAGTAAATATGGCCACGTACGTACATACAGGCGGGGTCTCGAACGCCTACTCGCGCATACGTACGGCCAGGGCTCGTGTACATGGCTGGGTCGGAACAGAGAAACAGTGTCATCGTCGTGTTTGTGGGGAGGCTATGGAATGCGTCGTGTTCATCGGGAGGCAACGGAATGTGTCGTGTTCATCGGGAGGCAACGGAACGCGTGAGAGCCAACCGGCTTGGATGGAACAGGCGATGGAAACAAGGCCTGGCATAACGCAGAACGGAGGAAACGGCCCTGTGTTCGACCGGCCACGTTTGAAATGGGATCCTATTAATCGGGAGGGGTCTGGCGTACCGCAAAATGGAGGAAATGGAGATGTGTTGGAGCGCTACCGTTGAAACGGGGGTCCTGTTCATTGGGAGGGGTGTGGCGTACCACAAAACGGGACTCCACGGGATACGGTTCATCTCCATCGTCCACCTTCTCTAGCCTACACAGGCTACTGTTCATCCACCGTCGACCTCCTCCAGCCTCCACCTGCGACTGTTCATCCACGGGCTCCTGTTCATCCAGCCTCCACCGCGTGCTACTCCACCGGCTACTGTTCAACCACCCGTCTCCACGGGCTCCTGTTCAACCACCCTCCACGGGGATAATGTTCATCCATCCCTCCACCTCTACTGTTCATCCAGCCCTCCACGGGGTCATCCTATTCATCCATCCCTCTACGGGGTCGTCCTGTTCATCCAGCCCTCCACGGGGTCCTGTTCATCCAGCCCCAACCGGCTCGATCGATCGGGATCCTGTTCATCCAGAGGCAACACCACGGGGTCCAGTTCATCCACCCCCACCTC
>NC_041393.1:561340479-561386133 GCF_002162155.2 Triticum dicoccoides | reverse complement strand
GGTAGCATCGATCAGCTTCAGTTAGCAGCAGTAGCGAAGGAATCGCTCGATCGGGTTCAGTTAATAGCCATCGATTGATCGCTCGGGTTCAGTAACGCGTAGCCTGCAGTGCAATCGCTCAGGTTCAGTTAGAGCCCAACGCCTCGCTCGGGTACAGTTACAGACAACGCCTCGCACACACGCGCGTACGTGTATGAGAGAAACACGCATCGCTCGGCCCCCGACCACCCACCGTAACCGGGAACTCCCCGAAATTTTCCTTGCCCTCGCTTCTACCACGGTTTTTTCCGTCATGGATGGCCCAAAGAATGTCATGTAGTTGTGTCTCCGGCCCACCCAGGACGAAAAGCCCATTTTCTGTCATGCATTTTTGTCATAGAAGTAGGTGCCCTCCACATCTATGATGACACCGGGTTTTGTCATAATTATTTTCATAGAAGTGTCATAAGTATGACAGAAATTTTTTTCATTCAGCCCAAAATGTCACGGATGTTTCTTTTTTTTGTAGTGCAACTCGTCTATGTTTTTCTTTTTCATCGGGTTTGGCAATTCTAGCAGCTTCAGCACAGAAGTAAATAACATGCCCATCAATAGTATTGGCCAAGAGATCCTTAACCAATTGCAACACTAGGTTCAACTTTGATTTGTTCAGCTGGTTTAGGTGTTCTAATATAACTTTTGTTGACCACAGTTGAAACTTTAGCATGTTCCTTCATCCTAACAGGGAAAGGTGGTTTTTCAATATAAGCAGTGGGAACAACTAGATTAACATTGTAAATGATAGTTTCTTCTTTAGCTTTTACTGGATCTTTAATTTCTTCTTTAATAGGTTGGTGATATTTGAACCACTTCTCCTTAGGGAGATCAACATGAGTAGCAAAATATTCACAAAAGGAAGCTATTATCTCAGAGTCAAGTCCATATTTAGTACTAAACTTTTGAAAAGCATTAGTATTCATAAAAGATTTAACACAATCAAACTTAGGTTCAATACCTGAATCTTTACCTTCGTCGAGTTCCCAATCTTCAGAGTTGCATTTAATTCTTTCTAAAAGATGCACTGGAATTCAATAGTCTTCTTCACAAAGGAACCAGTACAAGAAGTATCAATCATGGATTGATCATTACGAGAAAGCCGAGCATAAAAATTCTGAATATTAATTTCTCTTGAGAGATCATGATTGGGGCATGAATGTAACATTTACTTAAGCCTCCCCCAAGCTAGAGCGATACTTTCTCCTTCACGAGGCCAAAAATTATATATATAATTCCGATCACGATTAACTAGATGCATAGGACTGTTTTTTTGATGGAATTCCAATTTCAACCGATTCCAGTTCCTAGATCCAATATCATTGCATAGCCTATACCATGCCAATGCCTTTCCCTTCAAAGATAAAGGGAAAACCTTCTTCTTAGCTTCATATCTGGGTAAACCTGCAAGCTTAAATAATCCACAAATTTCATTCACATATATCAAGTGCATATCAGGATGTCCGGATGCATCTCCTGCATAAGGATTAGGTAGCAGTTGTTCTACCATACCTGAAGGAATTTCATATTCAATATTTTTAGTAGGTGTAGTAGGTTGAGGGGAAACTAATTTTGGTTCCAGTAGAGGTGAAGATATCCCGAAAAAAACCTCAAAGGATTGTTTTCCATAGTAGAAAGTGAAAATAAATTTCAGCACGTAGTAATAATGTTTCCTTAGCAATTTCCACTTACCAAAAGCACTTCACTTCCCGGCAACAGCGCCAGAAAATAGCCTTGATGACCCACAAGTATATGGGATCAATTGTAGCCTTTTCGATAAGTAAGAGTGTTCAACCCAACGAGGAGGAGAAGGAAATGACAAGTGGTTTTCAGCAAGGTAATGTCTGCAAGTACTGAAATTGTAAGTAACATAGTAGTTTGATAACAAGCTAACTTATAACGAGCTAGTAATGGTAGTAGTAATAATAGTGCAGCAAGGTAGCCCAATCCTTTTGAGGCAAAGGACAGGCCAAAACGGTTTCTTCTGATAAGCAAAGTGTTCTTGAGGGTACACAGGAATTTCATCTAGTCACTTTCATCATGTTGGCTCGATTCATGTTCGGTACTTTGATAATTTCGTATGTGGATGGACCGGTGCATAGGTTCTGTTCTTACTTGAACAAACCTCCTACTTATGATTAACCCCCTCACAATCATCCGCAACTACGAGAAAAGTATTACGAATAAATTCTAACCATAGCATTAAACTTTTGGATCCAATCGGTCCCTTATGGAATAGCGCATAAACTAGGGTTTAAGCTTCTATCACTCTCAAAACCCATCATCTAATAAGTACTCCACCATGCATTACCTTAGGCCCAAATATGGTGAAGTGTCATGTAGTCGACGTTCACATGATACCACTAAGGGAATCACAGCGTACATATAATCAAAATATCAAACACATATCAAGTTCACATGATTACTTGCAACATGATTTCTCCAGTGACCTCAAGAATAGAAGTAACTACTCACAAATGATAATCATGCTCAAGATCAAAGGGGTATTAAATAGCATAATGGATCTTAACATATAATCTTCCACCAAATAAACCATATAGTAATTAACTACAAGATGTAATCAGCACTACTAGTCACCCTCAAGCACCAATCTATAGTTCCGGTACAAAGATTGAAAAGAAGAGATGAACTAGGGTTTGAGAGGAGTTGTTGCTGTTGAAGATGTTGATGGAGATATCCCTCCCCAGGATGGGAGAGTTGTTGGTGATGATGATGATGATGATTTCCCCCTCCGGGAGGGAAGTTCCCCTGGCAGAATCGCTCCGCCGGAGGGAAAAAGTGCTCCTTCCCAGGTTCCACCTCGAGACGGTGGCGCTTCATCCCGAAAGTCCTCTTCTTATATTTTCTAGGTGAAAATGACTTATATACCAGAAGAGGGGCACCGGAGGTGGGCCTGGGTGAACACAACCCACCAGGGTGCACCTGGGCTCCCTCTCGCGCCCAGGTGCGTTGTGCCAACCTAGTGGGCACCCTCTGGTACTTATTGGCTCCAAAAATCCTCATTTATTTCATAAAAAATCCTCATGAAATTTCAGCTCATTTGGAGTTGTGCAGAATAGGTAGCCTGACGTAGCTTTTTCAGGTCCAGATTTCCAGCTGCCAGAATTCTCCCCTTTTGTGTGTACCTTGCATATTATGTGAGAAAAGGCATTAGAATTACTCCAAAAAGCATTATTATGCAATAAAAAACATAAATAACAGTAGGTAAACATGATGCAAAATGAATGTAACAAACTCCTGTTTCGAGTTACTAATCTTAGTAACCGAACATGTATCAAATACCCAGGGGCTACTACGAGCACTAGTAAGGTACGCATCGATAACATGTATGTCAAATATACATTTGTTCACTTTGCCATCCTTCTTATCCACCAATTATTTGGGGTAGTTCCGCTTCTAGTGACCATTTCCTTTGCAGTAGAAGCACTTAGTTTCAGGCTTAGGTCCAACTTTGGGCTTCTTCACGAGAGTGACAACTTGGTTGCCATTCTTCTTGAAGTTCCCTTTCTTTCCCTTGCCCTTTTTCTTGAAATTAGTGATCTTGTTAACCATCAACACTTGATGTTCTTTCTTGATTTCTACCTTTGCCGATTTCAGCATCGCAAAAAGCTCGGGAATCGTCTTCGTCATCCCTTGCATATTGTAGTTCATCACGAAGTTCTAATAGCTTGGTGATAGTGACTAGAGAACTCTGTCAATTACTATCTTATCTGGAGATTAACTCCCACTAGACTCAAGCAATTGTAATGCCCATACATTCTGAGCACATGCTCACTAGCTGAGCTATTCTCCTCCATCTTGTAGGCAAAGTACTTGACAGAGGTCTCATACCTCTCGACATGGGCATGAGTCTGAAATACCAATGTCACCTCTTGGAACATCTCATATGCTCTGTGGCGCTCAAAATGTTTTTAAAGTCCCAGTTCTAAGCCGTAAATCATGGTGCACTAAACTATCAAGTAGTCATCATATTGAGCTAGCCAAACGTTACAAACGTCTGCATCTACTCCTACAACAGGTCTGTCACCTAGCGCTGCATCAAGGATATAATTCTTCTGTCCAGCAATGAGGATAATCCTCATATCATAGACCCAGTCCGCATCATTGCTACTATCATCTTTCAACTTTATTTTTCTCTAGGAACATATCAAAAATAAACGGGGAGCTACATCGCGAGCTATTGATCTACAACATAATTTGCAAATACTATCAGGAGTAAGTTCATGATTAATTAAGTTTAATTAATCATATTACTTAAGAACTCCCACCTAGATTGACATCCCTCAAGTCATCTAAATGATACGTGATCCAAATCAACTAAACCATGTCCGATCATCACGTGAGATGGAGTAGTCATCAATGGTGAACATCTCTATGTTGATCATATCTACTATATGATTCACGTTCGAGCTTTCGGTCTCCAGTGTTCCGAGGCCATGTCTCTACATGCTAGGCTCGTCAAGTTTAACTCGAGTATTCCGCATGTGCAAAACTGCCTTGCACCCGTTGTATGTGAACGTAGAGCCTATCACACCCAATCATCACATGGTGTCTCAGCACGAAGAACTTTCGCAATGGTGCATACCCAAGGAGAACACTTATAACTTGAAATTTTAGTTAAGGGGTCATCTTATAATGCTACCGTCGTACTAAGCAAAATAAGATGTATAAAAGATAAACATCACATGCAATCAAAATATGTGACATGATATGGCCATCCTCATCTTGTGCTTTTGATCTCCATCTCCAAAGCATCGTCATGATCTACATCGTCACTGGCTCGACACCTTGATCTCCATCGTTGCGTCGTGGTTGTCTCGCCAACTATTGCTTCTATAACTATCGCTAACGCATAGTGATAAAGTAAAGCAATTGCATGGTGTTTGCATTTCATACAATAAAGAGACAACCATAAGGCTCATGCCGGTTTCCGATAACTTTTATAAAACATGATCATCACATACAATAACGTGTATCACATCATGTCTTGACCGTGTCACATCACAACATGTCCTGCAAAAACAAGTTAGACGTCCTCTACTTTGTTGTTGCAAGTTTTACGTGGTTGCTACAGGCTTCTAGCAAGAACCGTTCTTACCTACGTCACAAAACCACAATGGTGATTTATCAAGTTTGTTGTTTTAACCTTCAACAAGGACCGACCGCAGTCAAATTCGATTCAACTAAAGTAGGAGAAACAAACACCCGCCATCCACCTTTATGCAAAACTAGTTGCATGTCTGTGGGTGGAACTGGTCTCATGAATGTGGTCATGTAAGGTTGGTTCGGGCTGCTTCATCCAACAATATCGCTGAATCAAAATAAGACATTGGTGGTAAGCAGTATGACGATCACCCCACACAACTCTTTGTGTTCTACTCATGCATATCATCTACGCATAGACCTGGCTCGGATGCCACTGTTGGGGAACCTAGCATGCAATTTCAAAAAAATGCCTATGCTCACGCAAGATCTAACTAGGAGATGCATAGCAACGAGAGGGGGAGAGTGTGTCTATGTACCCTCGTAGACCGAAAGCGGAAGCGTTTAGCAACACGGTTGATGTAGTCGAACTTCTTCTCGTTCCGACCGATCAAGTACCAAACGTATGGCAACTCCGAGTTCTGCACATGTTCAGCTTGATGACGTCCCTCGAACTCTTGATCCAGGAGAGTGTCGAGGAAGTAGATGAGTTCCGTCGGCACGACGGCGTGGTGGCGGTGATTGTCGGTGTCAAAACCGGCGGATCTCGGGTAGGGGGCCCCGAACTGTGCGTCTAGGCGGATGGTAACAGGAGACGAGGGACATGATGTTTTTACCCAGGTTCGGGCCCTCACGGTGGAGCTAAAACCCTACTCCTGCTTGATTAATATTGATGATATGGGTAGTACAAGAGTAGATCTACCACGAGATCAAGGAGGCTAAACCCTAGAAGCTAGCCTATGGTATGATTGTTGTTCGTCCTACGGACTAAAACCCTCCGGTTTATATAGACACCGGAGAGGGCTAGGGTTACACAAAGTCGGTTACAATGGTAGGAGATCTACATATCCGTATCGCCAAGCTTGCCTTCCACGCCAAGGAAAGTCCCATCCAGACACGGGACGAAGTCTTCAATCTTGTATCTTCATAGTCTTGGAGTCTGGCCAAAGATGATAGTTCGGCTATCCGGACACCCCCTAGTCCAGGACTCCCTCAGTAGCCCCTGAACCAAGCTTCAATGACGACGAGTCCGGTGCGCATATTATCTTCTACATTGCAAGGCGGGTTCCTTCTCCGAATACTTCATAGAAGATTTTGAACACCAGGATAGTGTCCGGCTCTGCAAAATAAGTTCCACATACCACCGTAGAGAGAATAATCTTTACACAAATTTAATCTGCTAACGTATTTCGTGGCATGGCGTCACACCACGGCCAAGCCTTTATGCGAATTGTTTATATTGTTCCACCTCAACGCGTTTAGCGAGGCAGTTTCCTCGGCACGTCTTGTCGAAGCAGAGATCATGTACCCTTATTCCGGGATTCTCATCAATACGGGCGTTGGTAACCCAACCGCGCCATTGATTATGGCGCTTGGGAGATAAGCGAGTTTTATCAGGCAGGTGGGGACGCATCGTTTCATCCGTCCATATAAGGGGATAAGGATCCACCTTGTTACCTACGCCTTCTTCCTCCTTTGCCTATCCATCTCCGTGCGCTCGAGCTCTAGCGCCCAAGCCCGCACATCTCGCCTCGACCTTCTCCAACCATGTCCGGAGCGGGAGGCAAGTGGATGGCCTCCTCCGTCACAGAGGGGCACATCAAAAGGTTGCGGAAAGCCGGATACCTGCACAACAACATTGCGCACCGGCTTCCAGACAAGGGGCGGCTCGTCCCCACCCCCAGGCCCCATGAGAGGGTGGTATAACACCCCATTGCCGGATACTTGATGAACTCTTGAAGAATGAATTAAATCATGAAGAACCACTATGAAGAACTCTGGTAACAAAAGGATGACGAGATAAAATGAAGGTTGAAAGAATAAGATTAAAGCTTGCGATGATTTAGATGGAGGTTCCAACGAGATGGCCGAGGAAATTTGAACTCCGGAGAAGAAAAGATGAAAACACTTGAACTAGAATTTATTCCTCAAGAACAAACTCCGAAAGAAGGGATTAATCACTTTGGGGAAATAAAAATAAGATTTATTGTATGCTTATCCTTCATCAAATTAAATTGATGACCAACAATGGATTTATGCATACTACTTATTCTTCTTGAAAAAGATTGAGAAGTGACATATCGCAACTTGAGAAGGTCTTCATGAACCACCGGTAGGATTGGAAAGAACGAATGAATTGATACGATAACAAAGGAAAAGAATCTGAATGAACCGCCGTAAGAATTAGAAAATGATTGATGAAAGAGAATGAATCACCGGGAAGAATTAGAAGAACAAATATGCTAGAGGGGATTAGATGCAAAAGAACAAAGAGATCATGAGCTGATTAAAGAACACTTGAACGAAGCACCGGGATAATTGAATAATGGTAACTGAAATGAGAGGACGAAGAATTCTACTGGAATGATGGCCTCCGATGAAAAGAAACGGGAAAACAACTTCTGACATACTCCGGATGGTTGAGAAAAGGAATATCTGACAATTGAAATAATTCAAGATGATGATATGAAAACTCTTCTTCGATCTTCAAATGACGACGGGAAACACCACAAACATTACTGAGATACTCCGGTAGAATGAAAAGCGAAGGGGTTGAGCCAACAATGAAAATGATTTGAAATTGATCTTGAAAAGGCATGTGACTGATGAAATTCATACTTATGTCAAACTTTGAAAAGGATTTGAGAATAGCTCCGGGAAATAAGAAGTGTCAGGTAAGATCCTGGGAAAAGACCTGTGGGTTAGGGCCCACTAAAAGAGAAAACACCGTTGAAAAGGATTGTTGAAAAGATAGATGATGCACTGGAACAATTGAAATATTTGAATGAGGTGACAACCTAGAATTAATTCAAACACAGACGAATCTCCTGAGATGTCTTCCGAACTCCGGAATGATAAACTGGCGAGAGGCGAACGAACAGGGAAAACACTTGAGCCGAGGAGAAGAATATGATCAACCCGAAAAACTTGAATTGATGCCACCGGAAAAGAGATGAAGAATGTCCACCGAGACGAGAATTCACCGGTTGAAATAATTGGGGAAGACTGAAGAGGCTCCACACAAGTGAAATTGATGCTCGAAACAGACTCAGGCTCCGGGAAGAAAAGGGGTGGGAGGGCGGGAAAACAAAGACAACTTGGAAGGGGAAACGGATTATATCTTGAAGAGAAAACACCGGTTGAAATCATTGAGGAGAGAGAGCAAAAACTTCGCACGAGTAGGATGGATACTCGATAACGGACTCCGACTCCAAGAAGCAAAGGGTGGGCGGGTGGGAAAAGAAAACAACTGAGGATTGAGCTTGGCAACGGTTAAGAGGCTCGAGTCAACTTGACGAGAAATGCACCGGATGAAAAGAGATGAGAACCAACGATCGGAAAACCAACTCCGTGATCCTAAAGAAAATTTGAAAGGAAGAGGAGTAATTCAAAACACCTACGTCAAGATTCCTTACAAGAGCGACGAAGGGGGCTAAGGAGTAAAAAGAATTCCCACTCTCCGATATAACTAGACTCCGAAAACAGTTTTCTTCTAGACTCAACCACGGCCAAACTACATGATCAATCAAGGAGGGCTCCTAGGGTCGATCGAGGCTCTGATACCAACTTGTCACACCCAATATGCAACCCTATCCAAAAGGAACTCGAAGGTCCCACCAAGGATAGACCCGCATATTGAAACGCTTTTGCAAGGTGGATATCATTACATCAACATTACATAATAGGTAGGGATACAAACATAAGGCATACAATGCCATAAGAATACAACATCACAATACATAAGAGCATCATCCGACTACGAGTGAAACACAAACAGAAACTCAAACGACATCCAGCCAGCTAGCCCAGGCTGCCGACCTGGAACCTATCCCCTGATCGAAGAAGAAGTAGAAGAAGAACTCCAAAACAAGCAACATCGCTCTCGCGTCATGATCATCGCAAAACCTATACCTGCAACTGTTGTTGTAGTAATCTGTGAGCCACGAGGACTCAGCAATCCCATTACCATGGGTATCAAGACTACCAAAGCTTAATAGGAAAGGAAGGGGTAAAGTGGTGAGGTTGCAGCAGCGACTAAGCATGATATGGTGGCTAACATACGCAAATAAGAGCGAGAAGAGAGCAAGCAAAGGAACGGTCGTGAAGCTAGCAATGATCAAGAGGTGATCCTGAACACCTACTTACGTCAATCATAACCCAGAAACCGTGTTCACTTCCCGGACTCCGCCGAGAAGAGACCATCACGGCTACACACACGGTTGATGCGTTTTAATTCAGATCTGGTGTCAAGTTATCTACAACCGGACATTAACAAATTCCCTTCTGCCTATAACCGCAGGCACGACTTTCGAAAGTTTATACCCTGCAGGGGTGTCCCAACTTAGCCCATGATAAGCTCGCGCGATCAACGAAGGATATACCTTCTCCCAGGAAGACCCGATCAAATTCGGAATCCCGATTTACAAGACACTTCGACAATGGTAAAACAAGACCAGCAAGACCGTCCGATGCACCGACAATCCTGATAGGAGCTGCACATATCTCATTCTCAGGGCAACACCGGATAAGCTAAGGGTACATGTACCGACGTAACCCAAGTTTCCAAGGGATGGTCCCGCACGGTGCTCTAGTTTGGACCAACACTTAGACAAGCACTGCCCGGGGGGGCTATAATAAATATGACCCTTGGGTTAATTACTCCCAAGGGAAATGTAGATGGTGGTGAGACAAATGGTAAAACCAAAGTTGGGCCTTGCTGGACGAGTTTTATTCAAAGCGAACTGTCAAGGGGGTCCCATAAATCACCCGACCGCGTGAGGAACACAAAATCCGGGAACATAACACCGGTATGACGGAAACTAGGGCGGCAAGAGTGGATCAAAACACCAGGCATAAGGCCGAGCCTTCCACCCTTTACCAAATATATAGATGCATTAATAATATAAGAGATATTGTGATATCCCAACCAAAATCCTGTCCACCATGGAGAATCTTCAACTTCACCTGCAACTAACAATGCTATAAGAGGGGCTGAGCAAAGTGATAACATAGCCAAGCAACGGTTTGCTAGGAAGGGTGTCAAAGGTTAGAGGTTCATGGTAATTTGTGATGGCTTGATAAACAGGTGATAGGTAGCGCAGCATAGCGATAGAACGAAACAACTAGCATAGCAATGATAGTAGTGAGATCCAGGGTAGTGGTCATCTTGCCTGAAATCACACAAGGAAGAAGAACGAGTCCATGAAGAAGACGAAGCCACGAAGACGAACCAAGCGTAGACGAACGAATCCTCACGATCGCACCGAAACAGGAACTATCGAAAAGAAGCACACAACATAGTAAACACACCACACATAGACAAGACATGATGCACAACAAGCATGATGCAAGACAAGACTACATGAAGCTACCCATGGCAAGAGATGATGCAAACAAGAGCAACACATCAAGGCAAGTTTAAATGAGGCCGGGAACAACATATAACAATTCCGGTAAGTCCTCATATGCATATTTCGAAATTGGTCCAGATCTGAATAAACCTTATGTTCAAGTTGTTAAACAACAAGTTAAGATGCACCAAGATGATCTACACGAGATTCTAGTCAAGTTACATATAAAGTTCAATTAGTTCGGAGCTACGGCCGAGAAGATATGAGCAAAACAAGTTAAACATGGCATTGATGCAAAATGCATACAAACATCACTCAAACACCTGCAAACATGGATGCAACATGATAATATGAAACTACATGCAAAATGAAGCAAGTTTCATATAGAGCACACTCAAACGGAGCAACGGTTCAACACACACACATGAAATAAGTTATAGCAACAATCTATCCAAAATAGCAACTAGGCATCTTGCAAGCATCAAAACAATATGCTACAGTAGCTCAACATGATAACAAAAAGCATGGACATGATGTACAGGTAAAGCATATCAAAACATGAACACTGAGCTATCTCCAGAAATCACTAGAACATACTCAAAATGACATGGCAAGATTGCAAATGATAACAGTTTCAGACTTTAGCAGAAATAACCTCAGGCTGCAATGTTTAGAGCTATCAAACAACATGTTACAGGAACTTATCATGGCAAACAAAGACATGGCATGAATCTACTAATTGCATAGATCAAAAGTCCCTTACTGACCAAGAGCCAAAAGGGCACAGAAAGTATGATGGCACCCATATAAACATAGCAAGCTATAATACAGATTCATACATGGCAGGAACAACAATAAGTAGGCATGTTGGTGAGCTTGTACCATTCACTACAGAGAAAAACAAAGCATGGCAAGGAAAGCAACAGTAAGAAGGCATGTTTATGAAACAAACCAAGGCAAGAACAAGTTCATAGCATGTAAGGATCAACTACAACAACCTCGGCAAAATTGAATAACATGTAAACAATCTGCTAGGAAACATTTTGAAGCAAAAGTAGAGCACGAAAATGACATGCTGGACTACTCCATAATTTTAAACAGGGGCATGAATGGCTAGAGAACAACCATATGTTCAAACCACCCTTACTGAAGTATCTCAAAATATGCATGGATCTCTCTGTAGCATCAAGTTTACATGGCATCAAAATAACAGCAGAACAGGGACTAAAATCAGCAACATCACGATGCCTAGTTTGCATACTTGTGCTAGTCACCACATTGATCACAAAAATACATGGTAAGCACCTCTGTAAAGATGGCATGATATAGATCAAAACACATGTAGACATCAACCTCATAGGATGCACACATCAATCATGGCAAAATGACAAATGAGCAAGTTCTGTTAACAGACAGCAGACAATATCATGCAGCACTCTTGCAACGATGATTCAGGCATCAAGATGAACTCAAATGAACATGATGCAATGGAATGAAATGATGTACTCGTTGAGGCGAACAATTTGACATATTACACGCATGAAACGGAGCTACGGATGCGTAGATATGATGCGATGAACATGGCATGATAATGTCAAAATATTTCGGGACTTCGCAGTTTTCAGAAGAAAAAAACATGTGAGCGCATAGTAACTATACATCGCCCGGGGCGGGATTCCATGGGCTCTCACCTAGCGGGCCAGGCCCAGGTCGGAGAGGAGGAGGCCGGCTTGGCAGGAGCTGGGCTGGGCCGAATCGCGGGGAAGGTGGACCGGGCCGGACGGAGCTGGGCCGCGGGGCCCACGTGAGGAGGGGTCGAGGCACGGGCGGCCTCCTCGATCCCGAGCGGTCAAGGCCATGGCAGCGCTGGCGGGGAGCAACTATGGCGAGGGCACGCGCGGGGAGGCCGGTAACGGCGCACAGGGGTCGGATCCGGCGGATCCGATCGGCTCCGGGCTGGATCCGGCCGGAGGAGGCATGGCGGTGAGCTGAAGAGCTCCGGCAGCGGCGGATCTGCACAGGGCGGGGTCGGGCACGGTCGGGGCGAGAAGGAGGGAGCCAAACGGCGTCGAGGCCTGCGAGGGGGAGGAGGACGAGGCGTGGGACGGTGGAGAGGTTGCGGTGGCCGGAGCACGGCGGCGCGGGAGCGGGGCGACGTGCAGGGAGGCGCGGGAGCTCGGGGCTGGAGCTCTTACGGCGGCGGCGGCGCGATGGGCTCGTCCGGGCCCAGGTGGGCTCAGGCGGGCCGCAAATGGGCTCTGGGGGGCTGTGGTGGTGGTGGAGTCTGAGGTGGCGATGTGGCGGCGCAGGAGAGGCTAGCGGGCGCGAGGATGGCGGCGCTGGCCCGTGGCATCGCGCCAAGTGGCGGCAGCGGGCTGGCAGCGCCAGATCCGAGGGAGGGAGGAGGCACTGATTTCGAGGAGGGAGGCGGTTGGGAGGTAGGGGAAGGCTAGGGATGCCCAAAATGGACTAGGGGTGTCCATATATAGAAAATTTGCTAGGGTTTGGGGGTTAGGAGGGGTTTTCGAGCCGTACGATCGCAATCGTGCGGCTCCGGACAGAGGGGGGACTAGGCTGGGTATAGGTGGGCTGTGTAGAAGAGTTGGGTGAGAGGAGAGAAGAGAAGGCAGCCAGGCAACGGTTTTCGGAGATCGAAAACACCCGACGAATATACCGACTATATCGCGGTTATATATTTAACGGTTGGGCAGTCAAACGAACTCCGAATGCCACGAAATTTGGCAGGCGGCCTGTCTACACTATAATAAGACCGCACACCAAGTTCCAACCCATTTCGAGAACATTTTTATGCCGCTTATAAAATAATATTTCGGAGGTGCCGCGGGCGTGTGCGAGTGTGTCCGGACTCGGAACGGACACGGAGAGAACCGGGAGAACCCGAACGAATGCAAGTTTTGAAAAACATGCGGATGAAATGCAGAAGATGACATGGAAAAATGCAACACACAAGCAAATGACATGGCAACGACGGCGAATAACTGGCAGACACCTAGCGCAACGAATCCGGGGCGTTACAACACTCCTCCACTAACAAGAGATCTCGTCCCGAGATCTTAGGACTGAGACGGAAGGGAAAAAGGATGAGGTGAAACAAGAACTCAAAAGAAGAAGCAAAGAATCGAGAGCACTCGAGAAAAGAGATGAACCACGAGAATCGAAAGCTCACAGAATCAGATAGACTATGAGACCACTCCGGTTAGAAGATATATGAAACGAATAACACTGAAAGGATTTGGGCAGCACTTTGGCTGAACATGGAAGCAATAGAACACGAGCTTGAGAGGATGGAACGATACTTGATGAACTCTTGAAGAATGAATTAAATCATGAAGAACCACCATGAAGAACTCCGGTAACAAAAGGATGACGAGATAAAATGAAGGATGAAAGAATAAGATTAAAGCTTGCGATGATTTAGATGGAGGTTCCAACGAGATGGCCGAGGAAATTTGAACTCCGGAGAAGAAAAGATGAAAACACTTGGAACTAGAATTTATTCCTCAAGAACAAACTCCGAAAGAAGGGATTAATCACTTTGGGGAAATAAAAATAAGATTTATTGTATGCTTATCCTTCATCAAATTAAATTGATGACCAACAATGGATTGATGCATACTACTTATTCTTCTTGAAAAGGATTGATAAGTGACATATCGCAACTTGAGAAGGTCTTCATGAACCACCGGTAGGATTGGAAAGAACGAATGAATTGATACGATAACAAAGGAAAAGAATCTGAACCGCCGTAAGAATTAGAAAATGATTGATGAAAGAGAATGAATCACTGGGAAGAATTCGAAGAACAAATATGCCAGAGGAGATTAGATGCAAAAGAACAAAGAGATCATGAGCTGATTAAAGAACACTTGAACGAAGCACCAGGATAATTGAATAACGGTAACTGAAATGAGAGGACGAAGAATTCTACTAGAATGATGGCCTCCGATGAAAAGAACCGGGAAAACAACTTCTGACATACTCCGGATGGTTGAGAAAAGGAATATCTGACAATTGAAATAATTCGAGATGATGATATGAAAACTCTTCTTCAATCTTCAAATGACAACGGGAAACACCACAAACATTACTGAGATACTCTGGTAGAATGAAAAGCGAAGGGGTTGAGCCAACAATGAAAATGATTTGAAATTGATCTTGAAAAGGCATGTGACTGATGAAATTCATACTTATGTCAAACTTTGAAAAGGATTTGAGAATAGCTCCGGGAAATAAGAAGTGTCAGGTAAGATCCTGGGAAAAGACCTGTGGGTTAGGGCCCACTAAAAGAGAAAACACCGTTGAAAAGGATTGTTGAAAAGATAGATGATGCACCGGAACAATTGAAATATTTGAATGAGGTGACAACCTCGAATTAATTCAAACACAGACGAATCTCCTGAGATGTCTTCTGAACTTCGGAATGATAAACTGGCGAGAGGCGAACAAACAGGGAAAACACTTGAGCCGAGGAGAAGAATATGATCAACCCGAAAAACTTGAATTGATGCCACCGGAAAAGAGATGAAGAATGTCCACCGAGACGAGAATTCACCGGTTGAAATAATTGGGGAAGACTGAAGAGGCTCCACACAAGTGAAATTGATGCTCCAAACAGACTCAGGCTCCGGGAATAAAAGGGGTGGGAGGGCGGGAAAACAAAGACAACTTGGAAGGGGAAACGACGAATATCTTGAAGAGAAAACACCGGTTGAAATCATTGAGGAGAGAGAGCAAAAACTTCGCACGAGTAGGATGGATACTCGATAACGGACTCCGGCTCCAAGAAGGAAAGGGTGGGCGGGTGGGAAAAGAAAACAAATGAGGATTGAGCTTGGCAACGGTGAAGAGGCTCGAGTCAACATGACGAGAAATGCACCGGATGAAAAGAGATGAGAACCAACGATCGGAAAACCAATTGCGTGATCCTAAAGAAAATTTGAAAGGAAGAGGAGTAATTCAAAACACCTACGTCAAGATTCCTTACCAGAGCGACGAAGGGGGCTGAGGAGTAAAAATAATTCCTACTCTCTGATATAACTAGACTCCGAAAACAGTTTTCTTCTAGACTCAACAACGGCCAAACTACACGATCAATCAAGGGGGGCTCCTAGGGTCGGTCGAGGCTCTGATACCAACTTGTCACGCCCAATATGCGACCTTATCCAAAAGGAACTCGAAGGTCCCACCAAGGATAGACCCGCATATTGAAACGCTTTTGCAAGGTGGATATCATTACATCAACATTACATAATAGGTAGGGATACAAACATAAGGCATACAATGCCACAAGAATACAACATCACAATACATAAGAGCATCATCCGATTACGGATGAAACACAAACAGAAACTCAAACGACATCCACCCTGCTAGCCTAGGCTGCCGACCTGGAACCTATCCCCTGATCGAAGCAGAAGCAGAAGAAGAACTACAAAACAAGCAACATCGCTCTCGCGTCATGATCATCGCAAAACCTGTACCTGCAACTGTTGTTGTAGTAATCTGTGAGCCACGAGGACTCAGCAATCCCATTACCATGGGTATCAAGACTAGCAAAGCTTAATAGGAAAGGAAGGGGTAAGTGGTGAGGTTGCAGCAGCGACTAAGCATGATATGGTGGCTAACATACGCAAATAAGAGCGAGAAGAGAGCAAGCAAAGGAACGGTCGTGAAGCTAGCAATGATCAAGAGGTGATCCTGAACACCTACTTACGTCAATCATAACCCAGAAACCATGTTCACTTCCCGGACTCCGCCGAGAAGAGACCATCACGGCTACACACACGGTTGATGCGTTTTAATTCAGATCTGGTGTCAAGTTATCTACAACCGGACATTAACAAATTCCCTTCTGCCTATAACCGCAGGCACGTCTTTCGAAAGTTTATACCCTACAGGGGTGTCCCAACTTAGCCCATGATAAGCTCTTTCGATCAACGAAGGATATACCTTATCCCAGGAAGACCCGATCAGACTCAGAATCCCGGTTTACAAGACATTTCGACAAGGGTAAAACAAGACCAGCAAGACCGCCCGATGCGCCGACAATCCCGATAGGAGCTACACATATCTCGTTCTCAGGGCAACACCGGATAAGCTAAGTGTACAGGTACCGACGTAACCCAAATTGCCAAGGGATGGTCCCGCACGGTGCTCTAGTTTGGACCAACACTTAGACAAGCACTGGCCCCGGGGGGCTATAATAAAGATGACCCTTGGGTTAATTAACCCCAAGGGAAATGTAGGTGGTGGTGAGGCAAATGGTAAAACCAAGCTTGGGCCTTGCTGGAGGATTTTTATTCAAAGCGAACTGTCAAGGGGGTCCCATAAATCACCCGACCGCATAAGGAACGCAAAATCTGGGAACATAACACCGGTATGACGGAAACTAGGGCGGCAAGAGTGGAACAAAACACCAGGCATAAGGCTGAGCCTTCCACCCTTTACCAATATAGATGCATTAATAATATAAGAGATATTATGATATCCCAACCAAAATCCAGTCCACCATGGAGAATCTTCAACTTCACCTACAACTAACAATGCTATAAGAGGGGCTGAGCAAAGCGATAACATAGCCAAGCAACGGTTTGCTAGGAAGGGTGTCAAAGGTTAGAGGTTCATGGCAATTTGTGATGGCTTGATAAACAGGTGATAGGTAGCGCAGCATAGCGATAGAACAAAACAACTAGCATAGCAATGATAGTAGTGAGATCCAGGGTAGCGGTCATCTTGCCTGAAATCCCGCAAGGAAGAAGAACGAGTCCATGAAGAAGACGAAGCCACGAAGACGAACCAAGCGTAGACGAACGAATCCCCACGATCGCAACGAAACAGGAACTATCGAAAAGAAGCACACAACATAGTAAACACACCACACATAGACAAGACATGATGCACAACAAGCATGATGCAAGACAAGACTACATGAAGCTACCCATGGCAAGAGATGATGCAAACAAGAGCAACACATCAAGGCAAGTTTAAATGAGGCCGGGAACAACATATAACAATTCCGGTAAGTCCTCATATGCATATTTAGAAATTGGTCCAGATCTGAATAAACCTTATGTTCAAGTTGTTAAACAACAAGTTAAGATGCACCAAGATGATCTACACGAGATTCTAGTCAAGTTACATATAAAGTTCAATTAGTTCGGAGCTACGGCCGAGAAGATATGAGCAAAACAAGTTAAACATGGCATTGATGCAAAATGCATACAAACATTAATCAAACACCTCAAAACATGGATGCAACATGATAATATTGAACTACATGCAAAATCAAGCAAGTTTCATATAGAGCACACTCAAAACAGAGCAATGGTTCAACACACACACATGAAACAAGTTATAGCAACAATCTGTCCAAAATAGCAACTAGGCATCTTGCAAGCATCAAAACAATATGCTACAGCAGCTCAACATGATAACAAAAGGCATGGACATGATGTACAAGTAAAGCATATCAAAACATGAACACTGAGCTATCTCCAGAAATCACTAGAACATACTCAAAATGACATGGCAAGATTGCAAATAATAACAGTTTCAGACTTTAGCAGAAATAACATCAGGTTGCAATGTTTAGAGCTATCAAACAACATGTTATAGGAACTTATCATGGCAAACAAAGACATGTCATGAATCTAGTAATTGCATAGATCAAAAGTCCCTTACTGACCAAGAGACGAAAGGGCATAGAAAATATGATGGCACCCATGTAAACATAGCAAGTTATAATACAGATTCATACATGGCAGGAACAAGAATAAGTAGGCATGTTGGTGAGCATGTACAACGCACTACAGAGCAAAACAAGGCATGGTAAGGCAACCAACAGTAAGAAGGCATGTTTATGAAACAAACCAAGGCAAGAACAAGTTCATAGCATGTAAGGATCAACTACAACAACCTCGGCAAAATTGAATAACATGTAAACAATCTGCCATTAAACATTTTGAAGCAAAAGTAGAGCACGAAAATGACATGCTAGACTACTCCATAATTGCAAACAGGGGCATGAATGGCTAGAGAACAACCATATGTTCAAAACACCCTTACTGAAGTATCTCAAAATATGCATGGATCTCTCTGTAGCATCAAGTTTACATGGCATCAAAATAACAGCAGAACAGGGACTAAAATCAGTAACATCACGATGCCTAGTTTGCATGCTTGTGCTAGTCACCACATTGATCACAAAAATACATGGTAAGCACCTATGTAAAGATGGCATGACATAGATCAAAACGCATGTAGACATCAACCTCATAGGATGCACACATCAATCATGGCAAAATGACAAATGAGCAAGTTCTGTTAATAGACAGCAGACAACATCATGAATCACTCTTGCAATGATGATTCAGGCATCAATATGAACTCAAATGAACATGATGCAATGGAATGAAATGATGCACTCGTTGAGGTGAACAATTTGACATATTACACGCACAAAACGGAGCTACGGATGCGGAGATATGATGCGATGAACACGGCATGATAATGTCAAAATATTTCGGGACTTGGCAGTTTTCAGAAAAAAAAACATGTGAGCGCATAGTAACTATACATCGCCCGGGGCAGGATTCCATGGGCTCTCACCTAGCGGGCCAGGCCCAGGTCGGAGAGGAGGAGGCCGGCTTGGCAGGAGCTGGGATGGGCCGAATCCCGGGGAAGGTGGACCGGGCCGGACGGAGCTGGGCCGTGGGGCCCACGTGAGGAGGGGGTCGAGGCGCGGGCGGCCTCCTCGATCCCGAGCGGTCAAGGCCATGGCGGCGCCGGCGGGGAGCAACTCCAGCGAGGGCACGCGCGGGGAGGCCGGGAATGGCGCACAGGGGTCAGATCCGGCGGATCCGGTTGGCTCCGGGCTGGATCCGGCCGGAGGAGGCACGGCGGTGAGCTGAAGAGCTCCGGCAGCGGCGGATCTGCAAAGGGCAGGGTCGGGCGCGGTTGGGGCGAGAAGGAGGGAGCCGGACGGCGTCGAGGCTTGCGAGAGGGAGGAGGACAAGGTGTGGGACGGTGGAGAGGTTGCGATGGCCGAAGCATGGCGGCGCGGGAGCGGGGCGATGTGCAGGGAGGCGCGGGAGCTCGGGGCTGGAGCTCCTACGGCGGTGGCGGCGTGATGGGCTCGTCCGGGCCCAGGTGGGCTCGGGCGGGCCGCGGATGGGCTCTGGGGGGCTGTGGCGGTGGTGGAGTCTGAGGTGGCGACGTGGCGGCGTAGGAGAGGCTGGCGGGCGTGAGGATGGCGGCGCTGGCCCGTGGCATCGCGCCAAGTGGCGGCGGCGGGCTGGCAGCGCCAGATCCGAGGGAGGGAGGAGGCACTGATTTCGAGGAGGGAGGAGGCTGGGAGGTAGGGGAAGGCTAGGGATGGCCAAAATGGACTAGGGGTGTCCATATATAGCAAATTTGCTAGGGTTTGGGGGTTAGGAGGGGTTTTCGAGTCGTACGATCGCAATTGTGCGGCTCCGGACAGAGGGGGGACTAGGCTGGGCATAGGTGGGCTATGTAGAAGAGTTGGGCTGAGAGGAGAGAAGAGAAGGTAGTCCGGCAACGGTTTTTGGAGATCGAAAACACCCGACGAATATACCGACTATATCGCGGTTATATATTTAACGGTTGGGCAGTCAAACGAACTCCGAATGCGAGGAAATTTGGCAGGCGGCCTATCTACACTATAATAAGACCGCGCAGCAAGTTCCAACCCATTCCGAGAACATTTTTATGCCGCTTATAAAATAATATTTTGGAGGTGCCGCGGGCGCGTGCGAGTGTGTCCGGACTCGGAATAGACAACGGAGAGAACCGGGAGAACCCGAACGAATGCAAGTCTTGAAAAACATGCGGATGAAATGCAGAAGATGACATGGCAAAATGCAACACACAAGCAAATGACATGGCAACGACGACGAATAACTGGCAGACACCTGGCGCATCGAATCCAGGGCATTACAGGGGACGCATCGTTTCATCCGTCCATATAAGGGGATAAGGATCCACCTTGTTACCTACGCCTTCTTCCTCCTTTGCCTATCCATCTCCGCGCACTCGAGCTCCAGCGCCCAAGCCCGCACATCTCGCCTCGACCTTCTCCAACCATGTCCGGAGCGGGAGGCAATTGGATGGCCTCCTCCGTCATAGAGGGGCACATCAAAAGGTTGCGGAAAGCCGGATACCTGCACAACAACATTGCGCACCGGCTTCCAGACGAGGGGCAGCTCGTCCCCACCCCCAGGCCCCATGAGAGGGTGGTATTCCTTCCCCATTTCCTCCGTGGACTGGTCTTCCCACTCCACCCATTTGTCCGGGGGCTCATGTTCTACTACGGCTTGGATTTCCATGATCTGGCCCCGAATTTTATCCTCAACATCTTGGCGTTCATCGTCGTGTGCGAGGCCTTTAATGGCTGAAGACTTTTAATGTCAAGCCGAAGGTAGTGGGCGGCCGCCAAGCGGAGTGCGGAGGCGCCATGGTGGGCAAGATGCCCAACGTCACATGGCTCAAAGGGGCCTTCGTGGAAACCGTCAAAGGGTGGCAATCGGGGTGGTTCTACATCACCGAGCCGCGTGACCCTGAATGGGCAGCGGCCCCCGAATTCAGATCTGGCGTCCCCACACGGCTCACCTCCTGGAAAGAGAAGGGCCTGACATGGGGCGATTCGGAGGAGCTGACCGGACTCCAAGCCTGCGTCCAAAAGCTAGTGAACAAGAATCTCAAGCTTGTCAACGTAGTCCAGGTCATGCTCATACGCCGGATCCTCCCGTGCCAACAACGGGCTTTCAACTTGTGGGAGTTTGATCCAGCACAGCACCAGGCTTTGAGTAGGCTCTTCGACACTACGTACGAAGATGCCTGGAGGGTGCTGTTTAAGGGTGCCGAGGCTCCCGCATCCGCTACCGAAGATCGCGGATTCAGCTCGCGGCATAAAGCCGACGAGGTAAGCTATTTTACCCTTTACAGGACGCTTTTTCATAGTTTGACACTATGCGGGATCTAAACTCCCTCACCTTTGACAGGACTGGCTGAAGAAGTCCGGGAAGGTTAACTGTCCGGCTCCCTTACCAGAAGACCTAGCGGGCGCCCGATTGACGGGGCTGCTGGTTCCGGCGCCTTATGTGGTGCCGGAGAAGAAGGCCAAGAAAACAGCCACGGGAACTCGAAAGAGTTCCCGTCGTCAGGTGTTATCAGACTCATCGTCCGATGACTCCGAGGCGGACTCCTCCCGTGAAGACGAGGAGGAGAAGAAAGAGGCTTATTCCCCAATGGGGGGAGAGAAGAAAAGGAAGGCCTCCCCAACTGGGGAGGCCGGAGGGTCGAAAAAGGGAAGGACCCTTCCTCCGGACTGTTCCACCAACGCCGACGACGGCGAAGAGGAGTGGCCCTCGAGGGTCAAGCCCCCGGCGAGATCATAAGTGTCCAGATTCCAGAATAACTCATGATTTTTTATTCGTCGCATGACGTCTTCTAACGCCGAATACAACCCTGCAGCCCACCCAAGGACAATCTCCCCGCTTCATCGAGCGGGTCCCTGGGTTCGTCGGATGTGAATAGTACTTCACTTCCGACTGCCTCCTCCCCTCGTGACGTAGATGACGCCGAGATGGGGTCCCAGAAGGGGCCCAGCTAGGAGGAGGTGGTCCTAGAGGTGCCGCAAGGCGACCTTCCGGACTCTGGGCGAAAAGAGGGCGGAACCCCCAAGGGTTCCAAGTCTGGCCCTGTGCCGGACTCCGTACCGGAACTTGCAGTGGTTCCGAAGTCCGGCGGGCGGCCCCTTCGTGAGAAGTGTGAGACTGCGACGCCGGTGGCCTCCGTCCAACCGGAGGTGCCGGATAATTTGCTAGAGGCACTTAACGGCGCCTCCATCAACGAGGAGCATCGTACTGTTAGGAGTGCGGTGATCCAGAAAGTTCAGTCCGCCAAGAGCGGGCTGACTGAAGCCTGTACCAGCCTTCTAACAGGCTTTGAGGTAAGTAATTTAAGATATGTAAAAATAGTACCGCATAGAAAGTTGCCCCTGATGCTCAGTTTGGTGTTCGGAAAGAAAAGCCAAGCTGAGTGTCAGGACCCCGACTCAATGCCACATCGATCCAGCATGTAACACCTCATATCACTTTGTGGCCTCACGCACGGTATCCCCACGGGTGTCGCCTTACCCTTGCCCGGGACCGTTTGCGCCTTTTGGCACACGTATATGATGGTGTCGCTAGCATCCATATGATAAAGAGCCCGGGCTGACATGGCTAGTCGTAAACCCAAAGTGGCACTAACTTACAGGGACAGGCATCCATGACCCAGCATCGAACGTGTCGGTCATCAGCGAGTGAATCCAGGCTGTAGCACTGGGCTAACAGGACTCCGGTGAACCGGGCTGTAGCAGGCTAACAGGACTCCGGTATTCATCGCGTGACATTTCCCCGAAGGGACAGACACAGGATCGAAGAAGGACACATGCCGGCCAGCCTAAGTGTTTCGGAGCAGTAGCAAGCTACCAGGGCTCAGTAGAAGCACTAGGAGACATTTCCCGGTAAGAGAGGCTACTAAGGATAAACAACTAGATAGTCAGATCCCACACATAGCAATACACATTACACGTACGCATAACATGCAAGTATGTGATGTACAACATGGCATCACAGCATAACTCAACAACTCATATAGATAAAGGCTCAGAAGAGCCATCATAGCATTTATTTCAAACAGGGGTCACCAGACCCATCATACAGAGCATACAAGCAACAAGCGGAATCATTACATGTCTGGGTACAGACATCTACAAATGGAAAAGGCTGAAAGCCTGACTATCTACAACGTCCGATCAAGATCGTAGCTGAGGTACAAGCTACTTGTCGAAGTCCATGAGAACACTAGTAAGACCGAAGTCTCCGCTGCAAAAACATAAATAAAGCAACATGAGTACAAAGGTACTCAGCAAGACTTACATCAGATCCTACCATACATGCATTTGTATCAAGAGGGTAATGTGGAGTTTAGTTGCAGCAAGCCAGCTTTGACTCTGTGGCTATCCTGTTCTACGACTACCAGAAACTCTTGAGGTGATACAACGTACACGAGTCCACTAATCACCAAACAATACACTACTATGGACTCATTCCCGTCTCCCTACGAGAAGGCCATCCATAGCACTCACACTTGTCTTGAGCATTTTAGAGTATCCACTTCAAGTTGTCTATGTACCATGTAAGCATCCAAGAAGTCCATAACCGCGGACCCGGCTATTCGAATAGATCATGTTAACCCTACAGGGGTGTACTTCTTCACACATGCTCTTGCCACTTACCGCCATGTACACATCATGTATCTCGGCAACCTTCAAGCGGAAGCCTGGCGAGGGTGTCGGCCACGACCTGACTAACCACACAAAACTCTAGCCCAGGTTTATCGCCTATTCGGGTTCCATCCGCAAGGAGATCCGGCCGGGGTGTCGCTCACGGCCCCAAACGATGTGAGCAGGGTTCCCAAGCCCACCATCCGGGTTCCACTTGGTACACCGTGCCACGTGTGCCTAGTCTGTCCCAAGCCCACCCTGCCGGGTGCCACTTGGTAGAAAAATAGCACTACCTACAAACACCAGAAACTAGTTGCGACTCCTGGACAGAGACCAAGTTGGTTAATAAGTCGAGAGGGGTCGAGTTACCGGAACCCAATGTGTGGTAGTATCGAGTCATTGGACAACATACATAGAACTCAGTGCTTAAGGACGGTTCCAATGAGACAACCCACCATGTACTCCTACATGGCCTCTCACCGCTACCTTTACCAAATCGTGTTCACACACTTCACTCTCAGCATTAGAACATATCGTAACACTCCAATTCATTCCCAATGAACCAGACCTGACACACTCTAAGCAATAGCAGGCATAGCATGGTAGGAACACAACATGGCTCAATCAACTCCTACACATGCTAGTGGGTTTCAACTATTTACTGTGGCAATGACAGGTCATGCAGAGGAATGGGTTCAACTACCGCAGCACAAAGTAGCAGATGAATCGTTGTTGTCCTAATGCAATAACTGAGAGCAGGAGCGAGAGAGTAGGGTTTTATCTAAATGAACAAGGGGGTTTGCTTGCCTGGTAGATCAACAAGGAAGGCACTGCTTCATAGACAGGCACTCTGGAACAGACTCCGGAGCAGGACCTATCGAGAAGGAACAGTGTCGGCAATCAAAACACAATCATATGAAACAATATGATGCATGAACATGGCATGTAGATGTGATGCTGTTTGAGCTAATGCAACTAGTAATCATTTGGTTTGAAGTCCATTTGAACCAAAGGTTCAAATGCATCCCCAAATTAAGCTCCTATATATGCCATAATGTGTTTTCTCATATTCAGCATGTATAAGTTGGTTTGTCATGCATGAAACTAGTACAGATGGATAGATTACATTTTTCTGATAATTTTTCATATATAAATTATTTTAATCTGAGCTACGGTTGAATTGTTATGAATTTTTGAAGTTTAAAACAATTTCTGGAATTTTCTGATTTAATTTAAATCCAGAAATCATATATTGCGCCAGCATGACGTCAGCACGACGTCAGCGGTCAACTGCGGCTGGCTGGGGTCAAACCTGACGTGTGGGGTCCACACGTCAGTGTCAGGGGGTTAAACAGGGTTAGTTTAATCTTAACTAAGAAGGTTAGTGGCGCTGGGGCCCACTGTCAGTGTCAGGGTTAATTAACAGAGGTTGATTAAATTTAAACTAATCCTAAACTCGAATTAGCAGGGACGAGCCCCACTGTCATTGAGCCAGGGGAGGTCAAACCCCCTGGTCAACTGGGCTAACACGCCGGCGTTTAGCCGCCGGCGGCAGCAAACGCGGCGGAGGGCGCGGGATTGCCACTCCGGCGCCCAATCGAGCAGCGGAGGGCACGCGCGGGAAGCGGGGGCTCGCGCGCATCCGGTGGGGCAGGTGGGATGAGCGGGGGAGGCCGGAGCTCGCCGAAGCAAAGCTCGCGGCGGCGGCCGGAGCTCGGCTTCGATGGCCGGGCTAGCTACAGAGTGCGGGGAGGCAAGGGAGAAGGGGGAACCGAAGCGGGGGCTCACGGCGGGCTTGAGGACGTCGTCGGAGAGCTCGGGGGAGATTGTACGGTGACGTGCGGGCGGTGGAGATCTACGGTGGCCGGCGATGAAGACGACGAGGGTGGCGACGATGGAGGCCGTCCGGAGGTTCGTGGCTCAATGAGGAGGTGGAGGGGTCGTGGCGGAGCTCGTGGACTCCACTGAGGGGCGAGGGGACGGCGGGGAGCGCGTCGGTGGTGAGCTGCGGCGGCGGCAGCGCTTCGGGCATGGGGAGAGGGAGATGTCCAGGGGAGGAGGGAGAGCGAGAGAGAGGGGAAAAGGACCGGGGCGGCGCGTGGCGTCGTTCCAGGGCATCCAGACGAGGAGGGGAGAGGCAGGCAGGCAGGGAGGGAGGTGGCGTGGCCAGCGGAGCGCGCGCGCGTCGGCACGCAGCTGCTTGGTGAGAGGGGGGGAAGACGACAGAGGAGGAGGCGGGCTGGGCCGCCTGCTGGCTGGGCCGGCCTGCTGCTGCTGGGCTGCCCAGGGGGGAGCCCCAGGTAAGCTTCTCCTCTTTAATTTTGTTTTCTATTTTTTTCTGACATTTGTTTTGATTTAATTAAAATATTAAATCATTTAATTACCTTATGCTAATTTTTGCAGGAGCTAGCTATAATATTCCAGAGCTCCTTTATAAATGGCATAATTTTTGGACCATATTTCATATATATAACAATATATATCCAAAGCAAATAATTATCGGATTAATCCAAATGGCCAAAATTAAATATCCATGAGCTCCTAAAAATATTGGTTTGATTTTTATCTCTGTCCAATATTTTCAGAGGGCAACATGAGCATTTTCTTGGACCCTTTTGGAGAAATTTTTAGGTGGGTCATTTTCAAAAACGATTCTGAGGGTTCCACCAATCCTCATTTCAAATTTAAATGAGATTTAAACATGATGCACAAATGACTAGCTAGTCTAGGTCATACCAGACTAGGGATGTGACAACTTGCCCCCACTTGAAAGAATCTCGTCCCGAGATTCAGGGGTCGACGGAAAGAAAGCGGGGTACTCCAGTCGAAGACAATCTTCTCGCTCCCAAGTAGCTTCTCTCTCGGAATTATGAGACCACTGAACTTTGAGAAACTTGATGTTCTGACGTCGAGTGACACGCTCTGCTTGATCAAGAATGCGAACCGGGTACTCTCGGTATGTGAGGTTATCTTGGAGATCAAGCGTTTCGTGGTCCACTCCGCGGATAGGATCCGAGAAGCAACGCCTGAGTTGAGAGACGTGGAAGACATCATGAACTCGAGAAAGATGTGGGGGTAGTTCCAATTGGTAGGCAACCTCTCCTCGTTTAGCGAGAATGCGAAAGGGACCAATGTAACGAGGAGCCAACTTGCCCTTGATACCGAAACGATGGGTACCCTTCAAAGGAGTAACCCGAAGGTAAGCTTTGTCGCCAAGTTCATAAGTCATATCCTTATGATGACGATCGTACTAGCTCTTTTGACGAGATTGGGCTGTTTTCAAATTCTCACGAATGATGCAAACTTGCTCTTCTGCCTCCTGGATCATGTCCGGTCCAAAGAATTGTCTTTCACCGGTTTCTGACCAGTTCAAAGGTGTTCGACATCTTCGTCCATAGAGAACCTCAAAAGGAGCTTTCTTGAGGCTGGATTGATAGCTATTGTTATAAGCAAACTCGGCAAAAGGAAGACATTTCTCCCAATCCATACCGAGTGAGATAACGCAAGCTCTGAGCATGTCTTCGAGAATTTGATTGACCCATTCCACCTGACCACTCGACTGAGGGTGGAAAGCGGTACTGAAGGAAAGATGGGTTCCCATGGCAGTTTGGAAACTCTCCCAGAAATGAGAAGTGAAAAGACTGCCACGGTCTGAATTGATCTCTAGTGGAACACCATGAAGTGACACTATTCGAGAAATGTATAAGTCAGCAAGCTGACTAGCAGTGATACTCTCTCAAACAGGAAGGAAGTGAGCCACTTTGGAAAGACGATCAACGACTACGAAGATAGCGTTATTCCCTCTCTTGGTCCTGGCAAAGCCGGTGATGAAGTCCATACCAACTTTATCCCATTTCCATTCAGGAATAGCTAAAGGCTGAAGGGTGCCAGCAGGCCTTTGATGCTCTGCCATAACGCGACGACAAACGTCACAGTTAGCAATAAACTGAGCGATTTCTCTCTTCATCCTAGTCCACCAGAACCTCTGGCGTAGGTCCTGATACATCTTAGTACTACCGGGATGAATCATGAGAGGAGATTCATGCGCCTCCTTAAGAATCGACTGCCGAAGATGTTGCTTCTTGGGGACCACCAGGCGGTTCCCAAAGAAAACAACACCTCGATCATCTATAGAGAAACTACCAGCAATACCCTTGGCAATGTTTCTCTTGATCCGGGTAATCCCCGTATCATGCTTCTGGGCTTCTATGATAAGATCCACAAGGGTAGGTTTCGCCACCAAGGTAGAAAGGAATCCGTGAGGAGCAATGTGAAGATTAAGCTTACAGAATTCCTCATGGAGAAGTGGTTGGCCTTGCTGCAACATGAGATTGTTGCAATAGGATTTACGGCTTAACGCATCAGCCATGACATTGGCTTTTCCTGGGGTGTAGGTAATCCCTAGATCATAATCTGTGATTAACTCCAACCAACGTCTTTGCCTAAGGTTCAGATCCGGTTGGGTGAAGATATACTTGAGACTCTGGTGATCGGTGTAGATCTCGCAACGTTTACCAAGAAGGTAATGTCGCCAGGTCTTAAGTGCATAGACTACGGCTGCAAGCTCTAGATCATGTGTAGGATAATTATCCTCATGTGGATGCAACTGTCGAGATGCATAGGCAATCACATGACGATCTTGCATAAGAATGCAACCTAGTCCCTGTCGTGAGGCGTCACAATAGATAACAAAGTCCTTTGTGAAATCCGGTGGCACAAGTATGGGAGCAGAAGTCAGGCGTCTTTTCAGTTCCTGAAAACTGTACTCACACTATGGGGACCACTCGAACTTTTTATCTTTCTTGAGAAGTTCCGTGAGGGGTTTGGCTACTTTGGAGAAGTTTTCAACAAAGCGGCGACAATAGCTAGCTAGACCAAGGAAGCTCCTAACTTGTTTAACGGTCTCAGGTGGAGTCCAATCGAGAATGGCTTGAACTCTCTCGGGATTGACAGCAATGCCCTTACCAGAGATTACGTGGCCTAAGTAGGTCACTTCTGGCAACCAAAATTCACACTTGGAGAACTTGGCATAAAGGCGGTGCTCTCTGAGTTTTTCTAACACAAGTCTAAGATGTTCGGCATGCTCTTCCTTGTTCTTCGAGTAAATAAGAATATCATCAAGGTAAACCACGACGAACTTATCTAAGTACTCCATGAAGATCGAGTTCATCAAGCGGGAGAATGTAGCTGGAGCGTTGGTTAGACCAAAGGACATGACGGTGTATTCGTACTGGCCATAACGAGTGACAAAAGCCGTCTTGGGAATGTCCCCGTTTCTGATTTTGATTTGGTGGTATCCTAACCTCAAATCCATCTTGGAGAAGACTGAGGATCCAGCGAGCTGATCATACAGGTCGTTGATCCTGGGGAGCGGATACTTGTTCTTTATCGTGACCAAATTAACGGGACGATAATCTACAACCATCCGGTCCGTACCATCCTTCTTCTTAACAAAGAGAACGGGGCAAGCCCAAGGAGAAGAACTAGGATGGATGAACCCCTTTTGCAAGGACTCATCAAGTTGTTTCTTAAGCTCGGCTAGTTCTAAGGGTGCCATCTTGTAAGGTCTCCGGGAGATTGGAGTTGTTCCTGGGATAAGATCTATGACGAACTCTACATCTCTGTCAGGGGGAACACCTGGCAGTTCCTCTGGAAAGACATCCGGAAAGTCACGAACTACCGGGATATCTTCAAGGTCTGGAAGAGGGCTGGCATTAAGAGAATAGAGCTGACGCTTTGCAACTCTAGTGGAGACGGTGACTATCTTGCCAGATGGGTGTGTAAGCTGAACAGATCTGGTGTAACAATCAATCTTGGCATGATGAGCTGTCATCCAGTCCATACCCAAGATGATGTTAATATCTGAGGACTTGAGAGCTACAAGTGATGCAAGGAATACAAGTCTGTCAACAAGGATTTCGTTACCATGGCTTACACTAGAGGTTTGCCATTTGGATCCGGGAGTTTGAATGACTAGTGGAGAGGGCATATCACAAAATGACATGTCGTGCAAGTTAGCATAGCTCTCGGAAATGAAGGAGTGAGATGCTCCAGTATCGAATAGAACTGATGCTGGGTGACAATTGACAAGGAGTGTACCAAGAACGACATCCGGATCATCATGAGCGTCTTTAGCTGAGACGTGATGCACACGTCCACGTTCAGTGGGGGCTGACTTGACACTGATCATCTTGCGTGATGGCTTAACACAGCCAACAGTCTTCTCGGGCTGGGGTGGAGCATAACTAGTCTGAGAGCAGTCACGTGCATAGTGTCCTGGCTTCCCGCATGTGAAGCAAGTCCCTGAGGTTGGACGTGGACCCGCACTGACAAGCGGTCTACCAGTAGGCCTGGGTGGAACATATGACTGAGCTGGGGAGAGCACCACAAGGGATGGCCTCGGTGCATAACCGGAAGGAAGAGCGGAGTTTGGGACCCAAATCCGGCGCTTGTGAGAACTAGAACCGGAGGAAGATCCCAAATCACGGGTGTGCTTACGAGACTCCTCGTAAGTGAGCTGAGCTGTCTCTGCATTAATGGCCTTGTTCACAAGGGCTTGGAATGTATCACAATGATGCAGTGGAGAACACGATGCAACTTGGGGTTGAGACCCTTCCGGAACCTATCTTGCTTCTTGGCATCCGTGGACACTTCTTCTGTGGCATAGCGGGCGAGGTTCTCAAACTCTCTACTATAAGCATCAACAGCCATCTTATTCTGGGTGAAACTACAGAAATCTTCTCTCTTGCGATCAAGGAGGGCCTGGGGAATGTGACGCTCGCGAAAAGCCTCAGTGAAATCTCTCCAGGTAGGAATCTGGCCAGCTGGAAGCATAGCCTCATAGTTCTGCCACCAAAGACTAGCAGGACCTTCCAGGTGGTATGTGGCAAAGGTGACCTTGTCATCTTCAGCTACGTTCGCGGAACGCAGCTTATGAGTGATGCTACGGAGCCAGTCATCTGCATCGAGTGGCTCGATGGAATGATGAAAGGTAGGTGGGTGCAAGCGAATGAAGTCATGAATGGTCGCAGACTTATTGGACCGAAGTGTGGTGTTCTCCTCGATACGTGCCAACAAACGGTTAGACTCACGCTTGTTCCTCTCCATTTCTAACATGAACTCTGCCAACGAAGACTGGTTGGGGGGATCCTCGTCCCTACCGTCTCCATGGTTCTGGCTACGAACAATAGAACTTGATGACATCCTGAGAAACGAAACCAGGGACGGAATCAGCATCAACTATAGATTGTAGAATGTAGGACAAGGAATTAGTATCTCTCGAACTCCTAGGGAAATTCCGGCAGCATAACGGCAGTAAAATGCTCAGAATGAGACATCCTACTAAAATGGGGTAATAACATACTCATCAGCATTACTCAAGGTTCTGAGATCATACTAAACAGACTACACCGGAAATACTCAAAAACTGGGGTATGACTCTGATCAACCAATCCTATGGGACTACGGAGTAGTAACACGTGATCCTGATAGACGGAAGAGAAAGCCTAGTTCCTTAACCCCGTAGGAAAGATAGGATGACTCAGATCAGAAGGCCATGAGGTAAAGGAGTAAAAAGAGCCTTACGTTCCTTCCCACAATCAATTCCCTTACATAACTAAAGAATTTCTAGACTCAACTTCGACCAGTTTGGCTTGGTAATCCTACAGGCAGTCAGGCTCTGATACCAGCGCTGTCAGGACCCCGACTCAATGCCACATCGATCCAGCATGTAACACCTCATATCACTTTGCGGCCTCACGCACGGTATCCCCACGGGTGTCGCCTTACCCTTGCCCGGGACCGTTTGCACCTTTTGGCACACGTATATGATGGTGTCGCTAGCATACATATGATAAAGAGCCCGGGCTGACATGGCTAGTCGTAAACCCAAAGTGGCACTAACTTACAGGGACAGGCATCCATGACCCAGCATCGAACGTGTCGGTCATCAGCGAGTGAATCCAGGCTGTAGCACTGGGCTAATAGGACTCCGGTGAACCGGGCTGTAGCAGGCTAACAGGACTCCGGTATTCATCGCGTGAAATTTCCCCGAAGGGACAGACACAGGATCGAAGAAGGACACATGCCGGCCAGCCCAAGTGTTCCGGAGCAGTAGCAAGCTACCAGGGCTCAGTGGAAGCACTAGGAGACATTTCCCGGTAAGAGAGGCTACTAAGGATAAACAACTAGATAGTCAGATCCCACACATAGCAATACACATTACACGTACGCATAACATGCAAGTATGTGCTGTACAACATGGCATCACAGCATAACTCAACAACTCATATAGATAAAGGCTCAGAAGAGCCATCATAGCATTTATTTCAAACAGGGGTCATCAGACCCATCATACAGAGCATACAAGCAACAAGCGGAAGCATTACATGTCTGGGTACAGACATCTACAAATGGAAAAGGCTGAAAGCCTGACTATCTACAACGTCCGATCAAGATCGTAGCTGAGGTACAAGCTACTTGTCAAAGTCCATGAGAACACTAGTAAGACCGAAGTCTCCGCTGCAAAAACATAAATAAAGCAACATGAGTACAAAGGTACTCAGCAAGACTTACATCAGATCCTACCATACATGCATTTGTATCAAGAGGGTAATGTGGAGTTTAGTTGCAGCAAGCCAGCTTTGACTCTGTGGCTATCCTGTTCTACGACTACCAGAAACTCTTGAGGTGATACAACGTACACAAGTCCACTAATCACCAAACAATACACTACTATGGACTCATTCCCGTCTCCCTACGAGAAGGCCATCCATAGCACTCACACTTGTCTTGAGCATTTTAGAGTATCCACTTCAAGTTGTCTATGTACCTTGTAAGCATCCAAGAAGTCCATAACCGCGGACCCGGCTATTCGAATAGATCATGTTAACCCTGCAGGGGTGTACTTCTTCACACACGCTCTCGCCACTTACCGCCATGTACACATCATGTATCTCGGCAACCTTCAAGTGGAAGCCTGGCGAGGGTGTCGGCCACGACCTGACTAACCACACAAGACTCTAGCCCAGGTGTATCGCCTATTCGGGTTCCATCCGCAAGGAGATCCAGCCGGGGTGTCGCTCACGGCCCCAAATGATGTGAGCAGGGTTCCCAAGCCCACCATCCGGGTGCCACTTGGTACACCGTGCCACGTGTGCCTAGTCTGTCCCAAGCCCACCCTGCCGGGTGCCACTTGGTAGAAAAATAGCACTACCTACAAACACCAGAAACTAGTTGCGACTCCTGGACAGAGACCAAGTTGGTCAATAAGTCGAGAAGGGTCGAGTTACCGGAACCCAATGTGTGGTAGTATCAAGTCATTGGACAACATACATAGAACTCAGTGCTTAAGGACGGTTCCAATGAGACAACCCACCATGTACTCCTACATGGCCTCTCACCGCTACCTTTACCAAATCGTGTTCACACACTTCACTCTCAGCATTAGAACATATCATAACACTCCAATTCATTCCCAATGAACCAGACCTGACACACTCTAAGCAATAGCAGGCATAGCATGGTAGGAACACAACATGGCTCAATCAACTCCTACACATGCTAGTGGGTTTCAACTATTTACTGTGGCAATGACAGGTCATGCAGAGGAATGGGTTCAACTACCGCAGCACAAAGTAGCAGATGAATCGTTGTTGTCCTAATGCAATAACTGAGAGCAGGAGCGAGAGAGTAGGGTTTTATCGAAATGAACAAGGGGGTTTGCTTGCCTGGTAGATCAGCAAGGAAGGCACTGCTTCATAGACAGGCACTCTGGAACAGACTCCGGAGCAGGACCTATCGAGAAGGAACAGTGTCGGCAATCAAAACACAATCATATGCAACAATATGATGCATGAACATGGCATGTAGATGTGATGCTGTTTGAGCTAATGCAACTAGTAATCATTTGGTTTGAAGTCCATTTGAACCAAAGGTTCAAATGCATCCCCAAATTAAGCTCCTATATATGCCATAATGTGTTTTCTCATATTCAGCATGTATAAGTTGGTTTGTCATGCATGAAACTAGTACAGATGGATAGATTACATTTTTCTGATAATTTTTCATATATAAATTATTTTAATCTGAGCTACGGTTGAATTGTTATGAATTTTTGAAGTTTAAAACAATTTCTGGAATTTTGTGATTTAATTTAAATCCAGATATCATATATTGCGCCAGCATGACGTCAGCACGACGTCAGCGGTCAACTGCGGCTGGCTGGGGTCAAACCTGACGTGTGGGGTCCACACGTCAGTGTCAGGGGGTTAAACAGGGTTTGTTTAATCCTAATTAAGAAGGTTAGTGGCGCTGGGGCCCACTGTCAGTGTCAGGGTTAATTAACAGAGGTTGATTAAATTTAAACTAATCCTAAACTCGAATTAGCAGGGACGGGCCCCACTGTCATTGAGCCAGGGGAGGTCAAACCCCCTGGTCAACTGGGCTAACACGCCGGTGTTTAGCCGCCGGCGGCAGCAAACGCGGCGGAGGGCGCGGGATTGCCACTCCGGCGCCCAATCGAGCAGCGGAGGGCACGCGCGGGAAGCGGGGGCTCGCGCGCATCCGGTGGGGCAGGTGGGATGAGCGGGGGAGGCCGGAGCTCGCCGGAGCAAAGCTCGCGGCGGCGGCCGGAGCTCGGCTTCGATGGCCGGGCTAGCTACAGAGCGCGGGGAGGCAAGGGAGAAGGGGGAACCGAAGCGGGGGCTCACGGCGGGCTCGAGGACGTCGTCGGAGAGCTCGGGGGAGATCGGACGGCGACGTGCGGGCGGTGGAGATCTACGGTGGCCGGCGATGAAGACGACGAGGGTGGCGACGATGGAGGCCGTCCGGAGGTTCGTGGCTCGACGAGGAGGTGGAGGGGTCGTGGCGGAGCTCGTGGACTCCACTGAGGGGCGAGGGGACGGCGGGGAGCGCGTCGGTGGTGAGCTGCGGCGGCGGCAGCGCTTCGGGCGCGGGGAGAGGGAGATGTCTAGGGGAGGAGGGAGAGCGAGAGAGAGGGGAAAAGGACCGGGGCGGCGCGTGGCGTCGTTCTAGGGCATCTCGACGAGGAGGGGAGAGGCAGGCAGGTAGGGAGGGAGGTGGCGTGGCCGGCGGAGCGCGCGCGCGTCGGCACGCAGCTGCTTCGCGAGAGGGGGGGAAGACGACAGAGGAGGAGGCGGGCTGGGCCGCCTGCTGGCTGGGCCGGCCTGCTGCTGCTGGGCTGCCCAGGGGGGGAGCCCCAGGAAAGCTTCTCCTCTTTAATTCTGTTTTCTATTTTTTTCTGACATTTGTTTTGATTTAATTAAAATATTAAATCATTTAATTACCTTATGCTAATTTTTGCAGGAGCTAGCTATAATATTCCAGAGCTCCTTTATAAATGGCATAATTTTTGGACCATATTTCATATATATAACAATATATATCCAAAGCAAATAATTATCGGATTAATCCAAATGGCCAAATTAAATATCCATGAGCTCCTAAAAATATTGGTTTGATTTTTATCTCTGTCCAATATTTTTAGAGGGCAACATGAGCATTTTCTTGGACCCTTTTGGAGAAATTTTTATTTGGGTCATTTTCAAAAATGATTCTGAGGGTTCCACCAATCCTCATTTCAAATTTAAATGAGATTTAAACATGATGCACAAATGACTAGCTAGTCTAGGTCATACCAGACTAGGGATGTGACACTGAGGATCTAAAAAGATATACGCAGGAGTCTAACAGAAATATGTCAATATGGGAATGCAGGCTACGCTGCTGACCTCTTCCGCACTGACTGCGGAGGTCAATGCTTTGAAGCAGAGCCTCGAGCGGTCCGAGAACGAGCTCGGCCTTGCCAAGAAGCAGCTCTAGGACAAGGAAGGTAAGTAATACCTTATGAAAGTAGTACCTTATAGAAAAGGATTTGGTTGCAAAAAATGACAGGAATGATGTGGGTATTGCAGGGGCCACGAACGAGGTAGCGACCCTGAAGGAGGCGGTGTCCAAGGCCGAAAGCAGTGCGGCCTTGGAGCGCACCGAGCGAGAGAGGCAGGAGGCGCGGGTGGCGGAGGTGCGGCAAGAGCTCCAGGCTCTCGTGGAAAAACACGAGAGTTTGGAGCGTGACTCGAAGACTCGAGAGTCCGAGCTCGCCTCGGCTCTTGAGAGTGCCAAAGCCGCCAAGGTTGAAGCCCGAAAAGCCCTCCAGGAAATTGAGGCGATAAAGAAGATAGCGGCGGGTAAGGCCTTCTTCATGCAAAGCAAGCACGTGAAAGTGAATTACTTGTTACTTACCCGAATCCCGAGCTCTCCAGGAGCATTCGTAGATCTGCCCCGCAGTGTGTCCGATGCTGCCGCATTCTAACGGGACGAGGAAGGAAGCTCGACGGAGAAGGTATTCTGGTCTCAGTATGCTGAGGCCGGACATCCAGTGCCCCTTAGCGACCAGCTGAAGTAGCTGGTCGAGCTCCACAAGGTGGCCAAACAGGCCATGAAGGGCCTCATAGTTCGGCTGTGGCCTAAGGAAGCCATGCCTGGGAGCTACTTCGGTCTGGTGCGGCGGCTGGTGGACGCCTGTCCATGGGTTGAAGTCATCAAGCACTCCGCCTGCATTGAGGGTGCCCATCGGGCCCTTGCCCGTGCTAAGGTGCAGTGGGGCAAGATGGACACTAAGAAGCTTGTGACAGACCCGCCACCACCGGGCAAGGAGTATCGCACGCCCGAGATGTATTACAAGGGCGTCCTGAAGGGTGCCCGCATTATAGAGGGTGAATGCTCCAAAGATGTAATTGTTGAGTAGACTCGCATGTTGTTATCCTGTGCGCTGAAAACTTTGTTCATATGCGCTAAGCAACGCTTGTTAATTTAAAATATTACCTTTTGTGCGGCCGTTTATCAAACCTGAGAGATGGCAAGTCGTTGGCTTCAGCCCCCATGCCACGAGTGCTGGGGTGTTCGGGATAAACTTGAGCGCTCTTTTTCCCATTTTTGGGTCCTTCGAGGGAGGCGCTCAACACAACGAACGAGGCAACCGAACTTATAATGCTTGAACACTCCCACTTAGCCATAGAATTCTATAATTTTAAATTTCGGTGGAGCACCTAGTGTTCGGAAGGCCGAATTCGGGGCGCTATCCACGCCTGGGCCGGACAAAGCCGGCTCCTCGCTCTAAGCGGCATAAGTCTTTAAGGACTCGAAAAAACCTCTCGAACAGCGACCGGCTCTCGCCCCATCATGATGGTCAGTTTTAGCTTTCTCCACTGAGGTGCTCAACCCAGCGCAACTGGGGCACAATCGCAGTGGTTCTCCCAGCGCTACCTTAGCCGATACAGCAGAACGTAAGGTACCAAAACATGGGAGCCGGGCAAACCCAACTATTGACCCAAGACATGATTCGGAGCCGATGCATATAATGCTATAAGTTCGGGGTGCCGCACTTGTGAAAGTGTTCGGACTTATCACACCATACTTTGGGGAACTTAAGCCCCTGGTGTATTTGGCCGTACCAAAGCGTACGGGTGCAACATGTCATAAGTGAAGATAGGCACAAAGCGATGCATTGTTTATTCAAAAAATACTGCAATGAAAGCAGAATGATACAAATAGTGCGATAAGCGAGGGATGGGACTATTTAACATGTCCCCCTCCAGGGGTAGGCTGCGGAATGGAATGTAAAACAGGTATAATGCTCGTAATGGAGGCCACCTGGATACTCGACGTAGCTTTTCTGCTTCCCTGACTGTTGCATCGTGAGTTCGGCAAGTCTACTGCCGGACAGGGCTTCTGGAAATGGAGTCCTAAAAATAAGAAGAAAGAAAAAATGACACAATTAGGAGCCCCTAGTGCGGTTGAGCCGCACTCTGGGCATTCCGTGGTCGTGCCCCTCCCCCTGTGCCCATGGTATCTCCAGAGCGTAGTTATGTATGCGTGGTACTGGTTTCGCGATTTCGCGAGGGCTGGGGTTGGGGCCGCATTGCTATGCATGCTCAGAACGTGCCAGGTGGTCTTGTTGTAGGTTACTCCAGGCGCGCTTGATGGTGTCCGGCCGCTTAACAGCCGGACTCGAGAGTTGCCTTAAGAGGCTGCTTTGTACTTCCGCCGCGAGAGCCGCTGTATGCTCCTCCGTTCGGAGAGAGCGTTCGGTGCTTCCGTTGACCGTAATGACTCCTCGAGGGCCTGGCATCTTGAGCTTGAGGTATGCATAGTGCGGCACCGCATTGAACTTTGCAAATGCGGTTCGTCCGAGCAGTGCATGATAGCCGCTGCGGAACGGGACTATGTCGAAGATTAACTCCTCACTTTGAAAGTTATCCGGGGATCCGAAGACCACTTCAAGTGTAATTGAGCCTGTGCAGTTGGCCTCTACACCTGGTATGACGCCTTTGAAGGTCATCTTTGTGGGTTTAATCCTTGAGGGGTCTATGCCCATCTTGCACACTGTATCCTGATAAAGCAGGTTCAGGCTGCTGCCGCCGTCCATCAGGACTCTAGTGAGGTGAAATCCGTCGACGATTGGGTCTAAAACCAATGCGGCGAATCCGCCATGGCGGATGCTAGTGGGGTGGTCCCTTCGATCAAAAGTGATCGGGCAGGAGGACCACGGATTGAACTTTGGGGCGACTGGCTCCATCGCGTATACGTCCCTGAGTGCACGCTTCCGCTCCCTTTTGGGTATGTGGGTTGTGTATATCATGTTCACTGTCCGCACTTGTGGGGGGAAACCCTTCTGTCCTCTATGGTTCGGCGGCCGGGTCTCTTCCTCATCATTGCTATGCAGCCCCTTGTCATTGTTTTTGGCAATTAACTTGCCTGCCTGCTTGAACACCCAACAATCCCTGTTGGTGTGATTGGCTGGCTTTTCGGGGGTGCTGTGTATCTGGAACAAGCGATCGAGTATCCGGTCCAAATTGGATGGGCCCGGAGTAGTTCTTTTGAATAGCTTTTTCCGCTGACCGGGTTTAGAGCCTCTGAATCCGGCGTTGACTGTCGTATCTTCAGTATTATCGTTGTTGATGCGGCGCTTGTGCTTATTGTGACGCGACCTACCATTGCTGTCCTTGGTATCCAAACTACCGGAATTTTTGGTCAGGTTATTACTGCGAGCTAGCCAACTGTCCTCTCCCGCGCAGAAGCAGGTCATGAGTGATGTGAGGGCTGCCGTGGATTTCGGCTTTTCCTGTCCTAGGTGCCGGGCAAGCCACTCATCGGGGATGTTATGTTTGAAGGCTGCGAGGGCCTCTGGATCCGGACAGTCAACGATTTGATTTTTCTTGGTTAAGAACCGTGTCCAGAATTGTCTGGCCGATTTGTCTGGCTGCTGAATTATGTGGCTTAGGTCATCAGCGTCTGGTGGTCGCACATATGTGCCCTGGAAGTTGTCAAGGAATGCGGCCTCCAGGTCTTCCCAACACCCAATTGATTCTGCTGGCAAGCTGTTGAGCCAATGCCGAGCTGGTCCTTTGAGCTTGAGTGGGAGGTATTTGATGGCGTGTAGATCATGACCGCGGTCCATGTGGATGTGAAGGAGATAGTCCTCAATCCAAACCGCAGGATCTGTTGTGCCGTTGTATGATTCAATGTTTACGGGTTTGAAACCCTCAGGGATTTGATGATCCATTACTTCGTCTGTGAAGCATAGTGGGTGTGCGGCGCCTCTGTATTGGGCTATATCACGACGTAGCTCAAACGAGCTTTGTCTACTGTGTTCGGCCCGGCCGGCATTGCTGTATCCGGCACGACGGTTGTCGTCACGTATCATGGGGCGCCCACGCGATCTGTAGATCGATCTTGTTTGTCTTGCCTTATCCCCCAATATGTCTCGTAAGTCCGGCGACGCCGGGGTGCAGCTTTAGTGGAGGGCCTAGAGGCCTCTCTGTTGTGGCCGTATTGTGCGCTGGTGATGTAGGTTTATGTGCTTCCTCCTCTAATCGGGGTAGCAACTTGTTTTTTGGGTAGCTTTTGGAGGGGTGTTCGAGTTCATGCGCTTCGGCCGCAAGGACTTCAGTCCATCTGTCGGCTAGCAAGTCTTGGTCAGCTCTAAGCTGTTGCTGCTTTTTCTTGAGGCTGCTTGCTGTGGCCATAAGCCCGCGTTTGAAACGCTCTTGTTCTACGGGATCCTCAGGCATGACCAATTCGTCGTCGTCGAGGCTTTCCTCGTCTTCGGAGGGAGGCATGTAATTATCGTCCTCTACCTCTCTGTCTGCCGCTCTCTCATGAGGGCTGGTTTCTCCATCCTCCTGTGCTGAATCTTGCTGGAGGGGGTTGTCTTCGGCAATATCCGGGGTGTTATTGTCTCCGGTGCCGGAATCTCCATTTTTGCTGTGGGGGGATTTAGAGCGGCGCCGCTGACGCCGGCGCTTGGGCTGTTTCTTGGAGGGGTCATCCTCCGTTGTTCCATCGCCATTCCCATCCTTTGGGATGTCCACCATGTATATGTCGTATGACGAGGTGGCCTTCCAGTGCCATGTAGGCGCTGGTTCTTGGTCGTCTTCGGCATCATCGTCCATACCGTCGATGTCTTCGGAGTCGAAGTCTAGCATGTTGGTTAAGTCGTCGACAGTGGCTATGAAGTGGGTGGTGGGTGGGTTTGAATTTCTTCGTCATCCGCATCCCAACCGTCCTGACCATAATCCGGCCGGGGCTCTCCTTATAAAGAGAGATACTTTAGCGAATTCAGGATGTCGCCAAAAGGCCAGTGCTGAAAGATGTCTACAGCGGTGAACTCCATGATTGGCGCCCAATCGGATTCAATTGGCAGGGGCGCGAAAGGTTTGGGGTCCGGAGATGAGTCCGACACCTTGGAGTCACGAGCTTCACAAGGGACAGGGTCGGTATTCGGCTCTATCATCGTAGAGGTAGCAGCCCCCGAGGCGGTGTCCAGCCACCCATCCTCGAGGCGCAGTCGGCTCCAAGCTAAGGGACAGAGCGGACTCTTGTGCGGCCTCCAGGGCACTGTCCGGCAGCAGAGCAAGATCATGCCCATTGTGACAGTTCGGCGCGCTCGGCTGTGGATCGAATCCGTCGAAGATCAAGTCTCCGCGGATGTCAGCCGTATAGTTCAAACTTCCAAATCTGACATGATGGCCAGGGGCGTAGCTTTCGATTTGCTCTAGATGGCCAAGTGAATTGGCCCGCAGTGCAAAGCCGCCGAATACGAAGATCTGTCCGGGGAGAAAAGTCTCACCCTGGACCGCGTCGTTGTTGATGATCGAAGGAGCCATCAGGCCTAAAGATGACGACACAGAGGAACTCTCAATGAAAGCACCAATGTCGGTGTCAAAACCGGTGGATCTCGGGTAGGGGGTCCCGAACTGTGCGTCTAGGCGGATGGTAACAGGAGACGAGGGACACGATGTTTTTACCTAGGTTCGGGCCCTCTCGGTGGAGGTAAAACCCTACTCCTGCTTGATTAATATTGATGATATGGGTAGTACAAGAGTAGATCTACCACGAGATCAAGGAGGCTAAACCCTAGAAGCTAGCCTATGGTATGATTGTTGTTCGTCCTACGGACTAAAACCCTCCGGTTTATATAGACACAGGAGAGGGCTAGGGTTACACAGAATTGGTTACAATGGTAGGAGATCTACATATCCGTATCGCCAAGCTTGCCTTCCACGCCAAGGAAAGTCCCATCCGTACACGGGACGGAGTCTTCAATCTTGTATCTTCATTGTCTTGGAGTCCGGCCAAAGATGATAGTTCGGCTATCCGGACACCCCCTAGTCCAGGACTCCCTCAGTGATGGTGAAGCTATCCGCGCAGGGCTTCACCTAAGCACTACGAAGATATGACCGGAGGCGTAAACTTTGGAGGGGGGCGCCGCACACGACTAACAATTGTTGGTGTGTGTTCTAGGCGCCCCCTCCCCATGTATATATAGGTGGGAGGGGGAGGGGAGTAGCATTGGGGCGCCCCAAATAGGAGGAATCCTACTTGGGCTCCTGTCCTAGGCGAGCGCCCCTCCCCCTTTTCATTCTTTTGGCGATGAGGGGAAGGAAGGAGGAGGTGGCGCCCCCCCCCCCCTTTTCTTTTCTCCCACCAAGGGGGAAAGGCAGGAAGAGGTGGCGCCCCCTCCTTTCCTTCCTCTAGGGCCTGCGGTCAGGGAAAGGGGCGCACAAGCCCCTTGTGAGCTGGTCTGTCCCTCCCTCGGCCCATTAAGCCCATATCTTTGCCGGGGTTGCCCGAAACTCCTTTCCGGTGACCCGGTATGTACCCGATACCCTCCGGAACACTTCCTGTGTCCGAATACCATCGTCATATATATCAATCTTTACCTCTCGACCATTTTGAGACTCCTTGTCATTTCCGTGATCTCATCCGGGACTCTGAACAACATTCGGTCACCAAATCACATAACTCATATAATACAATATCGTCATCGAACGTTAAGCGTTCGGACCCTACGGGTTCGAGGACTATGTAGACATGACAGAGACACCTCTCCGGTCAATAACAAATAGCGGAACGTGGATGCTCATATTGGCTCCCACATATTCTGCGAAGATCTTTATCAGTCGAACCGTTATGACAACATACGTTATTCCCTTTGTCATCGGTATGTTACTTGCCCAAGATTCGATCGTCCGTATCTTTATACCTAGTTCAATCTCGTTACCGGCAAGTCTCTTTACTCATTTCGTAATACATCATCCCGCAACTAAATCATTAGTCACTTTGCTTGCAAGGCTTCTTATGATGTGCCTTACCGAGAGGGCCTAGAGATACCTCTCTCATACTCGGAGTGAAAAATCCTAATCTTGATCTATGCTAACCCAACAAACACGTTTGGAGATACTTGTAGAGCATCTTTATAAATACCCCATTATGTTGTGACGTTTGATAGCACACAAGGCATTCCTCCGGTATCCGGGAGTTGCATAATCTCATCGTCAAATGAATATGTATTTGACATAAAGAAAGCAATATTAATAAAACTGAACGATCATAATTCTAAGCTAATGAATGGGTCTTGTCCATCACATCATTCTCCTAATGATGCGATCCCATTTATCAAATGATAACATGTCTATGGTTAGGAAACTTAACCATCTTTGATCAACGAGCTAGTCTAGTAGAGGCTTACTAGGGGCATAATATTTTGTCTATGTATCCACACATGTATCAAGTTTTCGGTAATACAATTCTAGCATGAATAATAAACATTTATCATGGTATAAGGAAATATAAAATAAGAACTTTTATTATTGCCTCTAGGGCATATTTCCTTCATGATGAACACTTTTAAAAGATTGGCTAATTTTTTCATAATATAAGTATTTGGTGTTTTTTTGAAATATAAAAGGGAGACTTTGTTTTTGCCACTCTAGTTTTTGCCCACTTCACTTATGTCACTCTAAAATTTGACGCTTCACTTTTTCCACTCTTAGCATTTGACAATATATCATAATTGCCATTCCGTGGCAAAAACAAATTTTTCATAGTGGCAATTGTGATACATTGTCAAAAGTGAAATTAAAAATTATTGCTTTTGCCATGAAATGACATTTGTGATGTATTGTCAGAAGCTAAGTGTGTGAAATGTGAGATGTCAAATTTTAGGGCAGCATAAACAAAATGGTCAAAAGATAGAGTGGCAAAAGAAAGTTTTACCTAAAAGAACATGCAGGATGTCAGCGTGACGAGGCCACATGGTTACTGGATTAGCTTCCAATCTAAGAGCCGGCCCAGCATGGTCTTCCTGGCTGGAACAGGATGGTACGCCGTGGGCCATGTATCCCTGGAGGCTGGAGGCATGCTTCCATGCAGATGTCTTCTAAAAAAAATATCTCCTTGTTTCCAACGAGCCACCGTGGCTCATGGAGTTTCTCATCCGCCGATACGACGTCAGACGTGGATGCCACGACTACTCCGACCGAGTGGTGTTCGACCCGCCGTTGCCGTTCAGAAGTGCCAAGTGGTTCAAAACCATACTCGGCAGTCTGGTACCCGAACATTGGACGAGACTTGCCTGCTTCTTCCCCGTGCTTTCATCCGTGCTTTCGCGTACGTGGCTTGATTTAATTGAAAGAAAATAAGACCCGGCCTCAGGGGGAAGATGATTAGATTAGAAAAGAAAAAAAAAATGACAGCCGTAAGATGAAGTGAAAGCACGGATGAGAGCATGAGAAGGAAGCAGGTAAGCCGGATCCCCGACCATTAGCTTTGCATTTTTCTCAAGCTCCTTGTCAGCCGGGAAAAGAAAGCTATGTCGGCCACACGAACAGATCTATGATTCCATTGACGCGTACGTGTCCTGTGTTATGACGCATAGCCGGTCACGGCCACTAACTGTCTTCTAGCACTGCCAGTGTGGGCCCATAACCACATGGCCACCAAACGTTGCCCTGCCGCACAGCGTGAGCTTCCAATCTACTCCCTCTACACATTCTTACGTGTGTAGTGTCAAAAAAGTCTTACTCTTACATGTATAGTGCCAAAAAACATCTTACATTATAAGACGAAGGGAGTAATATCAAACGCTCCTCCTAGCAGGAACATGGGCCACGCACTGCACTGCTGCACACACGCCATACACCCGGCTGCACTGCTGCCTACACGGTTGGGAGGCGGCCCACGGCCACGCTCGCTACACACAAGCCGCAAGCCTACACCACTATTGTGCTAGGAAGTAGGTGAAGCGTGCCTTCAGTATGCCTCAGTCTCGGTGTGGTATCATTCGTAACCTGCATTGACATGGAGCACAAAGAAGCTTTGGAAGGTGATGACTGTTTGTGTGATCATGCACAACATGATCGTGAAGGATGAGCGTGATGATAGCATCTACGACCAAGGGTTTGATTTCCAAGGTAAAAATGTTGAGCCTGAGCATCCACCTTCTGCAATCTTTGAACAATTTGTCGAGCACGTGCGGACTCACATTGGCAACCGGTATATCTATCTATCAGTTTAATTTCTTGTCATGCAAACAAATTTCGATTGGGTTGTAAGGCTATTTGATACTGTATTTTTGTCATGCAAACAAATTTCGATTGGGTTGTCAGACTATTTTGGAGCTATGTTCGATTTGAACCATTTCATATGCATCATTTATTGTGATAGTGAACGGGCGAGATGCGGCTGAAATGCGGCCGCGCGTTGGGCGCACGATCGCCGCACCCACAAATCCGGACTGACATGGCCCCATTGCCACCCCCAAATGGACGAAAACGGGACGAAATGGACGTCAGTTTAGGGTCGCGCATTGTAGTTGGCCTAAGGAAAGGAGAACAACGCCAGAGATGGAGGATGCGGAGTTTCAGGTGAATGGTAAGAAAAGTCTGTTTTTTTACAGAAGTTCTACGACCATGCAAAGATTCGTTATGAAATCACATTTGTGGAAGTCATGACAAAAACAAAAACAAAAACAAAAACAAAATTGATACTATGAAAATGCTAATTTTGAAAGCATTTTGAATCAATGATTTTGTCTTTTTGCCACGACCTCCACGAAAATAATTTCATGATGAAATTTTGCACGCTCCTAAAACCTTTTTCAATGTTTATCATAAAAAGTTCAGTTTTTTTAATTTTACTGTTCGCCTAAATTCATTTGAGCTCGGACTGAGAAGGTTACTTTCCCAGAGATGAATGGCACCATGATACAACGCAGGCAACAAGTTATTTTACGTAGTACTAAATTGAAAAATGTCCATTTTACTACCCTGAATAAAGTGGGTGGTTCACTTTACCCCCCTAATCTATTTTTCTGCTTCTTTTATCCCCCCCCCCCCTCCAAACAAATCGAAACCAGACAAAACACCCCCGGCTGAT
>NC_041393.1:561325331-561340032 GCF_002162155.2 Triticum dicoccoides | reverse complement strand
CCGGCCACGCCATCCGCCACCGCTTGAGCCCGCCCCGAGTACCCATCGCCGGTGGTTGCCACGACTGCCCAGACCTCGCGCACCACCGCATGGCCCTGCTCTGCTCGCCGGCGGGTGTAGCGGCAGCGCGCGAGAGAGAGAGAGAGAGAGAGAGAGAGAGAGAGAGAGAGAGAGAGAGAGAGAGAGAGAGGAGAGGTGAGATAAAACTAACAAGAGGGCCCACCCAGGTCAAAACCTCCGTCGACTAGTGCCACATCAGCAGCGGGTGGAGAAAAATAGCCAGGGGTGTTTTGTCTAGTTTGGGTTTGTTTGGGGGTAAAAGAAGCAGAAAAATAGATAAGGGGATAAAGTGAACCACCCACTTTATTCAGGTTAGTAAAATGGACTTTTTTCTACTAAATTATACGGTGCAACAGATTATAGATTTTCAATTCCCTTAGGAACACTGTCTCCATGATTCAAGGAGAAAATGACATTTTCACTTTTTCGGCCATCATCTATTATATGAAGATAGCAAGTATTATTATCGGCTTTTAATAGTCATTTTGCATGTGATCTCCGAAGCCAAGATATCATTTTCTCAGCTAAATTATTGTAAATCTCAACTTTAGTAACAAACTTCCTTCCATAAAGGTCACAATCCTTAAGGTCTTACCGAGCAGATAACTCGTTTTTTAACAAAGTGCAAACGCAAGCACTCATCCATATGTGTATACATTCATTCCTATGAACACATACACGCACACCATACCCCTATGAGCACCTTTAAGAAACTGAGCCGGTATATCATTTTGAGATTTATGAAGTTATCGTAGGTGCCTCATCGTTGTCGGGAACGTCTCCTCGCATTGAAAGCACATCGCCGGAATTCCTGAATTAAATTCAGAAATAATGCGAGCATCAGGACTTTAAACCTGGTGGGCCAGGATACCAATGACCCTCTAACCATCCAACAATAGGTTGATTCCTCTTTTTGTGTATTGTTTCCTCTGGTGGCCAAAAGAATGTGAGCGCCAACCTTTTATTTACCTCTTCAAATTAATATTGATAATATCAATGCACTCATGAGAGAAAACATGTTGGGTCCAATGTTTAGGAAAATAGGTACGAAGGCAGTATCCTTAAGCCAATAAAAAAAATCTCGCAAAAAGAGCAAAATAAAAAATAACCCCAGAACTTAGGAACAATGGTATGATCATCACTAGTGGAAATAAAAATATGACAATGACTAGATATATCTTTGACTACCTTCCAGAAGAAGATAAAGAGACAACCCTTCCTAGTTATAGAACATAACAATTTTGTCTAATTTCTCTAGAATAGTGAGACTATGTTTACTAGGTGATTTCGCCGCGCGTTGCCGCGGGATTTTAAAGATAATTTTTGGATAAATTTTGTATGGATGAAAGGACCTAAATAAAAAGCTATTATTTTCAGAAGTAATTTTGTGAGAACAGAGAGTATGCATGTACAGTGGGCCATTGGATATGAAATGATTAAATTGGGGTATGCATGTGCTAGAAATAGTTTTAGTGGATGAAGACGTGGCGTATTTGATGATATGGAGGGTTGCATGTTGAGTTAATTAGAGTTAGTGGGAATCAACTACTTAGGTATTATAGATTAGTCCAGGTGAAGAAGCCAGGGTTTATATGTGATCTCACAAATTCAAAGTGTTAATGATTGAATCAAAAAGTTCAAAAGACTAGTTATGCCTAGTTTTTTTGTTTGCAGTGCATGTCTAAACTGAAGGAAATATGCCCTAGAGGCAATAATAAAGTTGCTATTTTATATTTCCTTATTTCATGATAAATATTTATTATTCATGCTAGAATTGTATTAACTGGAAACTTGATACATGTGTGGATACATAGACAAAACATTGTGTCCCTAGTAAGCCTCTACTAAACTTGCTCGTTAATCAAAGATGATTAAGTTTCCTAACCATAGACATGTGTTGTCATTTGATGAACGGGATTACATCATTAGAGAATGATGTGATGGACCAGACCCATCCGTTAGCTAAGCATAATGATTGTTCAGTTTTGTTGCTATTGCTTTCTTTATGTCAAATATATATTCCTCCGATTATGAGATTATGCAACTCCCGGATACCGGAGGAATTCCTTGTGTGCTACCAAACGTCACAACGTAAATATGTGATTAAGATGCTCTACAAGTATCTCTGAAGGTGTTTGTTGGGTCGCCATAGATAGAAGATTAGGATTTGTCACTCCGAGTATCGGAGAGGTATCTCCGGGCCCTCTCGGCAATGCACATCATAAGAAGCCTTGCAAGCAAAGTGACTAATGAGTTAGTTGCAGGATGATGCATTACAGAACGAGTAAAGAGACTTGCCGGTAATGAGATTGAACTAGGTATGAAGATACCGATGATCGAATCTTGGGCAAGTAACATACCGATGACAATGAGAATAACGTATGTTGTCAGAATGGTTCGACCGATAAAGATTTTCCTAGAATATGTGGGAGCCAATATGAGTATCCAGGTTCCGCTATTGGTTATTGACTGGGGAGGTGTCTCGGTCATGTCTACATAATTCTCAAACCCGTAGGGTCCGCACGCTTAACGTTCGATGACGATTTTGTATTATATGAGTTATGTGATTTGGTGACCGAATGTTGTTCAGTGTCCCGGATGAGAACACGGGCATGACGAGGAGTCTCGAAATGGTCGAGAGGTAAAGATTGATATATAGGGTAATATTATTCGGACACCGGAAGTGTTCCGGGTAGTATCGGGTATTTATCGGACTACCAGGGGGTTACCGAAACCCCCCGGGGGAATAATGGGCCATAGGAGGGGAGCACACCAACCCACAAGGGGTGCCCCCCCTAAGGAAGGAGTCCAAATAGGAGAAGGAGGGGGACATTCGACCCCCCTTTCCTTCCTCCTTCCCTCTTCCCTTTTCCCCCTTCCGGTAGAAGGAAGGGGGGGAGCGAATTAGACTAGGGGCCCAAGTAGGATTCCTCCTACTTGGGGCGCCTCAAGGCTGCTCCCCTCCCCCTCCCACCTATATATACATGGGGAGGGGGCACCTAGAACCCACACCAATGATTGTTAGCCGTGTGCAGCGGCCCTCTCCATAATTTACGCCTCCGGTCATTGATAACCCACAAGTGTAGGGGATCGCATCAGCTTTCGAGGGTAAAGTATTCAACCCAAATTTATTGATTCGACACAAGGGGAGCCAAAGAATATTCTTGAGTATTAGCAGTTGAGTTGTCAATTCAACCACACCTGGATAACTTAGTATCTGCAGCAAAGTATTTAGTAGCAAAGTAATATGATAATAAAGGTAACGGTAGCAAAAGTAATGTTTTTGGGTTTTTGTAGTAGTTGTAACAGTAGCAACAGAAAAGTAAATAAGCGAAGAACAGTATGTGAAAAGCTAGTAGGCAATGGATCAGTGATGGATAATTATGCCGGATGCGATTCCTCATGTAATAGCTATAACATAGGGTGACACAGAACTAGCTCCAGTTCATCAATGTAATGTAGGCATGTATTCCATAAATAGTCATACGTGCTTATGGAAAAGAACTTGCATGACATCTTTTGTCCTACCCTCCCGTGGCAGCGGGGTCCTAGCGGAAACTAGGGGATATTAAGGCCTCCTTTTGATACAGAACTGGACCAAAGCATTAACACATAGTGAATACATGAACTCCTCAAACTACGGTCATCACCGAGAATTATCCCGATTATTGTCAGTTCGGGGTTGTCAGATCATAACACATAATAGGTGACTATAGACTTGCAAGATAGGATCAAGGACACACATATATTCATGAAAACATAATTGGTTCAGATCTGAAATCATGGCACTCGGGCCCTAGTGACAAGCATTAAGCATAGCAAAGTCATAGCAACATCAATCTCAGAACATAGTGGGAAATACTTACACTACTATTGCTGCATCACCCTTTCCTCTTCAAGGAAAACCAACGCAAGCTCAAGACATAGCACTAATGCTGACACCAGGCTCGAGGTGGAAGGCCGCTACCTGGCACACGAGTGGCAGGAGCTGAAGGTTGCCATAAACCTCAGGAAACTTCAGTGCGACCAGGCCAACGCGCTTGCGGCGGCCTCACTTGCAACTTCTCGCGAGGCTTGCACCCGCACCATGGAGGAGGCCGAAGCTGCCAACCGCCATCGCGAGGCGGCTGAGGAGCGGGAGCGGGAGCTTCTGTCTTCAAATGTTGCCCTTGAGCGAGAAGTTGAGGAGCGGCGGGCCCTCCTGGCCTCTTCACCAGGCGAAGCAGCCTTTGCCGAGGCGGAGCTCCTAAGGTGCCATGATGACCTGGCCTTGGAGGTCGTGGAGCATAGCATGGCGTTGGAGAGGTTGGAGGTGCGGGAGCGCCAGGCTACTGCGGCTGAGGATGCCGTCACCACCCGAGAAGCCCAGGTCCAGCTGGAGGTGGAGGAGAGGGTGGCGAAGGCGCGTGCTGATTTGGCTGAGGGGCACCACCTGGATCTGGAGCTGCTCAAGGCGAAGCTTGAAGGCAGGACTGCCGCTTTGAAGATGAAGCTCCAATCCACAGGTCAGCGTGAGAACGGCGCCCGAGAAGCTCTGACTTCTTCCTGGTCTGCCCGCGCCGAGATTTCCTCCCTCCAGGAGCAAGTCAAGGACACCGCCTCCCTCCTGGAGAGGGCTTCGAATGAAAAGAGCCGCCGCCTGATGTTGGAACGCGAGCACAACTGTATGCTCCAAGGTCTGCCTGTAAGAGCTAACCGTGCCTTGGGCGCTATCTGGGACGAGAGTGCTCCTCACCCACACGAGAGTGACTACGCTAGCCATCTTAACTTCTTCACTGATGTTGTGGCCCGCCTGGAGTACCAGGCCATGAAGGCTCGCCAGCTTGTTGAGGTGAGGAGCTGGGGCCTCCTCGGGCATGCGCTCTTGCGCGTCTTCAGCAATCTCCTAAACTGTGATTCCCATTTTGACTTCAACGCCGTGCTAGGCCCCGTGCCTGCGGTTACCCAGGACAAGCTCGCCAGGTGGGTGGACGACCATGTGAACACCTTGGTGGAGGAGCTGGCTTCTGAGGATGACACGGCCGTGCTTATCGCTGGAGCGAGTGGCACAGGCGGTGGTGATGAGGAGGATAATTGCCACTGCTCGGGCAGCACGAGCAATGCAGATGAAGACGACGAAGAAGGCGCGCTCAACTAGACTTGTACTCCTGCTTGCTTTAACCTGTATGACCAAACTTGCAAGTTCCCTTGTGAGAGCATTTTGAAAGGGGGCCCCTCATGATGTACATAATTGTGAGATGTTTTGAAATGATGCCACGGAGCGACCCCTCAGGTCCGCAGCCTTAGGCGGGATGGTGGTCGCGACTTATCTTTAGTTCCGCGAGTCTCGAGCGAGCCCTGATGCCGCAGAAACACGTGTCCTCCCAAGGCATGCCCGTTGCGGGCTCGTGAGGGTCTGACTCTTGCGAGGAGCCTGTTGACCTGTCCTGGAGTGCTTCGTGAGGAGCCAACTGCCGGATCGTGGCGAGGTGGGCGCGTGTGGTGGCCGCACCCTTGATCCCCTTGGCCCCCGGGGGGAAGCGATCAATCCTGACGCGCACACCGCACCCATCCCCCGCTCGCGAGGCGCTCAAGGGCAGGCCAACATTCATGAGCTCCGAAAAACACAAGAACAAAAAGTAAGAGAGCAACTCAAGATGAGAAAAATTCCCGCCATTTTTATAAACACGCGAGAACCAAGTTTACTCCAAAAAGCCGACAAGCAAGTTCACAATAGGAGGCGAAAGCTAATGGCCGCGTATGGCACCTAGCTAGTCTTCAAGTCTTCTCACCAGCGCGGAGCTAAGTGCTTCCACTGGCTGGGCATAGTCATTGGGGACAGTGTCGACAGCCAGCGCGGAGCAAGGTGCTTCCACTAGGACGTGGGTGGGAGCCCCTGTGAGGGCCCAGGGCGGCGCTCAGGAGACTTCGAGGCGTGTACAGCCCCACTCATTATTACGTGACAGTGTCGCGGGCGGAGACCTTCATAGGCCGGAGCCTTGCTTCATGTCGCCCGACGAGGCCCCCACCCTGTGCCCCTCCCCCCCGACCACCGTTGGGGAGACCGGAAACTAGGACAAGACCAAGGGGCAAGGGGGACGCTGGCGGCGTCCTCGACGACCGCAGGCCCCCCGTCACGGGGAAGGGCTCGCCGGCGCCTCCCCCGGTGGGGGACCTACCTCCAAGCAGGATCCTGATCCGTGCAGTGCGGGGAAGGCCCTGCCGCTGGACTCCCCCTGCGCTGCTCCCAACGCCCTTCATGCTCCTGCAGCGGTTCCGCCGTCCTGAGAGTCCTGATGGTAGCCGTGCCCTGGTTCACCTGTGATCCATGGTCATCGTAAGCGTGCCCCTCTGGCATTAGCTGTACCCAAAGGTTTTTGCCATTGGAGATGTTGGCGGGGCTCGGTGGCGGCTCATAAGGGGTCTTGGCTTCGTGTATATCCAACGCCCAGGCTGGTGTGGGGGATCAGTCGAGGCCCTCTCCCTGCGCGTGCCTCAGGTCCATCGCAACGGGGACATAGGCTTCCGGGCTGGCTGCGCCAGAACCACTGCCCGGCTGCCTCACGTTCCTGCCTTCTTCGGTCGCTCTCTGGTCCTATCGACCAGGGGCCGATGCTCCAACGTGGCCCCTGGGGATGTCGCTCGGAGCAGCCCTACGCTGAGGTGGCATGTTCGGGGGAGTGCGGGCTGCACCGTGAGGCTGGCCGGTGCCGAGAGGCTCTTCAGGGGCCCTGGGAGGTGGCGCGTGGTTGTGGCGGGGACGAGCGCACGCCCCTACCACAGCCTACAACGTGGGCACGGTGCAGAATGGTGCTGCTCCCCTGCACGCCACGTCCAGCAGCTCGGCAACCCGCTCCAGTAGGGCAACTGCTTTCCAATAGCCTGCACCTCAAGAGCTCCCGAGCCACGATGACCGTAGCCCGAATGTTTGCTTGTTCCCTGCGCGTGTGCAGTGCGGTTGCCGTGGCGTAGCTTGCAGATCGCGCAGCGGCGCGGTTGCGACGTGGTGCCAAAGGGGAAGGTTGCGCCCCGCGCCCCCCGCGGCCGGCCGCCCCAGGCGTAGCGCGGGTTGCGAGCAGAGAGGAGTGGAGGTCCTCCTCGTCGGCGGGCGCTATCGAGGAGGCCCTGACAACCCGGCGCTCAACATGCGCCCTCGGGGCGTCGGCCATGGCGTTGGTGGAGCAGCGGAGGACCGGTCGATGGAAGAGAAGATCTGATGCACCCCTACCTAGCGTGCCAAATATCGGATTAAGGAATCCGCAAACCCTTGAAAGGTTCGAACTCTGGGGTGCGTGCGGAGATCTCAACCTCCCCAGCCTGCCTACTCGCGATCCTCCTAAGCCTAGCACGACGAGCTCGAAAAGACAAAGAGACACAACAGTTTATCCTGGTTCGGGCCACCTTGTGGTGTAATACCCTACTCCAGTGTTTGGGTGGATTTCCTCAAAGGGCTGAGGATGAACTAGTACAGTGGATGAACTGGCCTCAGGAGGTGAGGTGTTCTTGAGCTCAAAAGAGCTGGTGAGGTGTTTGGGTGAGGATGGATCCGATTGGAATCAGATGCCTCTCTATGGTGGTGGCTAAGTCCTATTTATAGCGGCTTTGGTCCTCTTCCAAAATGTTGGCGGGAAGGGATCCCACAAAGGCCGGATTTGAAAGGGGATAAGTAGTATAGCTTATCCTGACTAAAGTGGTCTTCGCCTGTGGAAAGACCCTGGTCATGATGCTGCGGTAGGCTTGGTGATGACCTCCGTCCCGCCGTCCTGGCGGTCTTGGTCTTGTTGCACCAGAATGGAAACCTTTGGCTGATTCCCCGGGACTCCGCGCCTGCGGCTTGCCTCCCTTGCACCGAAGAGGAAACTGACGCCGTGCGCCCGCTGGCGCCCGCCTGGCTTTGGTCGTCATGGCTCACGTTAGCTGAGCCTCGTGTGGTGCACCTTGCATAGAACTCTCCGCCCCTCGGGAGCCAGCCTAAAGAGGCAGATCCCCTCGGGGGTCTTGGTGTCGTCCTCCTCACGAGGTTTGTCCCCTCACGAGGGTCTTGAGTTGTTGATGCAGAAGTTGGGCCGTACCAGGCCATTGATGGAGTCACGTGGTGGGCCGCAGGCAGGCAAGTCTAGATACCCCCATATCCAAAACGCCGACAGCTCCGGTTTGTAAGAGGTTCGTAATAAAGCTTGGCCCAAATTGACAATGAATTTACCATGACATGTATGTGCCATGACGTGACACCATGCCACCTTTGATGACTTTCTGGTAAGTTTTGGATTTATGGGGATTTAAAACCAGAGATTCCAAATGTTTGAGGACGAGTCAGGACGCCAATACGGTTGTAATTTGTTCCCATTCCTGGCATGGGACCTAAACATGCACCCAAGGACACATGTACAATTTTTCTAGACATTTTGGTGAACTTGAGCATGTATTTGTAGTTCAGATTTGAATTATGGACATAAAATGCCTAGGAAACTTAATTAGTTTATAAAAAGGCCAAACGAACCCTGAATAAGTTGAAATTTCAACATGGATATCATGTCATTCCATGTTGCTTGTAGAAGAAAATACAAGGCCAAAAGAGGCAATGATTATGTTTCACCACAAGGGGAACACGTTTCCCTATCAGAACTATGAAGCTTCTTTGAGAGAAGCTCCAGTTTGTAAGAGGTTTGTAATAAAGCTTGGCCAAAATTGGCAATGTTTTTACCACGACATATATGTGCCATGACGTGACACCATGCCACCTTTGGTGACTTCCTGGTGAGTTTTATATTTAAGGGGATTTAAAAACCGAGATTCAAATATTTGAGGATGAGCCAGGACGCCGATATGGTTGCAATTCGTTCCCATTCCTAGAATGGGACCTAAACATTCACCCAAGGACACATGTATAATTATTATAGCCATTTTGCTGAATGGAGCATGTATTTGTAGTTCAGATTTGAATTATGGACATTAAATGCCTAGGAAACTCAATTAGTGTATAAAAAGGCCAAATGAACCCTGAATAAGTTTAAATTTCAGCATGGATATCATGTCGTTCCATGTTGCCCGTAGAAGAAAATACAAGGCGAAAAGAGGTAGTGATTACATTTTGCCACGAGGGGAATACATTTACCTATCGGAACCACGAGGCTTCTTTTAGAGAAGCTCCAGTTTGTAAGAGGTTTGTAATAAAGGTTGGCCCAAATTGGACAATGTTTTTACCACGACATATATGCTCCATGACGTGACACTGTGCCAACTTTCATGACTTTCTAGTGAGTTTAGGATTTACGAGGATTTGAAAACCAAGATTCTAAATGTTTGAGGACGAGCCAGGACGCCAGTACGGTTGTAATTCATTCGCATTCCTTGCATGGGACCTAAACATGCACCCAAGAACACATGTATAGTTTTCTAGCCATTTTAGTGAACTGGAGCATGTATTTGAAGTTCAGATTTGAATTATGGACATTAAATGCCTAGGAAACTCAATTAGTGTATAAAAATAACAATGAACCCTAAATAAGTTTAAATTTCAGCACGGATATCCTATAGTTCAATGTTGCCCGTAGAAGAAAATACAAGGCGAAAAGAGGTAGTGATTTCGACAACAAGGGGAACACGGTTCCCTATCGGAACCACGAGGATTCTTTGAGAGAAGCTCCGGTTTGTAAGAGGTTCGTAATAAAGCTTGGCCCAAATTGGAGAATGTTTTTACCACGACATATATGTACCATGACGTGACACCATGCCTACTTTCATGACTTTTTGGTGAGTTTAGGATTTACGGGGATTAAAAAACTGAGATTCCAAATGTTTGAGGACGAGCGAGGACGCCGGTACGGTTGTAATTCATTCGCATTCCTGGCATGGGACCTAAACATGCACCCAAGGACACATGTATGTATAATTTTTATAGACATTTTGGTGAACTGGAGCATGTATTTGAGGTTCAGATTGGAATTATGGACAATAAATGCCTAGGAAACTCAATTAGTGTATAAAAAGGCCAAACAAACTCTGAATAAGTTTAAATTTTTGCATGGATATCTTGTTGTTCCATGTTGCCGGTAGAAGAAAATACAAGGTAGAAAGGGGTAGTGATTATCGTTTTTCCCACAAGGGGGACACTTTTCCCTATCAGAACCACAAGGCTTCTTTGAGAGAAGGTCCGGTTTGTAAGAGGCTTGTAATAAAATTTGCGCCGAAATGGATGAAAAAATTCGTCGACATATATGTGCCAAGTCGTGATACCATGCCAAGTTTCATGATTTTTGGGTGAGTTTTGGATTTATTGGGACTTAAAAACCAAAATTCTTCTCACGAAATGTTTTCAAAGAGCACACGGTTCACTCACGAAAGTCGTGTGCCTACCAAACTATGGCAGATGCCCCCCTCCCCCTGCTGCGTGCGCGATCTGAGTCGTGCGTTTTGATTGGCCAGAACCCATACTCCACGGATCGTACGTCTGCACCGTTGGATGCTCCCAAATCGAACGACAACCCTCAGCCCTTTCGATATCACATGTAGTACATGGGTAAGCACTGTCCGCATGCGTCGTGCTAGCTCACGCTTCCTTCTCTACTACATTTTCTAAACAGGCTATCATTTCCCGCCACTCCTCTCATCGGTTTCTCGCCTCTTCTTCAATCGGTTTCCCGCTACTAGTGTCAGTGCTCATTGAAGGCTAGGCGGCAACACACCAGCCATGTAAATTTCGCACACAGTTTATAAAAGAACAAATGTGTGTGATAGGAGGGAATAGGTCCCGTAGGGTGACCAGGGTGAAACACCTTAAAGGCAAGGAGGCAATTCCTATCAGCAAGGTGCCTCTTCCCATCCGCTAGCCTAGTTCAATAGGACAAAAAAGTTAAGCGTGCTCGGGCTGGAGTAGTCCAATTTATAGGTTATTTTTTGCTATAAAATCACCATGACTGCGCAAGCGCGAGCAAATGGTGGAGGTACTGTCTTAACCGTGTGTGATGCAAGTGCGTTGTAAAATTACCACAACTGCGCAAGCTAAAGGCGGGTAAGTTTATTTAGAAATTAGGACAACCGTGTGTGATAGACCAGTTAGCTAGAAATATAAAAACAAACTACCCGCCTTGAGCGTTGCAAAAATTGGCGGTTCCACCACTTTTCCTTATTATAATACACGCATATTCTTACTGGACCGTGCGCGATCATGTGCACTCCCACCCCGCATCAATTCCTTTACCCAAATTTTAGTAGCCGTCGTACTTAAACCATCGCCCACACTCCTCAAGCACCAAACTTATAGTAAAATTGCAGTAGCCGAAGCATTTGAACCGTCGCCCTCCCTCGTCCACCACCATCTACATCCACCATTACTAAAATTTTCAGTAGACGCGGCGTATCCTCAAACACCACCCCCCTCCACGGTCCCCCACCCACTCACTCCCCCCTCGAACCCTAGCTCGCGGCCGTGCCGGCGCCGCCGGCGACCCATGCCGGTCTGCCCGTTCCACCTAACTTAGATAATAAAGTTTAGGTTACCCAGCGATTCCCATACCGTCGCCCCACTCCCTGGGTTTTTAGATGAGGCTTGCGGTGTCCCTCCTCGCCAGATCCACATCCCCTTCTCCAGAATGTCGTAGCCTAAGCTCGAGCACGTATCCCGGGGAGTGCGATGAGCGTTGGGCCAAGAAGGGGTTTATCATGGCCTCTCCGGCGGACGTTGGCAAGGTGTCCGCTGTTCGCCCCGGCCTGTCGATTTCAGAGCAACACATCACCGCGGAAGCCAGCGAAGACGTTGACTATGTTGCCATGCCGAAGGCTTCATGTCTGTGGGCTTGCATATTACTGTATCTCAGAAAAGCTGGCTACAACATCAAGCTCGTCGACAATGACAGCTTCACGGGGGGCATCTCACAGGTTACGTGGTCCATCTCCAACCCCTATGGTTCAACTGTCGTCGATCTCTTCGATGGACCTGCCGCTGATCTCCTCCGCCAAGCGGTCAAGGATTTGAGATCCTTCTATGCCATCGAGCCCATTTTGTCATTTATGAAGGACATGTTCTATGGCGGCGGCTTGGGATCCTCAATTGCAAGTTAGATCTCATCGACCATGACCACGACCATGAAGAGGGCACCCTCAAAGGTTCTTCCAAGGAGAAATATCCCATCTGTGACATCAGAGAGCGCACCATGGGTCTGTGCTCTTCCAACTGGAATGATCCCATCCATGAAATGTGAGACAACATCCTATCAGCAAATCTTACCTTTTCTAGCTTGCCAACCGGTACCCTTTGTTGTAGTAGCATTTGCCGTGTGGTGCTATAACTGTGTCGTGTTTAATTATTTTAGTTATGCAAAAATGTATTGTTCAATAGGGCTATGTGATGTTTAAGTATGAATTGTCTACTTCAGTTTCACGAATGGCTATATTTGGTTATTTATAGTGAGTAGATGCCTTGTTTATCTGTATTTTGTTGTTAGTTTGGTTGCAGTGAGCATTTTTCCAGTTGTCAAGTCGATGCCTTGTTTATATGTAATTGGTTCTTAGTTTGGTTGCAGTGAGCATTTGTCCAGTTATCAAGCAGATGCCTTGTTTATCTGTATTTGATTGTTAGGTTGTTTTTTTAGCATTTGTCCAGTTTTCAAGTAGATGCCTTGTTTATCTGTATTTGCTTGTTAGGTTGGTTGCAGTTAGCATTTGTCCAGTTTTTAAGCATATGCGCTGTTTATCTGTATTTGCTTGTTAGGTTGGTTGTGGTGAGACTCTGTCTAGTTTTTAATGGCTATATTTGGTTATTATACTAATCATTTATGCCTTGTTTATTTCAGTCATTGACAATGTGTTGTTCATTTATGTGCAAGTCAGAACTGTGCCACTTGACTGCATCAATACCAGTTTGAACGGCTATATTTGGTTCTAGTTATGTCTGGTGTAGTTAACACATGCCCTTTATTTCAATTTTACACATCTATCCAGTGTGTTGTTTAAGCATTACCTACGTTCTATTCATTTTCCACAATACCAGTCTGAATTGCAATATTTGATGGCTATTAAGCCTGTTGTCGTTAACATTTCCTTCCATTTTATATATGCTTTAACAGCATGCTGAAACCAACACATTCAAGCTATCATTTGGAGATGATGTTGTTTACCTTTGCTATATTTGTTTGATGTTAAGGTTGATGTACTTATCATGCCTTTTCACTACTTATGCAGGACAACAACGGGAGTGGACACCATTTTCCGCCGAGGTTAGCTTCATCCCTCGGCTTGTACTCCCCCCGTCGTTCCATAATGTAGTGCATATAGATCCAGGCCTGGACACTTGTTAGCTTCTAATATTGACTTGTTGCTTGTAGGTACATATGACCTTAGAAAGGATCCATGCATCGACCCTTTTTTGTATGGGGCAATGACATATTCATGAACAAGCATAAAGTGAAGAATCATATAAGGATTATTAGAAAAAAGATATGAATGGTGGCAAGAAAATTATTTGTTTATGCTCTATCCAACACAACAGTGAGTTGTAGGATGGTAACTACAAACTCTGCAACCTTCTCTTTTTACTGCCCATAATGAGTTGTTAGACAACAATGTCTGAATCTTTTTCGTTCGCAATGGTTCCCGAAGCAGTTCACTCAAGATTACCTCGCAAAGTACATGATTGGTGGACACACAATGAAGGTTAAAGTATTTCATCCAGACTACAATGAGCATCGAGAATTCGTAATGAAGACAGTGAAGGATGGACGGGCAGCCATCACAAGGGGTTGGCCTAGAGTCGTACGTGCATTACGCATGGAGGAGGGCACAATATGGGCATTCCAATTCACCTTCTCTAGCAAGCAAAATGTCTTTCTCCTCTCTCTTTACAGTTTTTAGTACAACTGTGATTCATCATTCTTTACTTGGTGCTTCTGTAGTTCTTCAGTATATGTACATGTGCATCAAATTATGCATTCGTGGTTGAACCTATATCTGTAATAAACATGGTTAGATATGAAATAAGTGATTGCCTACTATCAAATTCAAAATATATGATTTTTAAATTAGGTATTAATAAGGGATTAATTAGGGATCACACTGCACACGGTTGGTGAAGATGAAACGTCTGTGATAGACATGGAGATCCGACACGTTTCTAGGATCCGCTATGTGTGCGATCAATCTCCACTACACACATGATCGTCCAAGAAAAAACGTGTGTGATCAATCTCCACTGCACACATGATCACCCAAGAAAAAATGTGTGCGATCAATCTCCACTGCACACACGATCAGCCAAGAAAAAACGTGTGCGGTTAACAACAACATCGCACACAGTTCTTTCTTACTAAATGTTTGCGATAGTTACCTTATCACACACGCTTCAAAATTATGGACTGTTTGTGATGTTATGTGCATCGCAAACATGTGGTCATAGAAGAACGCGTGTCATAGGTACTTCTTGGATTAACTGTGTGGGATGTACATACTAACGGAAACGTATACCTTGGATGGACTGTGTGGAATGTACATACGAACATAAATGTTTAGCGGGGACTGAATGTGTCGGATGTACTTACGACCGAAAATGATTTCGCTTGTATAATTGTATTTTTAGCACTACTGTATGTATAACCGTATTTGAGCGCTCGTCGGTCGCACACGACCTCATTTTGCCGAGTGTCTGTGCCAAGAGGGCATATCCCCGATG
>NC_041393.1:561263575-561324890 GCF_002162155.2 Triticum dicoccoides | reverse complement strand
GAAGGTTCTGAACGCCGTCGCGGAAAGGGGTTAAAAACCGTTTGTATAGCATCGACACATATCAGTGCACGTAAAACTTGCAACAACAAAGTAGAGGACGTCTAACTTGTTTTTGCAGGGCATGTTGTTATGTGATATGGTCAAGACATGATGTGATATATGTTATTGTACGAGATGATCATGTTTTGTAGATGTTATCGGCAACTGGCAGGAGCCTTATATTTGTTGCTTTATTGTATGAAACTAGCGGTGTGACCCGCGCTTTTGCGCGGCTAGATTTCCGATGTGCCTTTATATCCATATTGGTAAGAGGTAGACATATACCAAAAAAAATACAATACATATTTGTCAACAAAAGCAAAGTAATGCATATATCATCGGACTCTATTGAATTTTTTGTTGTTGTGTTGGTAATAACATATTCTGTATGTGACAATAGAAAACTATATGATTGTGCTGCCTGCATGCCATGCTAACCTATATGGAGTTTTTTTTAATCTTTTCCTTTTCTTCTTCTTCTAATCAATTTGGTTTTGCCTTTTTTCGATGATGGTCCTTTTATAAAAAAAATTACTGACTATTATTGAAAGATTCCCCAATAAGAATTACGATATAACATTAATGTCTATTAGAACAGCCTCGTCATTACTGCAGTTCCATTGTGCAATATCATGTACAGAGACGCTTCTACTATTGTACACATGCCAATATAGTATTGCTCTAATTACCACTATTGCTTAGCTGTGTAATACAATGGTATACAATTATTCATGTGTATTCATAGAAAATGCTAAATAACCTCACACTTTAAATCTTGACATATCTATGTGTATTGCACAGAAGGAACTAAATAACACATGTGCGTGGTCCTCTTGCACGTGCCCATTGGTTTCCTCAGAAACACATTGGCTTGTTCCATCACTTATATTGGCAATATCGTTTCTTTAAAGCCAAAGAGTATAGTGTGCACATAATGTATGACTTCACACTGTTACTTTTGTTTCTTCGTTTGTCATCGTCCCCAATCTATGCCTATAAGTCTGCAGCGTGGTCTAAATTGTACTCCCTCCGTTCGGAATTACTTGTCTCGGAAATGGATGTATCTAAACATATTTTAGTTCTAGATACATCCATTTCCGAGACAAGTAATTTCGAACGGAGGGAGTATGAAATAATGGGAATCAATACATCATATTATCTTCTTCTTTTTTACAAACAGCTCTGAGAATAATATAGAGAAATTAGTGGTACTGTAAATTCATAAATTGCTTTGTTGAGGACGGTCAAGCCCATGATCTAACTTTGGACCAAACAATTTTCATGCTGACATCATCTATGACCTGAATAATTTTAATATTGCCCATTCCTACTGTACGGATCAGACTGCTACTCCGTTTTTTCACCTTTTTTTCTTGCATAATTGCTCTACTTACGGACAATAGTTACGGTAACAGCCCTACAGACAGTCGTGGATGCATCTAATTCATCCCTCCCCCTGAATTTCAGGGGTGGAACCCTCCTCTCTTCAATCTAATGATGCCGGCACTGTCCATATGCTCTAGTCCGTGTAAAGTGCCTTTTTCTTGTGTGCTTGTGCTTTAGCAGGTACTCGAAACTGGTAGTCTTCTGATCAAACCTGTTCAATCATCATGTAGTTTCCAGTTGCGTTTTTTACTTGTTAGTCCCTCTGCTTGGAGATTTCCTATGCTCCATCCATGCATAGCAAATCCGTCTTTTGCCAAATTTTCTCACCCTTAGACCAAGACTAAATATGACAAAAGATGAGCAGAAACCTAAATATCTAGATATAAGATGATGTGTTGTCTAGATCTGTCAAGAGAAAGAAACATACATAACGTCTAGCTCTAGCCTCTTGGATGTCTACATGCATCAGGTCTTCCCTCTTTCACCAATTTGATGAATGAATTGGATCCCATCAGCCACTGACGTGATCTGCCGCTAGAGGTTGCCGGCGGCAGCCCTGGGATTGCGAACGTCTAGCTCCACCCTCTTGGATGTGTATGTGCATCAAATCTTCTCTTCTTCCTAAATTTGCATGCAGGGATTAGATCCCATCGGCGATTGAACGTCATCTGCTGCTCGAGGCGGCCGATGGCTGCCGTGCGCTTGTGATCCGAATGTCTAGCTCCAGCCAGTCTTTTGGATGTGTACATGCATCAAGTCTTTCCTTACTCCTCAATTTACATGCAGGGATTGTATCAACCGGCCATTGACGTGATCTCACTCTAGACGTGGCCGGCGGCTGCTGGCGATCCGAACGGGAGATGCCCCAAGATGATGCCATATATTGCTTGGGTTCATAACTAAATCACAACCATTACATAATATTACCCGTCGGCCTATTAATCTATTCCAATCGTAGGGGCTCTTGAACGTGTCCTAGTATTTTAGGGAAAAACGTGTCCTAGTAGGACATGACTTGTTTGTTTTTTTCTAAGACTTTCCTCTAGCCGTAGTCCGTCAGATCGTTCATTTGGTATCCCACAAAAAAACGTTTATTAGGTGTTTAGCGTGTCCTTCTCATTCACGTTATGGTTGTTGCACTTTTGCATCCCAGATCCATGTACGTGTCAGAACATGTGTGCAAAACGATGTATGTACTAATATTTGTATGTTACGTTTATATCTTAAAATCCTAGCCCTTAATATCTAAAATTAGTGGTTGAGATAATTTAATCTGTGTGCACGAACGTGATGGCTTATTTGTCTCTTGTCTTAATTATATAATATAATAGATGCAAACGCCATGTAATTTCTTTACTTTATCACTAAGCGGCAGTGGTAGTTGTAGAAGCAATAGTTGGCGAGACGACCACGACGCTACGATGGAGATCAAGGTGTCGAGCCGGTGACGATGGAGATCATGACGATGCTTTGGAGATGGAGATCAAAAACACAAGATGATGATGGCCATATCATGTCACATATTTTGATTGCATGTGATGTTTATCTTTATGCATCTTATATTTCTTAGTATGGCGGTAGCATTATAAAATGACCCCTTAACTAAATTTCAAGGTATAAGTGTTCTCTCCGAGTATGCACTGTTGCGACAGTTCTTTATGCTGAGACACCACGTGATGATCGGGTGTGATAGGCTCTACGTTCACATACAACGGGTGCAAGATAGATTTGCACATACGGAACACTCGGGTTAAACTTGACGACCCTAGCATGTACAGACATGGCCTCGAAACACTGGATACCGAAAGGTTGAACATGAATCATATAATAGATATGATCAACATAAATATGTTCACCATTGATGACTACTCCATCTCAAGTGATGATCGGATATGGTTTAGTCGATTTGGATCACATATCATTTTGATGACTTGAGGGATGTCAATCTAAGTGGGAGTTCTTAAGTAATATGATTAATTGAACTTAACTTATCATGAACTTAGTCCTAATAGTTTTTGCATATCTGTGTTTGTAGATCAATGGCCCGTGCTACCGTTCCCTTGAATTTTAATGCGTTCCTCGAGAAAGCTAACTTGAAAGATGATGGTAGCAACTACATGGATTGGGTCCGTAACTTGAGGATTATCCACATTGTTGCACAGAAGAATTATGTCATTGATGCACCGCTAGGTGAAAGGCCCGCTGCAGGAGCAGATGCTGATGTTATAAAAGTCTGGCAAGCTCGATCTAATGACTACTCGATAGTTAAGTGTGCCATGCTTTACGGCTTAGAATTGGGACTTCAAAGACGTTTTGAACGTCATGGACCATATGACATGTTCTAGGAGTTGAAGTTAATATTTCAATCCAATGCACGAGATGAGAGTTATGAAGTCTCCAACAAGTTCTATAGTTGCAAGATGGAGGAGAACAGTTCTGTTAGTGAACACATACTCAGAATTTCTGGATATGATAATCACTTGACTCAGCTGGGAGTTAATCTTGCAGATGATTGTGTCATTGACAGAGTTCTCCAATCACTGCCACCAAGCTACAAAGGCTTCATGATAAACTATAATATGCAAGGGATGGAAAAGACTATTCCCGAGCTCTTCGCAATGCTCAAAGCTACGGAGGTAGAAATCAAGAAGGAGCATCAAGTGTTGATGGTTACCAAGACCACTAGTTTCAAGAAAAAAGGCAAGGGAAAGAAGGGGAACTTCAAGAAGAATGGCAAGCAAGGTGCCACTCTCGGGAAGAAGTCCAAAGCTGGACCCAAGCTTGAAACTGAGTGCTTCTACTACAAAGGGACTGGTCACTGGAAGCGGAACTGCCCCAAGTATTTGGCGGATAAGAAGGATGGCAAAGTGAACAAAGGTATATTTGATATATATGTTATAGATTTGTACCTTACTAATGCTCGTAGTAGTGCCTGGGTATTTGATACTGGTTCGGTTGCTCATATTTGTAACTCGAAACAGGGACTACAGATTAAACGAAGATTAGCTAAGGATGAGGTGATGATGCACGTCGAGAATGGTTCGAAGGGAGATGTGATCTCCGTCGGCATGCTACCTCTACATCTACCTTCGGGATTAGTTTTAGACCTGAATAATTTTTATTTGGTGCTAGCATTGACCATGAACATTATATCTGGATCTTGTCTAGTGCGAGACGGTCATTCATTTAAATCAGAGAATAATGGTTGTTCTATTTATATGAGTAATATCTTTTATGGTCATGCACCCCTGAAGAGTGGTCTATTTCTGTTGAATCTCGATTGTGGCGACACATATTCATAATATTTATGCCAAAAGATGCAAAGTTGATAATAATAGTGAACCATATTTGTGGCATTGCCGCTTAGGTCATATTGGTATAAAGCGCATGAAGAAACTCCATGCATATGGACTTTTGGAATCACTTGATTATGAATCATTTGATACTTGCAAACATGCCTCATGGACAAGATGACTAAAACTCCGCTCTCCGGAACAATGGAGCGAGCCAATGACTTATTGGAAATAATACATACCGATGTATGCGGTCCGATGAGTGTTGAGGCTCACGGCAGGTATTGTTATTTTCTGACCTTCACAGATGATTTAAGCAGATATGGGTATATATACTTAATGAAGCACAAGTCTGGAACATTTGAAAAGTTCAAAGAATTTTAGAGTGAAGTGGAGATTCATCGTAACAAGAAAATAAAGTTTCTACGATATGATCGTGGAGGTGAATATTTGAGTTACGTGTTTGGCCTTCATTTACAACAATGTGGAATAGTTTCACAACTCATGCCACCTGGAACACCACAGTGTAATGGTGTGTCCAAACGTTGTAACCGTACTTTATTAGATATGGTGCGATCTATGATGTCTCTTACCGATTTACCACTATCATTTTGGGGTTATGCATCATAGATAGCTGCAATCACATTAAATAGGTCAACATCAAAATCTGTTGAGATGACATCGTATGAACAGTGGTTTGGCAATAAACCTAAGCTGTCGTTTCTAAAAGTTTGGGGATGTGATGCTTATATCAAAAGGCTTCAGCCTGATAAGCTCGAACCCAAATCGGAGAAGTGCGTCTTCATAGGATAGCCTAAGGAAACAATTGGGTACACCATCTACCATAGATCCGAAGGCAAGATCTTTGTTGCCAAGAATGGAACCTTTCTAGAGAAGGAGTTTCTCTCGAAAGAAGTGAGTGGGAGGAAAGTAGAACTTGATGAGGTAATTGTACCTTCTCTCAATTTGGAAAGCAGCTTATTAGAGAAATCCATTCCCATGATGCCTACACCAACTAGAGAGGAAGCTAACGAAAATGACCATGAAACTTCAGATCAAGTTACTACTGAACCTCGTAGGTCAACCAGAGCACGATCCACACCAGGGTGGTACCACAACCCTGTTCTGGAAGTCATGTTACTTGACCATGACGAACCTATGAACTATGAACAAACTATGATGAGCCCAAATTCCGATGAATGGCTTGAGGCCATGAAACCTGAGAGAGGATCCATGTATGAGAACAAAGTGTGGACTTTGGTGGATTTGCCCGATGATCGGCGACCCATAGAGAATAAATGGATCTTCAAGAAGAAGACTGATGCTGATGGTAATGTTACTGTCTATAAAGCTTGACTTGTCGCAAAAGGTTTTCAACAAGTTCAATGAGTTGACTACGATGAGTCTTTCTCACCCTTAGCGATGCTTAAGTATGTCTGAATCATGTTAGCAATTGCTGCATTTTATGATTATGAAATCTGGCAAATGGACGTCAAAACTGCATTCCTTAATGGATTTCTTATAAGAGTTGGATATGATGCAACCAGAAGGTTTTGTCGATCCTAAAGGTGCTAACGAGTGTGCAAGCTCCAGCGGTCCATTTGTGGACTAGTGCAAGCATCTCGGAGTTGGAATATACGATTTGATGAGGTGATCAAAGCATATGGTTTTATATAGACTTTCGGAGAAGCCTGTATTTACAAGAAAGTGAGTGGAGCTCTTTAGCATTTCTAATATTATATGTGGATGACATATTGTTGATTGGAAATGATATAGAATTTCTGGATAGCATAAAAGGATACTTGAATAAAAGTGTTTCAGTGAAAGACCTCTGTGAAGCTGCTTATATATTGAGCATCCAGATCTATAGAGATAGATCAAGACGCTTGCTACGTCTTGAGCTTGCGTTGGTTTTCCTTGAAGAGGAAAGGGTGATGCAGCAATAGTAGCGTAAGTATTTCCCTCAGTTTTTGAAAACCAAGGTATCAATCCAGTAGGAGGCTCCTCAAAAGTCCCATGCACCTACACAAACAAACAAAGAACTCGCAACCAACGCAATAAAGGGGTTGTCAATCCCTTCACGGCCACTTGCGAAAGTGAGATCTGATAGACATAGTATGATAAGATAAATATATTTTTGATATTTTATGATATAGATTGGAAAAGTAAAGATGCAAATAAAAGTAGATTGGAAGCTTATATGATAAAAGATAGACCCGGGGGCCATAGGTTTCACTAGTGGCTTATCTCAAGATAGCATAAGTATTACGATGGGTGAACAAATTACTGTCGAGCAATTGATAGAAAAGCGAATAATTATGAGATTATCTAGGCATGATCATGTATATAGGCATCACGTCCGTGACAAGTAGACCGACTCCTGCCTGCATCTACTACTATTACTCCATACATTGACCGCTATCCAGCATGCATCTAGAGTATTAACTTCATAAGAACAGAGTAATGCATTAAGAAAGATGACATGATGTAGAGGGATAAACTCATGCAATATGATATAAACCCCATCTTTTTATCCTCTATGGCAATAATACAATACGTGCTTTGCTGCCCCTGCTGTCACTGTGAAAGGACACCGCAAGATTGAACCCAAAGCTAAGCACTTCTCCCATTGCAAGAAAGATCAATCTAGTAGGCCAAACCAAACTGATAATTCAAAGAGACTTGCAAAGATAACTCAATCATACATAAAAGAATTCAGAGGAGATTCAAATATTTCTCATAGATAAACTTGATCATAAACCCACAATTCATCGGATCTCGACAAACACACCGCAAAAAGAGTTACATCGAATAGATCTCCACAAGAGAGGGGTAGAACATGGTATTGAGATCCAAAAAGAGAGAAGAATCCATCTAGCTAATAATTATGGACCCGGAGGTCTGTGGTAAACTACTCACAACTCATCGAAAGGGCTATGGTGTTGATGTAGAAGCCCTCCGTGGTCGATTGCCCCTCCGGCGGAGCGCCGGCAAGGCTCCAAGATGGGATCTCGTGGATACAGAAGGTTACGGTGGTGGAAATTGTTTTTCATTGGCTCCCTGGATGTTTTCAGGGTACGTTGGTATATATAGGAGGAAGAAGTACGTCGGTGGCCGCACGAGGGGCCCACGAGATAGGGGGCGTGCCTAGGGGGTGGGCGCGCCCTCCACCCTCGTGGCCGCCTCGATTGTTCCTTGACTTGCACTCCAAGTCCCCTGGATCATGTTCGTTCCAAAAATCACGCTCCCGAAGGTTTCATTCCATTTGGACTCTGTTTGATACTCTTTTCTTCGAAATACTGAAATAGGCAAAAAAAATAGCAATACGGGCTGGGCCTCCGGTTAGTAGGTTAATCCCAAAAATGATATAAATGTGTAAAATAAAGCCCATAAACATCCAAAACAGGTAATATAATAGCATGGAACAAACAAAAATTATAGATACGTTGGAGACGTATCAAGCATCCCCAAGCTTAATTCATGCTCGTCCTCGAGTAGGTAAATGATAAAAACAGAATTTTTAATGTGGAATGCTACCTAGCATAATTCTCAATGTAATTTTGTTTATTGTGGCATGATTGTTCAGATCCAAATGATTCAAGATAAAAGCTTATAAAACATAAAATTAATAATACTTCGAAGCATACTAACAAATAATCATGTCTTATCAAAACAGCATAGCCAAAGAAAGCTTATCCCTACAGAATCATATAGTTAGGCCATGCTTCATTTTCATTACACAAAATACTCCCATCATGTACAACCCCGATGACGAGCCGAGCAATTGGTTCATACTTTTTAACACGCTTCAACTTTTTTTCAACTCTCACGCAATACATGAGCGCAAGCCATGGACATAGCACTATGGTGGTATATGGTGGTGGTTGTAAGGACAAAAAGGGAGAAGATAGTCTCACATCAACTAGGCTATCAACGGGCTATGGAGATTCCCATTAATAGATATCAATGTGAGTGAGTAGGGATTGCCATGCAACGGATGTACTAGAGCTATAAATGTATGAAAGCTCAACAAAAGAAACTAAGTGGGTGTGCATCCAACTCGCTTGCTCACGAAGACCTAGGGCATTTTGAGGAAGCCCATCATTGGAATATACAAGCCAAGTTTTATAATGAAAAATTCCCACTAGTATATGAAAGTGACAACATAGGAGACTCTCTATCATGAAGATCATGGTGCTACTTTGAAGCACAAGTGTGGAAAAGAGATAGTAACATTGTCCCTTCTCTCTTTTTCTCTCATTTTATTTTTCCCTTTTTTCTCTTTTTTTTCTTTCTTCTTTTTTTTTCTTTATCCTTTCCCCTTTTTTGCCTTTCTCCTTTTTTTTCCTTTTTTTATTTTATCTTTTTTTTTGTAAAGTCCAAAGTCTCATCCCGACTTGTGGGGGAATCATAGTCTTCATCATCCTTTTCTCACTGGGACAATGCTCTAATAATGAAGATCATCACACTTTTATTGATTTACAACTCAAGAATTAGAACTCAAAGCTAGAACAAGATATGATTCTAGACGAATGCCTCCGGCGGTGTACGTGGATATGCAATGAATCAAGAGCGACATGTATGAAATTTATGAATGTGGCTTTTCCACAAATACGATGTCAACTACATGATCATGCAAAGAGCAATATGACAATGATGGAGCGTGTCATAACAAACGGAACGGTGGAAAGTTGCATGGCAATATATCTCGGAATGGCTATGGAAATGCCATAATAGGTAGGTATGGTGGCTGTTTTGAGGAAGGTAACTAATGAGTGCATGATACCGGCGAAAGTTGCGCGGAATAATAGAGGCTAGCTAAATGGAAGGATGAGTGTGCGTATATCCATGGACTCACATTAGTCGTAAAGAACTCATATACTTATTGCAAAAGTCTACTTATCCCTAGAAGCAAAGTACTACTATGCATGCCCCTAGAGGTATAGATTGGTAGGAAAAGACCATCGCTCGTCCCCGACTGCCACTCATAAGGAAGACAATCAAAAGAGCACCTCCTGCAACAAATTTGTCACACAACTTTTACCATACGTGCATGCTACGAGACTTTCCAACTTCAACACAAGTATTTCTAAATTTCATAATTATCCACTAGCATGACTCTAACATTACTACCTTTATATCTCAAAACAATTATCAAGCATCAAATTGATCCTAGTGTTTAATGCACTTTCTATGATAGATTTTATTATACCCAACTTGGATGCTCATCATTCTAGGACCAAATTCATAACCATAGCAAATACCATGCTGTTCTAAGATACTCTCAAAATAATATAAGTGAAGCATGAGAGACTAGCAATTTCTACAAAATTAAGCCACCGCCGTGCTCTAAAAGATATAAGTAAAGCACTAGAGCAAAAACTATCTAGCTCAAAAGATATAAGTGAAGCATATAGAGTATTCTCATAAATTCTAATCAAGTAGGCTTCTCCAAAAAGGTGTGTACAGAAAGGATGATTGTGGTAAACTAAAAAGCAAATACTAATATCATACACGACGCTCCAAGCAAAACACATATCATGTGGCGAATAAAAATATAGCTCCAAGTAAAGGTACCGATGAACGAACACGAAAGAGGGGATGCCTTCCGGGGGCATCCCCAAGCTTAGGCTTTTGGCAACTCTTGAATATCTTGGGGTGCCATGGGCATCCCCAAGCTAAGGCTTTTGCCACTCCTTATTCCATAGTCCATCAAATCTTTACCCAAAACTTGAAAACTTCACAACACAAAACACAACAGGAAATTTCATAAGCTCCGTTAGTGAAAGAAAGCAAAGCCACCACATAAGCTACTGTAATGAATTATTTATTTATATTGGTGTTAAACCTACTGTATTCCAAGTTCTATATGGTTCATACCACTTAATACTATACATAGATGCATCAAAATAAGCAAACAACACACGAAAAACAGAATCTGTCAAAAACAGAACAGTCTGTAGCAATCTGTAACAAACACAAACTTCTGGAACACTAAAAGTCCTACCGAAATAGTAAGTCCTGGAAAATTTTTTTATTGATCAGCAGCAAAAGGAATCAATGCAAAATAAAGTTTCTGTGATTTATTGAATTTTTTCTTGTGAGCGCAAAGTTTCTGTTTTTTAGCAGAATCAAATTAACTATCACCATAGGTTATCCTATAGGTTCTACTTGGCACAAACACTAAATAAAACATGAAAACACATCTAAGCAGAAGTTAGATGCAAAATTTATTACTAAACAAGAACAAAAACAAAAAACACAAATAAAATTGGGTTGCCTCCCAACTAGCGCTATCGTTTAACGCCCCTAGCTAGGCATAAAAGCGAAGATAGATCTAAGTAGTGCCATCTTTGGCACTTGATTCATAAGTAGCTCGCATGAGAGATTCATAAGGTAATTTAATTTTCGTTCTTGGAAAGTTCTCCATGCCCTTACTTAACGGAAATGGGAATCTAATATTCCCTTCCTTCATATCAATAATCGCGCCAATCATTCTAAGGAAAGGTCTACCAAGTATAATAGGGCAAGAAAGATTGCAATCTATATCAAGAACGATAAAATCTACGGGCACCAAATTTATATTTGCAACAATGAGAACATCATTGATCCTTCCCATTGGTTTTTTAATGGTGGAATCCGCAAGGTGCAAATTTAAAGAGCAATCATCAAGGTCATGGAAACCTAGAATATCACATAAAGTTTTCGGAATCATGGAAACACTAGCACCCAAATCACACAAAGAAAAACACTCATGATCTTTAATTTTAATCTTTATAGTAGGTTCCCACTCATCATTAAATTTTCTAGGTATAGAAACTTCCAAATTAAGTTTTTCATCAAAATATTGCATCAAGGCATTAATGATATGTTTGGTAAAAGATTTATTTTGACTATAAGCATGAGGAGAATTCACAACGGATTGCAACAAGGAAATACAACTTTCTAAATAACAATTATCATAATCAAATTCCTTGAAATCCGAGATAGTGGGTTCAATGCTATTAAAGTCATGACCTCTCCAATCCCACTTTTACCAAATTTAGCATCAAGATCTAAGAACTCCGAATTATTGGGACGCCTTCTAACTAAAGTTGACTCATCTCTAGTCCCATTATTATTAAGATTCATATTGCAAAACAAAGATCTAATAAGAGACATATCAATAACTTTAAGATCTTCATTATTATTTTCACCTAATTTCTCTGGTTTGGCGGCCATCTTATTGACTAAGGTGGCTTGCTTATTAGAAATTTTGGCTATAGAATTTTCAAGCCGGGTAATTTGAGAGTTCAAACCATAAAATTCTTTAGACATATCATCAAGCTCCTTGTTCATAAACCCCAAAAAACCTTTTTGTTCTTTAAGCTCTTTTCTGAAGAAATTATTATGCTCAAATTATAAACTCATAAAACTTCTAATGTTCGATTCAATCTCTTCCATTTTTCTAAGAAGGAGGTCTGTACTCTTAGGTAAAGCCATAAGGATAAATAGGCACACAAAAAGACAAGCGAGAGAGAGAGGAGGAGATTGGGAAAGAGAGGGCGAATCAAACGGCAAGGGTGAAGTGGGGGAGAGGAAAACGAGAGGCAAATGGCAAATAATGTAAATGTGAGGGAGATGAGTTTGTGATGGGTACTTGGTATGTCTTGACTTGAGCGAAGACCTCCCCGGCAATGGCGCCAGAAATCCTTCTTGCTATGTCTTGAGCTTGCGTTGGTTTTCACTTAAGAGGAAAGGGTGATGCAACAATAGTAGCGTAATTATTTGCCTCAGTTTTTGAGAACCAAGGTATCAATCCAGTAGGAGGCTCCTAAAAAGTCCCACGCACCTACACAAACAAACAAAGAACTCACAACCAACACAATAAAGTGGTTGTCAATCCCTTCACGGCCACTTGCGAAAGTGAGATCTGATAGAGATAGTATGATAAGATAAATATACTTTTGGTATTTTATGATATAGATTGGAAAAGTAAAGATGCAAATAAAAGTAGATTGAAAGCTTATATGATAAAAGATAGACCCGGGGGCCATAGGTTTCACTAGTGGCTTCTCTCAAGATAGCATAAGTATTATGGTGGGTGAACAAATTACTGTCGAGAAATTGATAGAAAAGCGTATAATTATGAGATTATCTAGGCATGATCATGTATATAGGCATCACGTCCACGACAAGTAGACCGACTCCTGCCTACATCTACTACTATTACTCCACACATCGACCGCTATCCAGCATGCATCTAGAGTATTAACTTCATAAGAACAGAGTAACGCATTAAGAAAGATGACATGATGTAGAGGCATAAACTCATGCAATATCATATAAACCCCATCTTTTTATCCTCGATGGCAACAATACAATACGTGCCTTGCTACCCCTGCTGACACTGGGAAAGGACACCGCAAGATTGAACCCAAAGCTAAGCACTTCTCCCGCAAGAAAGATCAATCTAGTAGGCCAAACCAAACTGATAATTCGAAGAGACCTGCAAAGATAACTCAATCATACATAAAATAATTCAGAGGAGATTCAAATATTTCTCATAGATAAACTTGATCATAAACCCACAATTCATCGGATCTTGACAAACACGCCGCAAAAAGAGTTACATCGAATAGATCTCCACAAGAGAGGGGGAGAACATGGTATTGAGATGCAAAAAGAGAGAAGAAGCCATATAGCTAATAACTATGAACCCGAAGGTCTGTGGTAAACTACTCACAACTCATCGGAAGGGCTATGGTGTTGATGTAGAAGCCCTCCGTGGTCGACTCCCCCTCCGGTGGAGCATCGGCGAAGGCTCCAAGATGGGATCTCGCGGATACAGAAGGTTACGGTGGTGGAAATTATTTTTTGTTGGCTCCCTGGATGTTTTCGGGGTACGTTGGTATATATAGGAGGAAGAAGTACGTCGGTGGCCGCCCGAGGGGCCCACGAGATAGGGGGCGCGCACAGGGGGTGGGCGCGCCCTCCACCCTTGTGGCCGCGTAGATTGTTCCTTGACTTGCACTCCAAGTCCTCTGGATCACGTTCGTTCCAAAAATCACGCTCCCGAAGGTTTCATTCCGTTTGGACTTTGTTTGATATTCCTTTTCTTTGAAATACTGAAATTGGCTGAAAGTGCTAGTTATCGACTATAGGGGGGTGAATAGGCGATTTTTATAAAAGTCTTGAAAACGTGGAAGTTTCGAAGACAAACTATAGAAACGTGGAAGTTTCAAAATACTGAAATTGGCTGAAAGTGCTAGTTATCGACTATAGGGGGGTGAATAGGCGATTTTTATGAAAGTCTTGAAAACGTGGAAGTTTCGAAGACAAACTATAGAAATGACCTAATTGATATGCAGCGGAAGATAAACTACAACAAGCAAGCCATAGTCAAGAACGCAATAATGTGAAAGTACAAAGACTAATAGCAGCTTAGTAGTAAGGATCAGGATGGAAGATAGTATGAAGCCAACCAACGATAGTAATCAAGCAATGAAGTCAAACAGGTACGACATATAGGCAATGACTTCACGAAGACAAACACTAAGTAAAGGGAGGGAGAGGATAGAACCAGTCACTTGTTGAAGACACATGATTTGTTGGACCAGTTCTAGTTGCTGTGACAACTGTACGTCTGGTTAGGGAGGCTGAGATTCAACTCAGAAGACCGCGTCTTCACCTTATTCCCCTTGAGCTAAGGACACACAGTCCTCGCCCAATCACTATGGTAAGTCTTCAAGGTAGACTTCCGAACCTTCACAGACTTCGTTCACCGGCGATCCACAATGACTCTTGGATGCTCAGAACGCGACGCCTAACCGGCTGGAGGATACACAGTCCTCAAGTGTAATAAGTCTTCAGGTCACTCAGACAGAAAGACTTCAGTGATGCCTAACACTCTTTGGCTCTGGGTGTTTGGGCTTTGTCCTCGCAAGGATTTATCTCTCTCAAAGGCTTCGAGGTGGGTTGCTCTCAAACGACAAAAGTCGTGTACTAACTCTGAGCAGCCACCAATTTATGGTGTAGGGGGTGGGCTCTTTATAGCCACAGGGCAACCCGACCTGATATGTCCGAAATGACCCTGGGTCACTAAGGAACTGACACGTGTTCCAACGGTCAGATTTCAAACACACACGGCAACTTTACTTTGGTTACAAGCAAAGCTGACTCATCCAGCTCTGGATAAGATTTGCTCTCATTGTCTTCGCTCGAAGACATAGGATTTGGGTTGAGCATCACTTCAATCATTCTGACTTTGTTCACTTGGACCCCACTTAACAGTACGGTGGTTCCTATGACTCAACAAAGAAGAAAAGGAAACAACGAAACGACACAGTCTTCACGCTCCATAGTCTTCACTCAATGTCTTCTCATGTCATAGTCTTCAATATGAATATCTTCGCATACCACCATTGTCGTCAATATCTTCATACATTTTTAGGGGTCATCTCCAGTAGGTAAACCGAATCAATGAGGGACACTACCTGTGTTATCCTGCAATTCTCACAAACGCATTAGTCCCTCAACCAAATTTGTCGTCAATACTCCAAAACCAACTAGGGGTGGCACTAGATGCACTTACAATCTCCCCCTTTTTGGTGATTGATGACAAACTGGTTGAAGTTTTCAATAGGGATAAAGTATGTGAAATTGTAAAGGATAGGGTATTGTCTTCATAAGTGGAAAAGGCTCCCCGTGAAGATGTGCATATAAGTAATTTGCTTTTGGAATGCAAATGCACATGGCAGGTTGTACTTGTGGAGATCCTCTTCAACTTATGAAGATAATTCATCATGCATGAAATGATATAACTAAGAGAGTGACATGCATAATGAAAAATGGACGTCTGCAGAATGATCTAAGTGTGGAAGTTATCATCGCACATGCGGAATTTATCATCGCATCACAGAAAAGCAAATAAGTAGCAGACGACCATCGAGTTTAAGTGTTACAACTCAAAGAACCAAATGTATCGAAAGCAAGAGTTGTAATCACTAGGCAAAATATAAAGCAACTGCCCATATGAACCCGCTTGAAGACTATCAAACTCATATGCTTCTCCGCCTTTTGTCAGTAATGACCAAAAAGGTTTCAAGACATAGAGCATCTAATCGTTCCCATGAGGAGTAGGTGAAGCAGCTGGGTTGTCGTTGTTGTTTGGCGGCACAGACAAACTTGGTGCAGTGTTGATGCGTGCAGAAGTAGGGGGCGGTGAAGTAGCATCATCTTCATCATCGATCACTTTGGCATTCACAGTTGCCGCGGAGGAAGAATAGTCAGAGTCTTCAAGGGATGGAGTTCGACGTAGGACAACATTCCATGGAGGAGTGGAGTCAAACTTGAATCTTTCAGTGAAGCCATCGTCTTGAAGATCTGCTTCAGCACTGAGCAGTGTCAAACTCTTCCATGATCGCCGACAGGTCTCGTGAGTGACAAAAGCATTCTTGGTGGCAAGATTTCGAATGCGATTGACGTCCACCAAGAGGCTTTGCATCTGTCGCTTGAGCCAGAAGTGATGCTTGTCTTGTTTCTGATGCAGTTCCACAAGAAGTTCTCGGTCATTTAGGACACGAGAGCGCTTCTTAGGCCTTTGGGCAATTGTGCTCTCAGTGGCTTCAATTTGCGCACGGTGAGGCAGACGAGTGTTCCCAGCCATTGGATAGACACGAGTTACTGCTTGGACTCCTTCTATAGGTTGAGTGAAGCTTTGGTGTTCAGCATTTTGAAGACAAAGAGGCTTCTTGGCAGGCTCAGGGTATATGGCTTCAACTGACATATCAACCTCTGGCAGAAAGATCAGATGATTGCGAGCAGAGGGTTGATAATTGATAGTAGAGTGTAGCTTGATGAGGCGCATGACCCATGGAGCATAGAATTTCAGGCCAAAAAGGTCAGATCCAGACGCAGCCAGTTGCCGGATGAAGAATTCTTGTGTATTGAAGCTGATGCCATTGAGGAGGTAAAAGACCAATGTCTTCATGGCTCCTTCAAGTTTTGCAGCTGATGAATGCCCTTTGATAGGCCATAGAGTCCGCCTGATGATGTGATATATTGTGTGAGGCAGATACTCAAGGTCATCAACAAAGAACTCCTTTGGGTATTCAGCGTCAGGTGGCAAAGGCTTCATCATACTCAACATCTGGCTCATGTTAGGCTCTGGCTTATGGAAGATGATCTCTAGTGCATTGCGGTGGAGTTGACAATCAGGTTCGAACAGCTCTCCGGGAGTGGGTAGGCCTGTAAGCTCAATGACGTCAAGAGCTTTGGCTTCATGATGAATATTTCCTATCATCCACTCGAGAACCCATGTCTTTGTATTCCTGTAGTAGCCGCGAATGTGGAGGGTAGCATAGAATTGAAGCAAAAGTTCCTCATTCCAATGTTCTTTGTCTGTCACAAAGCTGAGCAGACCTGCATCACGAAAGCAATCAAGTGCTTCTTCTAAGCATGGCAGTCCAACAATGGCTTCAGTGTCGAGGCGCATATGATGGAAAATGCGCCCTTGATCATACAGAACGCAGGAGTAATAGCTTCACTGCTGATAGCTCCAGAAACGATCAGATGATATTCTTGGCCTTGAGTAGGGGTTCTTTGCTCTGTCAAAGAAGGTGTTGTGGCTTTTGAAGCCATTCGCATTGAAGGACCCTGTAGAGGTGGCAGTACCTGGGAACCTTGGCAGTCTTGGCTTTGGTTTCTGGATCAGAGGCCTATGCTCAACATGATAATCAAACTGAGGACCAGAGGCATTAGGCGGAGGGACCAGAACGGGCCATTTGATAGTGATTAGCTGACCATAGTTGTATGCTTGCTCAATTGTATGGGGCCTTGGTGGCGGAATAGGAGCAGTGGCAATAACAGAGGCTTCAGGCTGCACAACAGATACTTCAGGAGTAGTTGCATCATTGGCTTCTGGCACATTGGTTGGTGCAGGCTCCACACTTGCTTCAGCCATGACTACGTCATTGGCTTCATTTGTGTTTGTGGTGGCAGACTCAAGATTTTCAACCTCCACTTGATGAGCTGGAGGGTCGGGCACTGGCATGTTCACTTCGGGAACAGCTTCTTCGGTAATGGGGGAGTAGGGACACGTTCTTCTTCTTGTTTGTCATCGGCTGATGCAGCCGGATTGTCTTCAGCAGCTTTGGCTTCAGACATGGAGACATTCACAGTTGGAGTGGCTTCTGGAAACACTTGACGTGCAACAGATTGGTGGTGCACTTCTCCTTCTGGAACGCTCGAAAGAGGGACTTGAGGCCTTGGTCCTTTGTGAAGCCTGCGTAATGCTTGCGACACCTTTGGAGATGGAGTTGGCTGGGCCTCATCCTCTTCTTCTTGCACAGGTGGTGTGACTTGTTGTTGTTGGGGAGTACTCGGGGAGTCTTATTGTTGTGGGTGATCAGCCCATGATGCATCCTGAGCAATTGGCGTCAGAGGATGACCAATGCTGATGAGTTCGCTGTTCGTGAGAACAGGCGATGATACCAAGTTGTGTTCGATCTGAGGAAGAACTACATCATCTTCAACATTGTCATTGTGACCAATGTCTTCAGCAACGGTGGGATTAACTGCTGGAATGTCTTCAGCTTCATGAGCCTCAGTGGAAGCAGGTTCATGAACTATCATTCGTCATTCTTGGTGTTCAGATGCAGGGCGAACCATTGAGATAGGTTCAACAACTAAGGGCTCTGTGGGAGCAGCCCGATTCTTCTTGGTTTTGCGCTTCTTCTTGGAGGGAGCAACATCAGAGCCTTCAGGATTTTTCCTTTTTCTGGCTACAGCCTCGGCAGTCCTTGTCTTCTTCAGTTCAGAAGCGGTTGACCTGACCTTTGGCTTCGAGCCAGTCATGCTACTTGGGAAGACTATGCGAGGTTCTTCCTGCCTTGAAGGTGCAGATTCGTCAGTTGATGGCTTCTTCTTCGTTGCAGCCATTCTGGGGTCAATGCCAGGACGACCAAGAGCCTTGCGCTTCTCAGCCTCATTGTAGGCTTGCACACACTTGTCAGCCAGACTCTTCATGTGCTCACGAGAGCCTTTAGCTTCTTCGTGCTTCTTGAGAAAGGCTTCTTTGAGCTCGTGCAGCATGATCTTGAAGTTTTTGACATCTTGCACGCTGAGCTTGGCCACATGCTTCTTGAACTGAGCTTTCTCATAGTCGATCTTGTGCTTCAGTTCAACGATGTGCTGAGCAAGAGCTAGCTCAGAAGCAATGGCGCCATTGAAGGAGACGCTGAGGCCAATGGGAAGTTGCAGATCATCAAAGCTGAGATTGGGGGTGTCAAACCACTCATCAATGAAGTTATGGATGATTGCCACATCAAAGAGAGGCAAATCATTGAAGATCTTTGCTTCTTCCTTGCTCTTGATCAGTTGCTCAAGAGCATCATCTGCAAGATCTTCATCACTGGACAGATCAATGTGCTCTTCTCGCAGAATGGCAGCATGAGTCAATGTCTGATCAGTATTCTTGATGTTTTTCTTTTTCTTCTCCATCTTCTTGGAGATACATGATAGATCTTCAGACTGCACACTGTCTTCAGGAGGTGCAGTGGCCAGTGGCTTCGCATGTGAAGCTTTTGGAGGAGCAGCTGGTCTTGAAACCTTAGCCATCTTTGGCTTCTGCGGCTTTGGAGTAGGAGCTGGGGCTTCATCAGTGTCAGCATCATCATCATAATGATCCACTTTGGCACCTTGGACCGAGATGTGAGTGATGAGGCCATCAAGGTTGTAGAAAGGACCGATGACATTGGGTTCTGCATCACGTGAGCCGTCAGCACGGGGAGCAGAGGGACCAGGGTTGAAGTCAAATCCCAATGACTTCTTGTTTTCCTTGGCCGATGCCTTTGCGTGCCGGAGGTTGCGCTTGAAGAGATTATCGTCACGACACCAGAGCAATGACGATGGGTCGGCATTTTCAGGCTGAGGTCCACGGACCATACAAGGATAGAAACCCTGTGCAATAGCTTCAGCTCTGTTCTTGGGTGGAAGGCCTCGATAGAGAATATCACCCCAAGGACTTTTGATAGCATTCCCCTCAGCGTATTCCTGGGTCACAAACTTGTATTTAAACCATTGTTCAGCCAAATATCGTTGAATCCATTTGATTCGTGTCTTGCGCTGATTATAATTCTCTTCAGGATCTGTCTTGCAAAGCTCCGCGAGGTCATCAGGCAAATCTTTTGATGTTCCCCCACGATGCTGTCTCCCGCCCTTCCTTACTGATTTCTCTGCAGCCATGAATTTCAAACTGAACGGCTTCAACACGTTCAGAGGCTTCAAAGGCTTTCGCTTGCTGGACAAACAGGAACTGGCTTTGGGAGAGTTAATGTGTTGCTGTAAGAATTCTGCAAACGAATGCAGACTATGAGAACCAAGGGATTCTCCCACGGACATGTACCTGTGATAGCATTAGAGATGCGAGGGAAGGGGAAGAGGTCATATGCATTCTCAGAAGATTTTGAAGATAAATCAGTTTGAAGACATTGACCTCATGATGCAAAGACCTTCACTTATATGTTGAGAGTTGGTTCCAGATTTTTACGAATCCATGAATAAGTACAAGTGAGGAATCTAACTAGATATGAAGCTTAAGTGAATATACTAGGCAGTATGAGATGCAGACAGAATAGATCTAACATTGTATAGGCAAAAACCAATTTTGGTAAATAGGATGAATCTTTGAGGATCAAAAAGATGGTAAAAATAGAGTTGTATTTACCACACGAAGAACTGCTAGATGGGATGAATAGGAGACCGAGCAGTTCAATCCACTGTGCCCTAACTTGGCGAAGGGGGACACCTACGGCGGCGGCGGAGAGGACGATGTCCACGGCTGGCGTGAGGACGACGTCGGAGAAGTCGCGATAGCTAAGCGCTTCGTCGCCGGCATCGTCGAGAGCTAGCGGTGGCGCTAGGGTTTTGACGAGGTGGAGAGGTGGAAGAAGGTTTTCTTTACCGTAGGGGACATGTATTTATAAGAAAGTGTGCGGCACTGTGCAATTATGCAGGTGCCCCTAGCGGTTCACATCTGAGGGGCACGTGGCAAGCATGCAACATACTCAGAGTTGTCCCACGTTCCCACGCCTGCCAGGTTTGTTGGATGGTTGTTCCGGCTTCTCCGGATTTCAAACAATAAGGATGAATCATTTAAAACAGACTTAATGTTTGTCTCTGTCTTCTGCTGACAAGGACGCAAAGAAGACATTCGACAGTTTCAATAGAATGCATATGATTTGGACAGATAGAGTTTGAGATAGAAAGCACAAAGAGATTAGGGTTTGATCACATTCACTTAGTTCAAAAGATTCAACTAGGAAGACATAGCTATAAGTGAACGATGTAGAGGACTGAACACTAGTATATATATCAGAAAGCAATCAAATCAACATAGTGAAGAAAATCATGAAGATAAGTTGGAATTGAAGACAAACCAAATGCGAAGACATTGCAAAAATAACGCCATGAGTGAAACACTTCAAATGGAGAGAAATTTGGTGGTGGCGTTACCCACCGTATAGGAAGTATTAGACCCAGACACGGCGCACAATTATCGTGGCGCTCCGAAGTCAAATTCCATGTTAATGTATTCACGCTCAGAATGTAAGTCTTCATTGATTGAAGATATACTTTACTTCGTGTGTTGCACATCTAAGTCATTAACATGCATAAGTGTTAGGATGTGTGCCTGATCATAGGACATTTGAGGATTCCAAGATATTAGCTCACGCCGTAACTTGCAAAACTTTTTCTCGTCCAAGGGCTTCGTGAAGATATCTACCAGTTGCTCTTCAGTGTTGACGTGAATGATGTCAATATCTTTCTTCATGACATGATCTCTGAGAAAGTGATGACGGATTTCAATGTGCTTTGTCTTCGAGTGCTGGATTGGATTGTTGGCAATCTTGATGGCGCTTTCGTTGTCGCAGAAGAGAGGTACTTGTTTCAGATTGATGCCATAGTCCTTGAGAGTTTGCTTCATCCATAGAAGCTGAGCGCAGCAAGATCCAGCAGCAATGTATTCAGATTCAGCAGTTGAGAGTGATACACAGTTCTGCTTCTTTGAAGACCAACAGACAAGTGATCGTCCCAGAAAGTGACATGTGACTGATGTAGACTTGCGATCCACCTTGTCACCGGCATAATCAGCATCCGAGAATCCAACCAGATCAAATTTTGAGCCCTTTGGATACCATAATCCGAGTGTTGGGGTGTAAGCCAAATATCGAAGAATTCGCTTCACAGCTAAGTGATGCGATTCCTTTGGTGCCGCTTGGAATCGAGCACACATGCAAACACTAAGCATAATATCTGTCCTAGATGCACATAGGTAAAGTAAGGAACCAATCATGGAGCGGTATACCTTTTGATCGAACTCTTTACCATTGTCGTCGGGACCCAGATGGTGTTTGGCTGGCATTGGCGTCGTGTAACCTTTGCAATCTTGCATTCCAAACTTCTTCAGACAATCTTTGAGGTATTTTTCTTGAGATATGAAGATGTCATTCCTTTGCTGACGAATTTGAAGACCAAGGAAGAACTTCAGCTCACCCATCATGGACATCTGATATTGCTCTTGCATCATATATCCAAACTCATCACTATACTTCTGGTTGGTGCAGCTGAAGATAATGTCATCCACATATATTTGGCACACAAACAGTTCACCATCATATGTCTTCGTGAAGAGTGTGGGATCAAGGGATTCAGGTTTGAAGCCTTTGCTCTTCAGGAAGTCTTTGATCGTATCATATCAGGCGCAAGGAGCTTGTTTGAGGCCATACAGTGCTTTGTTTAGCTTGTACACCATATCAGGATGTTTTGGATCTTCAAAGCCAGGTGGTTGAGCAACGTATACTTCTTCTTCAATCTTGCCATTGAGAAATGCACTCTACACATCCATTTGATATAGCAAGATGTTGTGGTGGTTAGCATAGGCTAGCAGTATGCGAATAGCTTCAAGCCTAGCCACAGGAGCAAATGTTTCATCGAAGTCAATTCCTTCAACTTGGGTATATCCTTGAGCCACAAGACGTGCTTTGTTTCTAACGACTTGACCATGCTCATCTTGCTTGTTTCGATATATCCATTTTGTGCCAATAATGTTATGCTTGCGATGGTCAGGTCACTTGACTAGTTCCCAAACATTGTTCAGCTTGAACTGTTGAAGTTCTTCTTGCATAGCTTGTATCAATTCAGGTTCCATAAAGGCTTCAGCAAGTTTCTTGGGTTCTGATATTGACACAAAAGAAAAGTGCCCACAGAAATTTGCTAACTGTGTTTCTCTTGAGCGAGTAAGTGGACCAGGTGCATTGATGCTATCAATTATCTTCTCAATTTGTACTTCATTTGCAACTCGAGGATGAACTGGACGAAGACCTTGCTCTTGCTGATCATTGTCATCATTGGGAGGATTGTCTTCAGTTTGAGAATTGTCTTCAGGTTGGTTAGGTGCAGAAATGATAAGTTCCTCTTCAGGCTGTGCTTCAGAAGGCATGATTTCACCAGTTCCCATCAGCTTGATAGATTCGCTGGGCGGAGCTTCATCTAGTGTACTTGGCAGGAGCTCTCTTTATGAACCATTGGTTTCATCAAATCGCACGTCCACAGTTTCGACAATTTTGTAGAGATAGAGGTTGAAGACTCTGTAAGAGTGCGAGTCCTTTCCGTAACCGAGCATGAAGCCTTCGTGAGCTTTAGGTGCAAATTTTGACTTGTGATGGGGATCCTTGATCCAGCACCTAGCTCCAAATACTCTGAAGTAGCTGACATTTGGCTTCTTGCCAGTAAGGAGCTCGTAGGATGTTTTGTTCAGAAGCTTATGGATGTAAACACGATTGATGATGTGACATGCTGTATCAATAGCTTCAGGCCAAAACTTTCTTGGTGTCTTGTACTCGTCGAGCATTGTTCGAGCCATCTCAATGAGGGTTCTATTCTTGCGCTCTATGATGCCATTTTGCTGAGGTGTGTATGGAGCAGAGAACTCATGAGTGATTCCCATTGTATCCAGATAAAGATCAAGCCCGGTGTTTTGGAACTTAGTGTTGTTGTCACTTCTGATATGCTTGATCTTGACGCCATAATTGTTCATGGATCGATTGGCGAAGCGTCTGAAGACATCTTGCACTTCAGTCTTGTAGAGAATTATGTGCACCCATGTATATCTTGAGTAGTCATCAACAATGACGAAGCCATAGAGACAAGCAGTTGTTGTGAGGGTAGAGTAGTGAGTAGGGCCAAATAAGTCCATGTGTAACAGCTCGAAGGGTTGAGATGTCTTCATGATTGTCTTCGAGGGGTGCTTTGCCCTAGTCATCTTTCCAGCTTCGCGGGCGCCACACAAATGATCCTTCTTGCACTTGACACCTTCGATTGGCGAGTGTGTGTAAGTTCCTCATGCCAGCATGCCCCAGCCTCCGATGCCAGAGCCAGTATTCTGAAGCTTTTGCAAGAAGACATACGGCAAGCTGTGGACCTGCTAAGAAATCTACCATGTATAGATCATCTTTCCGATACCCTTCAAAGACTAGATACTTGTTAGATTCCATTAGTACAAGGCAACGGTATTTTCCGAATAGCACAAGCATGTTCAAGTCACAAAGCATTGAGACAGACATTAAGTTGAAACCAAGGGATTCAACAAGCATCACTTTATCCATGTGTTGATCCTTTGAGATTGCAACTCTACCTAGACCCAATACCTTGCTTTTACCAGTGTCAGCAAATGTGATGTGAGTCTTGTCTGATGGACATAAGGTTGAGTCCATGAGAAGACTTCGATCACCAGTCATATGATTAGTGCATCCGCTATCCATAATCCATTCTAAAGCATGAGGTATCATACCCTACAGTACAGTTAGGGGGATAGGCTTCACCAACAGTATTGTGAAGCATAAATATTGGACGAGCAAGAGGATTATTGAAGCTCAGATCAAGATTAGGACAGGTAGAATGAATGGCAAACAATTCGGGAACAAAATACATAGTGAGACCATTTGGGCATTTGATCTTGCACCCTACTAGATGTTTTAGGTCCCCAGCAATAGCATCAGACGCCTTTGATTTTCGGCTGGAGACCCTTCCCTGCAAAAGAAAGTTAATTCTTCTTAACCACCCACATCTTCAGGGGTGGCTTAGAAGCAATGAGTCTAAGTACAGCATCTGAGAACTTCGGCTTTGGAGCCCTAGCCAATAGCCTTGCAGGAGATGAATGATACTCATATGAATAAGCAGAAAAGTTCTTAGTTCTATGAACATAGCGGTTTGAAGACACACGCTCATATTCATAAGTTTGAGTACGATTTCCCTGCAAAACATTGGCGTTAGGGTGACTCAGGTAAGTCCTCTATCTGTATGAAGCCTTTGGACCATATGACGCCTTAGGTCTGGGGTTTGTCTTCTTCCCTGGTGGTGTCATGATCACATTCACTGGAAGATTCTCAAGATAGCTTTTGGGAACCCAGATCTTCTTCATAGGTGGTCCATTCCTGCAGTTAGTACCAATATACCTGGCAAACACTTCACCATTCTGATTCTTGAACAACTTATAGTTTGCATCAAGGGATTCATCAATGATAATAGGATTAGCACAGGTAAAGCCAGATAAGGTGGATGGATCCACTGAAGGTCCCTTTGCAGCAACCCATGTGGTTTTGGGATACTGCTTAGGCTTCCAGTAGGAACCATCAACATTCATTTTCCTCTCGAACCCAACACCCTCTTTCCTAGGGTTTCGGTTCAAGATCTGCTTTTTGAGGATATCACATAGTGTCTGATGCCCCTTGAGACTTTTGTACATGCCTGTCATGTACAATTCCTTCAGCCCTGCATCATCAGTGATACTTGCATTGTCCTCAGATGAGGAATTAGTGACAGCAGAGACATATGAAGAATTTGTAGCATTAGATGCATTTGAACATTCAGGTGAGGAATTAGTAGTTTCACGTTCAATGCATTTCAGACATGGAGGAACAAATTCTTCCTGTGTATCGCTGATTTGTTGAGTAAGTAATGAATCGCGCTCCTTCTGAAGATCTTCATAATCCACTCTTAGCTTTTCAAGATCTTGCTTTCTTTGAAGACATTCAGAAGAAAGCTTCTCGTGATCAGACAAGAGATTATTATGTTGATCTTGAAGGGCGTCAAACCTGGAATGAAGTCTCTGAAGACTCTCGGCCAATGCTTTTGACTGATCCATTTCTTCACCCAACATATCATCGCTCTTACTAAGCATGTATTGAACCTTTTCCAAGGCTCTTTGTTGTTTAGTGGCAAGGGAAGCAAGTTTGACATAGCTGGGGCCAAATTCATCACCTGATTCATCATCACTAGATTCAGAAAGGTAGCATTCAGTTACCTTAGCACCCCCTGCCATGAGGCATGGTGAAGATGATGCCGATTCAGGTGCAAAGGTCATCTCTTTGAGAGACTACTTGTAATCCTCAAACCAAGGATGATGACGAGTACGATGACCTTCATAGACCTCAGAAAGCCGGTCCCAGATTAGCTTCGCGTGATTGAGGTGCATGACGTTCCTGAACTGATTTCGGGACAGACAAGAGCAGATGACATCCTTCGCCGTGAGGTTCAGTAGTGTGTACTTGCGAATGTCATCAGCCTCCGCCATCTTGCATACATTGGTAAGACCAATCTCAGTGACGGTCCACAGTTCGCTGTCCATAGCCACGAGTCGCTTCTTCATCATGGCCTTCCACCGAGGATACTCATGACCGTCAAAGGTGGGGCAAGATACGTTCGTCAATCCTGCAGTCGACATAGCTAAACTCCAGGTGGTTAAACCGAATCACACAGAACAAGGGAGTACCTTGCTCTGATACCAATTGAAAGTGCTAGTTATCGACTAGAGGGGGGTGAATAGGCAATTTTTATGAAAGTCTTGAAAACGTGGAAGTTTCGAAGACAAACTATAGAAATGACCTAATTGATATGCAGCGGAAGATAAACTACAACAAGCAAGCCATAGTCAAGAATGCAATAATGTGAAAGTACAAAGACTAATAGCAGCTTAGTAGTAAGGATCGGGATGGAAGATAGTATGAAGCCAACCAATGATAGTAGTCAAGCAATGAAGTCAAACAGGTACGACATATAGTCAATGACTTCACGAAGACAAACACTAAGTAAAGGGAGGGAGAGGATAGAACCAGTCACTTGTTGAAGACACATGATTTGTTGGACCAGTTCCAGTTGCTGTGACAACTGTACGTCTAGTTAGGGAGGCCGAGATTCAACTCAGAAGACCGCGTCTTCACCTTATTCCCCATGAGCTAAGGACACACAGTCCTCGCCCAATCACTCTGGTAAGTCTTCAAGGTAGACTTCCGAACCTTCACAGTCGTTCACCGGCGATCCACAATGACTGGATGCTCAGAACGCGGCGCTAACCAGCTGGAGGATACATAGTCCTCAAGTGTAATAAGTCTTCAGGTCACTCAGGCAGAAAGACTTCAGTGATTCCTAACACTCTTTGGCTCTGGGTGTTTGGGCTTTGTCCTCGCAAGGATTTCTCTCTCTCAAAGGCTTTGAGGTGGGTTTCTCTCAAACGACAAAAGCCGTGTACTAACTCTGAGCAGCCACCAATTTATGGTGTAGGGGGTGGGCTATTTATAGCCATAGGGCAACCCGACCTGATATGTCCGAAATGACCCTGGGTCACTAAGGAACTGACACGTGTTCCAACGGTCAGATTTGAAACACACACGGCAACTTTACTTGGGCTACAAGCAAAGCTGACTCATCCAGCTCTGGATAAGATTTGCTCTCATTGTCTTCGCTCGAAGACATAGGATTTGGGTTGAGCATCACTTCAGTCATTCTGACTTTGTTCACTTGGACCCCACTTAACAGTATGGTGGTTCCTATGACTCAACAAAGAAGAAAAGGAAACAACGAAATGACACAGTCTTCGCGCTCCACAGTCTTCACTCAATGTCTTCTCATGTCATAGTCTTCAATATGAATATCTTCACATACCACCATTGTCGTCAATATCTTCATACATTTTTAGGGGTCATCTACGGTAGGTAAACCGAATCAATGAGGGACACTACCTGCGTTATCCTGCAATTCTCACAAATGCATCAGTCCCTCAACCAAATTTGTCGTCAATACTCCAAAACCAACTAGGGGTGGCACTAGATGCACTTACATAGGCAAAAATAGCAATATGGGTTGGGCCTCAGGTTAGTAGGTTAGTCCCCAAAATGATATAAATGTGTAAAATAAAGCCCATAAACATCCAAAACAGGTAATATAATAGCATGGAACAATCAAAAACTTAATAGGACTTTCACAAAACACATACCTTGATAAAGTTTTGAAGAAGTTCAAAATGGATCAGTCAAAGAAAGGGTTCTTGCCTGTGTTACAAGGTGTGAAGTTGAGTCAGACTCAATGCCCGACCACTACAGAAGATAGAGAGAAAATGAAAGTCATTCCATATGCCTCATCAATACATTCTATCATGTATGTTATGCTGTGTACCACACCTGATGTGTGCCTTGCTATAAGTTTAGCAGGGACGTACCAAAGTAATCCAGGGGTGGATCACTGGACAACGGTCAAGAACATCCTGAAGTACCTGAAAAAGACTAAGGATATTTTTCTCATTTATGGAGGTGACAAAGAGCTCGTCATAAATGGTTATGTTGATGCTAGATTTGATACTGATCCGGATGATTCTAAGTCACAAACCGGATACGTATTTATATTGAATGGTGGAGCTGTCAGTTGGTGCAGTTCCAAGCAAAGCGTCATGGCGGGATCTACGTGTGAAGTAGAGTACATAGCTGCATCGGAAGCGGAAAATGAAGGACTCTGGATGAAGGAGTTCATATCTGATCTAGGTGTAATACCTAGTGCATCGGGTCCAACGGAAATCTTTTGTGACAATACTGGAGCAATTGCCTTAGCAAAGGAATCCAGATTTCACAAAAAGACCAAACACATCAAGAGACGCTTCAACTCCATCCGCGGTCTTGTCAAGGAGGGAGACATAGAGATTTGCAAAAACATACGGATCTTAATGTAGCAGACCCATTGACTAAGCCTCTTCCATGAGAAAAACATGATCAACACCAAGACTTCGTGGGTGTTAGAATCATTACAATGTAATCTAGATTATTGACTCTAGTGCAAGTGGGAGACTGAAGGAAATATGCCCTAGAGGCAATAATAAAGTTGTTATTTTATATTTCCTTATTTCATGATAAATGTTTATTATTCATGCTAGTACATGTGTGGATACATAGACAAAACACCGTGTCCCTAGTATGTCTCTACTAAACTAGCTCATTAATCAAAGATGGTTAAGTTTCCTAATCATAGATATCTGTTGTCATTTGATGAACGGGATCACATCATTAGAGATGTGATGGACAATACGCATCAGTTAGCTTAGCATAATGATCGTTCAGTTTTATTGCTATTGCTTTCTTCATGTCAAATACATATTCCTCCGACTATGAGATTATGCAACTCTCAGATACCGGAGGAATGCCTTGTGTGCTATCAAACGTTACAATGTAACTGGGTGATTATAAAGATGCTCCACAGGTATATCCGCAGGTGTTTGTTGGGTTGGCATAGATAGAGATTAGGATTTTTCACTCTGAGTATCGAAGAGGTATCTCTGGGCCCTCTCGGTAATGCACATCATAAGAAGCCTTGCAAGCAAAGTGATTAATGAGTTAGTTGCAGGATGATGCATTTTATAGAATGAGTAAAGAGACTTGTCGGTAACGAGATTGAACTAGGTATGAAGATACCGATGATCGAATCTCGGGCAAGTAACATATCGATGACAAAGGGAATAACGTATGTTGTCATAATGGTTCGACCGATAAAGATCTTCATAGAATATTGCTACGTCTTAAGCTTGCGTTGGTTTTCCCCGAAGAGGAGAGGGTGATGCAGCAAGTGTAGCATAAGTATTTCCCTCAGTTTTGAGAACCAAGGTATCAATCCAGTAGGAGGCTCCTCAAAAGTCCCACGCACCTACACAAATAAACTGAGAACTCGCAACTAACGCGATAAAGGGGTTGTCAATCCCTTCACGGCCACTTGTGAAAGTGAGATCTGATAGAGATAGTATGATAAGATAAATATATTTTTGGTATTTTATAATATAGATGCAAAAAGTAAAGATGCAAATAAAAGTAACTTTGGAGCAAATATGATAAGAGATAGACCCGGGGGCCATAGGTTTCACTAGAGGCTTCTCTCGAGATAGCATAAGTATTACGGTGGGTGAACAAATTACTGTCGAGCAATTGATAGAAAAGAGAATAATTATGAGATTATCTAGGCATGATCATGTATATAGGCATCACGTCCATAACAAGTAGACCGACTCCTGCCTGCATCTACTACTATTACTCCACACATCGACCGACTCCTGCCTGCATCTAGATTATTAAGTTCATAAGAACAGAGTAACGCCTTACGCAAGATGACATGATGTAGAGGGATCAACTCATGCAATATGATATAAACCCCATCTTTTTATCATTGATGGCAACAATACAATACGTGTCTTGCAACCCTTTCTGTCACTGGGTAAGAACACGGCAAGATTGAACCCAAAGCTAAGCACTTCTCCCATGGCAAGAAAGATCAAACTAGTAGGCCAAACCAAACCGATAGTTAGAAGAGACTTGCAAAGATAACTCAATTATATAAAAGAATTCAGAGAAGATTCAATTATTATCCATAGATAAACTTGATCATAAACCCACAATTCATCGGATCTCGACAAACACACTGCAAAAAGAGATTACATCGAATAGATCTCCACAAGAGAGGGGGAGAACATTGAATTGAGATCCAAAAAGAGAGAAGAAGCCATCTACCTAATAACTATGGACCCGTAGGTCTGTGGTAAACTACTCACAACTCATCTGAGGGGCAAGGATGTTGATGTAGAAGCCCTCCATGGTCGATTCCCCCTCCGGCAGAACACCGACGAAGGCTCCAAGATAGGATCCCGTGGATATAGAAGGTTACGGCAGTGGTAATTGTGTTTCGGTTGCTCCCTGGATATTTTGGGGGTATGTAGGTATATATAGGAGGAAGAAGTACGTCGGTGGCTGTCGGTGTCAAAACCGGCGGAACTCGGGTAGGGGGTCCTGATCTGTGCGTCTTAGGCTGATGGTAACAGGGAGCAAGGGACACAATGTTTACCCAGGTTCGGGCCCTCTCGATGGAGGTAAAACCCTACTTCCTGCTTGATTAATATTGAAGATATGAGTAGTACAAGAGTAGATCTACCACGAGATCGTAGAGGCTAAACCCTAAGAGCTAGCCTATGATGGTATGATTGTAAATGTGATCGGCCTCCTAAGGACCAACCTCTCCGGTTTATATAGACACCGGAGAGGGCTAGGGTTTACATGGAGTCGGTTACAAAGAAGGAAATATAATATCCGGATCACCAAGCTTGTCCTCCACGCAAAGGAGAGTCCCAGCCGGACACGAGCCGAAGTCTTGAGTCTTGTATCTTCACGCTTCGATAGTCCGGACGATGTATACAGTCCGGCTGTCCGGATACCCCCTAATCCAGGACTCCTTCAGTAGCCCCTGAACCAGGCTTCGATGATGATGAGTCCGGCGTGCAGTCTTGTCTTCGGCATTGCAAGGCGGGTTCCATCTCCGAATACTCCAAAGTACCTGTTACGACGAATAGTGTCCGGCATCCCATCAATGTTGTACTCCTTGGCTTCAGTGTCTCAATAATGACCATCTCCACGCGTCGAGCGAATGCGAAGAGTCGAGGCATTTTTGCATTTGCCACCCTTAATCCTCCGGGCTGACTGTCTATTTGAAGGGATGGGGATTCTCATATCCAAACCTCACTCTCCCTCCCTGAGCTAGCATCCGACAGAGCGCTCCACAAAAAACCATTCCAACATGGCCGGCCGTCGCAGCTCTTCTGCTCGCTCTCCCCGTTCCAAGTCGGGGGATTGGGGAGAGTGTTCAGTTCCTCATAGCCATCTGATAAAGTTACAAACCCAAGGGTTTCTCCCACCAGCGTTCATGGTCCCCGTCTGAGCCGGAATAGCCACTTATGACGGAGGGGAACAAGCGGAGGGATCTCCAAATCCATCTCTAGAGGAGCGTATATGCCTCATCCCGCATCTGCTAAGGGGCGTTGGGTTTCCCATCCACCCGTTTCTTCGCGGGCTCCTGGAGTTCTATGGCCTCCAGTTGCACAACCTTACCCCTGCCTCCATTCTGCATATAGCGGGGTACGTCGCCCTTTGCGAGCTATTTTTAGGCTGCGAACCTCACTTCGGATTATGGAGGAAGCTGTTCTGCCTTGTCCCCCGCACCTAGGGAGAATCCCTATGTCAAGTGGGCGGGGCCGAAGTATGGCACATTGCCGAGACCGGATACCTGTCCGGCACTCCTAAGAAGGCACCAGAAAACTGGCCTTCAGACTGCTTTTACATTGATGACGTTCCCCTTCTAGATCCAGTCCGGACAGGTCTCCCCAAGTTCAGTAACGCCCCACCGAGGGCATGCTTAAGCTGGCGCCCCCGGGGCCCTCAAGAAGAGGATATGAGGGAGATACACTTCCTGATGAGCAGGATAAAGTTACTGGCCAAATCCAGACTGACAATAGTCGAGGTCATGGCAATATGCATAATGCGGGGAGTGCAACCGCTTCAATATCGGGGGAAGCCCATGTGGCACTTCAGCGGGGAGGACGACGCCACCTGCTGCGGCCGTAAGGGTCCGGACTCCGCGACTGCTTTGGCGAGGATATTGTCCGATTTATACAAAGGGGAAGAGGAGGAATTCCTTCGCATTAAACCGTGGGACGGATTCTCCATGTACAACCCCCCAGAGTGGGTAAGTCATCATTCCTCTCCCTGTTTTACTTACTTTAACGTTCTTCTGCTAAGATTACCTGCATCGATGTTTCCAAGCAGGAACTAAGGAGGGCCGTAGAAGGAATCTTCAGCCCCTCCCCGTAGCCAGAGGACCCCGGAAGGGCCCTAGATCCAGGACTCAAAGAAGATCCGGATATCACCATGGAGCTTGTCAACAGGGTATTTTATCAAGCGAGCTGGGATGGTGCCTCAGTGGCCATTACGGCCGACTATCCCGGACTGCTCCCTGTGTCGCGTGTAACCCGAGCTAAAAACCCTATCCTCCAAAGAGGACTCCCCTCAGGCATTATGATTTAGCCTTGAGGCGTCGTGCTATTTGCAGAGACGATGGTCGGAGCGCGGGGCCGAGCCCCTAGGGACTCGTCGACCACGGGCGTCCGAATCGAGCAGGCTCAAGAGGAAGGCGGTGAGGGTTGACACACCGCTGCAGAGGCAAATTAATAACCTGTCCTGCGATTATAGTATTTGAAATATGACAGTGCCCTTTGTGTCTAGCAGGAAGAGGAGCAGCCGGACTATATCCGAGGATTCCGCCAATCACGCCTCCTCCAGCCGGGTTCCAGAACCGGCTTCGAGGGCGGATGCGGACACGGGGCCAGTACCGCATAGTTCTCCGACAGAGGATGCGGATATGTTTTCGGCCACGAACTCCGAAGTAGAGAGCGCCATGAGTCACCGGCGCCGGAAGGCCGTGCTTCGGCATAACATCTTTTCCGAAGAGGCCTTTAATGCCTTCAATTCGGCAGACACATATGTCCGAGCTGCTCAAGGCGGGCTTGCCCAAGCGACGAACCAGTATACCAAAGATATACGGGTAAGAAAATTTGATAAGTATGTATAGCAGTAGCCCCGGCCCTCTGACTTCAAATAGTTGGAACAACTGTTTGAAGGATCAATTTATGCACAGGTTCTTGTAGATAAGAATGAACAATTGGCTCGGGAGCTGGAGGAATGTAAGGCCCAGCTGAGGGACGCTCTTGCCAAGTTAGAGGGGTCCCAGAAGGCCCCGTCTGGTAACATTTGCCTCAATTGTACTAAGATGCACCAGTTAATAAATGGCTGATATGACAAATCTAACAGAAAATTCTGCAGATAACCCCGGGGTGAATCCGGAGGGTGTAAGAGATGACGACTCACATCTCAAAGGGCAGCTAAAGGCTGGCGAGCGCATTCTCACGCAAGTTCGGCAGGAGAAGAACAATCTTCAAGATGCCAATGTCCGGCTGGACGTAGAGTTATAAGACGTCCGCGCCCAGCTGGCGGACTCCGTAAAGGAGAATAAAAGGCTTCGACGCGGCATTTATGGTAAGTGCCTAGACGAACTGTGTGATAGTTCGGCGTGGAAGAGTATTGAAAGAATTTTGCTTGTAGGAATGTTAACAGGTCGCCCCGAGGAGGAGATGCCCTCATCTACTGGTGATCTACTACAAGAATTTTCACAGTTGCACGAGAGAGCTCGGCGGGTGATGCACGACGTTGCTCAGGCCTTGTGGCCATCAAGCCCCCTACCGAATGGCTTGGGGGAGCTTGTGGACCTGCTTCAAGGAGCCCGGCAGCGCTTCCGACTGTGGAAGATATCAGCGTGCCGACAAGGTGCAAGAGAAGCTTGGGCAATGGTGAAGACCCGCTACACCAAGCTGGACCCGAACCATATGGCCGAAGTAGGACCGGCGGGGCCCGATGAGCAAGAAATTCCCGTAAGTCTGGTATATGACCAGGTAGCATTAGCCGCTAAGTATTCCCAACAGGATTGTAAGCTAGATAGCCTGTTGGATGGCGTAGAGGAGGAATATAGTCAGTCCAAGTGACTGTGTAATTTAATGGGCATAAGTAGCCCCTAGCCGGATTAAAATCATTTGTCATGGCATACCTTTTTGCTTTAGCCCCCGGATCTACAGTCTGGGGTATATCCGAATACCCGCTCGGTTATACGAAACCGGAGTATGCGTGGAAACCAGGCGTAGGGGTCATAAGTGCTTGAACAGACAAGTACCCAACTAATTATGTTATATTACGTGGATAGTAAGAAACATCTTCCAGGGAGAATAGTTCCGTTAAGGGTTCCTTTCCCTAGGTAAGCATGCGACAAGGCACATGTCCGAACTGCAAACCATAGCGCAGGATACAAAAATTCTGGGGATTTATGTTATGATAAAAAAAGACATCTTTTGTTCACCGACCGAATATTATCTTAAGGAAACTAGCTTTCGGCTTCACCCAGTCTAAGGTACACATCCGGCTAAACCGGCAGTAACAATCGCAGAGGTGATCCCCTTATGCCCTAGCCGAATTAACGGGAACATCGGGCATAAACACAGGAGCCAGGCAACCCAGCTTGGCCATATCTTAAGTCATATCGATGCATATAATGGTGAAGAAAAGGCACACATGGAAAACGCATGTGTGATGGGCGAAAAGCCTTTTAGAGTAAGTTATGTTTAGCTTCCGTATAGGAAGCCCCCAGGTATTGCTTACACACATAGTGCGGCCGGAGTAATCCGGGAGTCCGTACTATATTAAATACTTTGTGTGAAGAGAAAAGGATCGAGAAAGGAAGAGGGAGGGAGCATAAGGAAAAAGGAGGAGGTAAGGAGACAAACACTGAGTTCGGCGCTAGGCGTAGAATCTCTGGAGTTTGGCCGCGTTCCATGGGTTCGGCTCGAGTCTGTTATCGGACGCATTATGTAAGCGGTATGCTCCTCCGGTGAGAACTTTTTCAATGACGAAGGGACCTTCCCACTTGGGTTTGAGCTTGTCCTTCTTCTTCTCCGGTAAGCGTAGAACGAGCTCGCCAAAATTATAAGTTTTGGCCCGCACTTCTCTGCTTTGGTATCGTCGAGCCTGTTGCTGATAGAATGCGAAACGGGCCTTCGCGACGTCGCGCTCCTCCTCCAGGGCGTCCAAGTTATCCTGCCGATCTAGCTCGGCTTCCTTCTCTTCATACATGCGTACGCGTGGTGAATCATGTATTATGTTTTGTAGGGTAGTACTGCTTCCGCGCCGTACACCATAAAAACGGTGTATATCCGGTGGTGCGATTCGGCGTGGTCCGTAGCCCCCAGAGTACGGAGTCAAGCTCCTCGACCCAATGAGTGTCCGACTCTGTCAAGGATCGCACTAGTCTGGGTTTCATGCCGCTCATGATGAGACCGTTTGCCCGTTCGACCTGGCCATTTGTTTGGGGATGATAGACGGAAGCATAGTCAAGCTTAATGCCCATTTTGCCGCACCAAGCTTTCACTTCATCGGCTGTGAAATTTGAGCCATTATCGGTGATGATGCTGTGGGGGACACCGTATTGGTGTACGTCCCCGGATATAAAGTCTATCACTGGTCCGGATTCGGCCGTTTTCACTGGTTTGGCTTCTATCCATTTGGTGAACTTGTCTACCATGACCAATAAGTGTTTTTTTCTTGTGGCTTCCCCCTTTAAGGGGTACAACCATATCCAGCCCCCCAGACCGTGAAGGGCCAAGTTATGGGGATTGTTTGGAGAGCGGTGGGGGGCATATGACTCTGATTGGCAAAGAGCTGGCAACCGACGCAGTGTTGGACAAGGTCCTGTGCGTCTGCTCGGGCCGTCGGCCAATAGAAACCTGTACGGAAGGCCTTGCTGACTAGTGCTCGAGCCGTGGCGTGTTGCCCACCCAGACTGGCATGGATTTCAGCCAAGAGCTGCCGCCCTTCCTCTTCGGAGATGCACCTTTGGAGCACTCCGGTCACGCTTTTCTTATAGAGTTCCCCTTCATGGACTTTGTAAGCTTTAGAACGCCGGACGATGCAGTGTGCTTCACTTTGGTCTTCGGGGAGCTCCTGCCTATTTAGGTAGGCCAAGAAAGGCTCAGTCCACGGGGCAATGACAGCCATGATTTTGTGGGCTGAAGATGTTATTTCGGTGGTAGAGCCTCCGATTATGTCTGATAGTTTGGAATCTGGGGGTGTATTCGGATCCGTGCTGGTATTGCTGGACTCCCCTTCCCATACGACGGATGGCTTGAACAGCCTTTCCAGGAATATATTAGGTGGGACAGGGTCGCGTTTAGCGCCGATGCGGGCAAGGACATCTGCCGCTTGATTGTTTTATCGAGCCACATGGTGGAATTCAAGCCCCTCGAACCGAGCTGACATTTGAAGGACGACATTACGGTAGGCCGCCATTTTCGGATCCTTAGCATCAAAGTCTCCGTTTATTTGTGATATTGTGAGGTTTCAACCCCTGCGCACCTCTAGGCGTTGAATGCCCATAGAGACTGCCATCCGAAGACCATGCAATAGAGCCTCATATTCGGCTGCATTGTTGGAGTCTGTGTATAATATTTGGAGGACGTATTGGACCGTGTCTCCGGTGGGAGACGTCAGGACTACGCCTGCTCCCAATTCGGCCAACATTTTAGAGCCGTCTAAGTGCATGATCCAGTTAGAGTACGTGTCGTACTCTTTAGGGAGTTTGGCTTCCGTCCATTCGGCGACAAAGTCAGCTAATACTTGTGACTTGATAGCCCGCCGAAGCTTGTATGTTATGTCGAACGAAAGGAGCTCGATGGCCCATTTAGCGATCCGGCCCGTGGCATCGCAGTTATTTATTATATCGTTTAGTGGTGCTTCGGAGGCCACCGTAATCGAACACTCTTGAAAGTAGTGTCGTAGCTTTCGGGATGCCATGAAGACCGCGTATGCTATCTTTTGATAGTGTGGGTATCGGGATTTGCATGGGGTGAGGACCGTGGATATGTAATAAACCGACTTTTGTAGCGGGAATTTGTATCCGTCAACCTCTCGTTCGACGACGAGTACTGCGCTTACAACTTGATTTGTTGCAGCTATGTACAACAGCATAGGTTCACCGATATTTGGCACTGTTAGGACTGGATTATTGGCCAATAAGGTCTTTATTTCATCGAGTCTGGCCACGACTGCATCTGTCCACACAAAGTGTTTGGTGCACCGAAGAAGGCGGTAAAGAGGTAATGCCTTTTCTCCTAACCTGGAGATAAAGCGGCTCAAAGCAGCCATGCATCCAGCTAGTTTCTGGATGTGTTTGAGGTCTGTTCGTATAGCCAACTACGACAAAGCTCGGATTTTTGCCGGATTAGCTTCAATTCCTCTATTGGAAACGGTGAAGCCCAGCAGTTTTCCAGAGGGGATGCCCAAAACGCATTTCTCTGGATTCAGGTTGATGTCGTATGTTCGGAGGTTGTCGAATCTAAGCCCCAAGTCGTCTATTAGGGTTTCGATGTGTCTTGTTTTTATGACTACGTCGTCCACGTATGCCTCTACTGTTTTGTCGATTTGCTTTTCCAGGCATGTTTGAATCATGCGTTGATAGGTTGCGCCGGCATTCTTAAGCCCGAAAGGCATAGTGTTGAAGCAGAAAGGGCAATATGGCGTTATGAGAGCTGTTGCAGCTTGGTCGGACTCTGCCATCTTTATTTGATGGTATCCAGAGTATGCGTCGAGGAAACACAGCGAGTCGTGTCCTGTTGTGGCGTCGATGATTTGATCGATGCGAGGGAGGGGAAAGGGATCCTTGGGGCAAGCCTTGTTGACGTCTTTGAAGTCGACGCATAGGCACTAGGATTTGTCCTTCTTTGGTACCGTTACGAAGTTCGCCAGCCAATCTGGATGCTTGATATCTCTGATGAATCCGGCCTCGAGTAGCTTGGCAAGCTCCTCCCCCATGGCTTGTCGTTTGGGCTCTGAAAATCGCCTTAGGGTCTGTTTAACAGGTTTGTATCCCTTTAGTATGTTAAGGCTATGTTCGGCCAATCCGCGCGGGATGCCCGTCATGTCCGATGGGTGCCAGGCAAAAATGTCCCAATTCTCGCGTAAGAAGTCTCGCAGAGCGGCGTCCATAGCGGGGCTCAACTGTGTCCCGATGGAAGCTATCTTCATGGGGTCTGTTGGATGGACTTGGAATTTGACTATCCCATCTGCGGGTTTAAATAAGGTGGACTCGGGTCGCTTGTCGAGTATCACATCGTCCCTGTCCATGGTGGAGCGCAGCATTGTTAATTCTTCTGCTGCTAGGGCTTCGGATAATGCTTCCAAGGCTAGTGCTGCGGTTTTGTTTTCGGCACGGAGTGCGACGTCCGGATCACTAACTAGAGTGATGATTCCATTGGGTCCGGGCATTTTAAGCTTCATGTACCCGTAATGGGGTATAGCTTGAAAGCTTGCAAACGCATCCCGCCCTAGAAGGGCGTGGTATCTGCTGCTGAAAGGAGCCACTTGGAATGTGATTTCCTTGGACCTGTAATTTTCCGGGGTGCCGAATACCACATCGAGTGTGATTTTTCCCGCACACCGCGCTTCCCGACTAGGGATGATTCCCGTGAAGGTGGTGCCTCTTTGCTCAATGCGGCCTTTATCAATTTCCATCTTGTTGAGCGTTTCTTCATAGATCAAGTTTAATCCGCTTCCGCCGTCCATGAGTACTTTAGTGAGCCGGAAGTCGTCCATGATTGGGCTAAGGACCAGAGCGGCCGGTGCCCGGGCAGACTGGAATCGAGGTTCATCACTGGCATTGAAAGTTATAGCAGTGTCGTTCCAGGGGTTTATCTTTTCCACATGGCAAATTTCAGCGGAACCTCGATGAGCTCGCTTGCGCCTATTGTTTGAGGCGAAGGTCTCAAAGACTGTAAATATCGCATGGCTTGCAAGAAGATCCTCGCCACTTTTTGCAACCTGTCGGAGTATCCAACATGCTCTAAGGCTATGAGTTGGTGTCGTGTCCGGAGTGCTGTGGAGTTTACATGGCCCATTGAGCCATTCTTCTAATACGGTTCCCCGCCCCGGGGTGTGTTTTGGTTTCTTGGGGACGGGATCAGGCGACTTACGAGAGTTCGCCCGTTTAGTTCGGACAAAGGTCTTGGTGAGAGCCGTACTGTCCCAAAACTCTGTTTGGGTTTTCCAGGCGCTTTCCATCGCACAGTACTTCTCTACTATGATTGCCAAATCCGCGAAGTGTACTATGTCACGGCGGCTTATAGCATTAAGGAGTCCTTTGTCTGTGCAGTTTTTGCAGAAGAGTAAGACTACGTCCTCCTCGCGACAGTCCTTGACCTTGTTAAGCACAAGGAGGAATCTGACCCAGTAGCAATGTACAGTCTCTGGGGCTCTTGCCTGATGCGGGAGAGATGGCTTAAGTCCTGGTGGGTGTTGTTAGTTGAATCTGGATTCTGATCCGATCTAACACCCAGGGGCGTGGGAGGTTTCGAGCCTGACAGCTCGGGATCCGGAGTGCCGCCCAATTTCTTCGGCCCAACGCCCGGTTCTAAGTCCGGGACTTGGGTCATGTCTTCCTTTGAGCAGGTATTCGGCTCAAGGAGTTCGGTGATCCAGACATAGTTCGTCCTCAAAGTCGAGTGGCGATCCGTGTGAGGTTCCTCCACTACCGCTATCTCATGGGTGGCCGGCGGGGATCTGATGTCCCTTTGGTCAGGTTTACGCCTGATCCGGTCATAGTCTATAATGACCCCCAGAGCGGCGATGCGATCCAAGAGCTCATTAAGGGAGGAGAGCTCCATCGGATCTATCTGTTCGGCGAGTTCCGAACTGACGCGAAGGTTGCGATTGATGACCCGAGAGGCCATCGTCGGCGCTACCACCGATGGGGTGGCCTTGGTAAAGCCTCCAAGTCGAAGAGTTTGGCCTACAGCCAGTGCTCCCCCCGAGGTAATGTTGTCCTTGACGACAAGAAGAGCCATCGAGCCTTGCAGCGACGACACAGAGCAACTCTCAATGAAAGCATCAATGTCGATGTCAAAACCGGCGGATCTCGGGTAGGGGGTCCCGATCTGTGCATCTTAGGCTGATGGTAATAGGGAGCAAGGGACACAATGTTTACCCAAGTTTGGGCCCTCTCGATGGAGGTAAAACCCTACTTCCTGCTTGATTAATATTGAAGATATGAGTAGTACAAGAGTAGATCTACCACGAGATCGTAGAGGCTAAACCCTAAGAGCTAGCCTATGATGGTATGATTGTAAATGTGATCGGCCTCCTAAGGACCAACCTCTCCGGTTTATATAGACATCGGAGAGGGCTAGGGTTTACATGGAGTCGGTTACAAGGAAGGAAATATAATATCCGGATCGCCAAGCTTGTCCTCCACGCAAAGGAGAGTCCCATCCGGACACGATCCGAAGTCTTGAGTCTTGTATCTTCACACTTCGATAGTCTGGACGATGTATATAGTCCGGCTTTCCGGATAGCCCCTAATCCAGGACTCCCTCAGTGGCCGCCCGAGGGGCCCACGAGACAGGGGGCGCGCCCTACATGGGGGGGGGGGAGGGGCGCACCCTCCTATCTCGTGGCCGCCTCGGCTGCTTCTTGGCTTGCACTCCAAGTCCTTTGGATCACGTTCGTTCCAAAAATCATGCTCCTAAAGGTTTCATTCCGTTTGGACTCCGTTTGATATTCCTTTTCTTCGAAATACTAAAATAGGCAAAAAAAAACAGCAATACGAGCTGGGCCTCCGGTTAGTAGGTTAGTCCCAAAAATGATATAAATGTGTAAAATAAAGCCCATAGACATCCAAAAGGGGTAATATAATAGCATGGAACAATCAAAAATTATAGATACGTTGGAGACGTATCAAGCATCCCCAAGCTTAATTCCTGCTCGTCCTCGAGTAGGTAAATGATAAAAAAGAAATTTTTGATGTGGAATGCTACCTAGCATAATTCTCAATGTAATTTTCTTTATCGTGGCATGAATGTTCAGATTCAAATGATTCAAAATAAAAGCTTATTAAACATAAAAATAATAATGCTTCAAAGCATACTAACAAATAATCATGTCCTATCAAAATAGCATAGCCAAAGAAAGCTTATCCCTACAAAATCATATAGTTAGGCCATGCTTCATTTTCATTACACAAAATACTCCCATCATGCACAACCCCGATGACGAGCCAAGCAATTGTTTCATACTTTTTAACGCGCTTCAGCTTTTTCAACTCTTACGCAATACATGAGTGTTGTAAAACGGTCCGACAGCGGTATAAGAACGTATTGATCGTGTATCTGATCGAGCGGCCCCACATGTCATGTGAGACACTGGTCAACCCGCGTACGCCGCTCTGCTAAGTAGGACGAAGGTGACTCGGTCGTTGTAACTGGATGGGTCGGCTCGAACCAAACCAACCGACGCACTCTCTACCTCGGTTCGCCGATGTTCTCCATGCAGTCCGCCGCCGCCACCACCGCGCCATGGTGGTCGAGGATGAGAGTAACCACGACTGCTCTAGCCTGCAGTACATCAACTCCTCCTTTGACGGCATGTTGTACCAGGTCAGTGGTAGAGTTAGGGTTAAGGTTTCTGATTTGGGGATTGGTTTTTTGATTTGGCGTTTTTTGGTTTATTTTGCTCATCTATATTCCTGCTAGTATTGAAGACCAAGACTACATGGGCATCGAGATGGCACCCTAGGGTCTTTGCGTGGAGCATCGGCTGTCAACTGAGCATCGTGTAGCCTTTGAAGGATTTGAGACGGAAGGGAGGTTTCTAGTTTGTGCTCAGCTTGTAAGGATCATGCACATATTTTGTTCTTTGTATTAAAATTGGTAGTAACTTCTGTAGACATTTGATTAGCCACTTAGTGTAGCCTCTGTTTAATCATTTAGTGTAGCCTCTTTTAGTCATTTAGTAGTACTGATGATGGTAATTGTTTAGTCATTTAGTAGTATTGATGCTCACTTGAAAAAATTTGTGTAGGCATGTGCTCATGCTTTTTCTATGTAGTTAAATAGGCCACTAGATGTTACTATTATATTTGGCCAGGAGCTTAGTTAGCTGTGGAGATGCTCATTGTTTAGTCATTTAGTAGTATTGATACTCACTGGAACAAGTTGTGTAGGCATGTGCTCTTGCATTTTTTGTGTAGTTAAATTGGCCACTAGATGTTAGTATATTTGGCCAGGAGCTTAGTTAGCAGTGGGGATACTCATTGCTTAATTGAGGCAAGTAGGCTATTCACTAGAGTGGATGTTGAAAGTTGAGTGCTTCATAGCTGCTGGTCTTTATTGTTTATTGCAGTAGCATTTGTCTTGGAGCTTAGGTTGTTGTAGAATTATCATTGTTTAGTTGGCCACATGGCTAGGTTCTAGTTGCTATGCTATTTCTTGATGTTTAAAATTTGTCCTTTGTAAATTGGAATTCTGTAGAGAGTAACAATATAAGTGTTTGCTATATTGCAGGAAGGTCAAAATTGTGGTTTTCTTGGGTGGGTTGACCCAGAGTAGCCTCCCACAATGCAAAATGCATTGTTAAAGCTTTGGGAAATGTATGAAGATAGCAGGAGTGGTAGGAGGAAGGATAACTTGGAGAGTTCACTTACTATTCACCACCTTACAGAAGGGAAAAATAATCTGGATGCCAACTATGACAGACTAGTTGAAGATGTTCATCAACTTCTCAATGCCCAAGAGGACAAGGTGCTGGATTTAAGCTATGTGCAGGCTAAGATGCAGGGTGCTGAGGAGAAGAGAGCTGAGGTTACCAGTGCAACTGTGGCTGGCATGAAGAGTGAGATGTAGAAGAAGAGGCAGAGAACTTGAAGTTGCAAGAGAAGTATGCGTTGCTTATGAACCTGTTAGAAGCTCAAGGCAAATTCATTATGAACCTGAAGATGAATCATTTGAAAGTGAATGAAAAGCTAAGTGAAGACAACAGGAATTTGAAGGTTCAGGTTGATGAACTCACCAAGTCTGAGAAAAAACTCATTGAAGAGAATCTACAGTTGAACCTTCACATGTGTGATCTCAAGAAGGGACATGAGAATCTCATTAAACGCAAGGATGAGCTCCAGCTCCAGATTGCTGATCAGTTGAAGGCAGTGGAGAAGAACAAACAGAAGTTGAAGTTGATCCATGACATCTTGGAGGAATGAGCTAGATGAAGATGAAGATGAACTGAGTAGATGAAGAAGAGTATGCTTTGCTAACCTTTTGTGAAGAATGGTGGTGTAATGAAGTGTAATGTACGGATCTACTAGGTATGAACTATGTTGAACTCCACTATGCTATTATCTGTAGCTATGTTGTAATGTAAGAATCTATTAATTATGCAGCTTTAAGAATCTATGGTTTGTAAGAATCTATTAAAGTATGCTATATTAGATGGTTCAAGTTATATATCTTGATCTATGTTGCTTTGATAGATGGCTGGTAGATATAGTTGAAGTTATATATATCATGATATATGTTGCTATGATAAATGGAGGATAGATGGTGCATGAATGTATATATATGGTAGATGGTGGTGATTAGGGTAACCTCGACGTCGAGCCCCCCTAGACCTAGATAGTTTGGTCATTAGGATTCCCTCGATGCCGAGACCTCCCAAACCCAAGTACTTTGGTGATTAGGGTATCCTCGATGCCGAGCCCCCCTAGAACCAAGTAGTTTGGTAATTAGGGTTCCTCGACGCCGAGACCCCCTAAACCCAAGTGCTTTGGTGGTTACGGTTCCCTTGATGCCGAGACACCCCAAACCCAACTACTTTGGTGATTAGGGTTCCCTCGACATCCAAATAGCATCATCCAAACTACAATTGACAGCAAAATTGAAAAATTCAGTATAACTAACCCTAGCCCCCAATTTGAACTAGGCTGAAAGAAGAGAGGAGAGGGACATACAACACTCCACTCATCTAGGGATGACTAGTGGTAGGGTTGGCCACCCAAATCTCTGCCATCGTCACCCGTTGCTCCATGGACAGTGGCGCCTCATCCAAATCCAAACCCTCATCGTCGCTCAAGTAATACGAATTGGAGCCGCCGCCGTCGACACCTACGTGCTCTTCGCTCCCGATGCCCGGAAGGTCTTCGTAGCCGCCCACACCACCATCGCTGGTACAACCACCGTCACCACTGCCGGGAGTCGTCGCCGCCATAGCCAGAGAGCCGCGCTACGAGGGCAGAGGGAGAGGGAAACGAGAGCTAGGGTTCGTCCTGTTGGAACCGGTTCGACCAAGCCAAGAACGACTGAGCCAGCTTCGTCCTAGTCAACGGAGTGGCACGCGCGGGTTGGCCAATGTGTCACCTGACAGGCGGGGCCGCTCGGTCAGAAACACTGTCAATACGTGCTTATACGACTGTAAGACCACATTGCAACACTTAGGCTGGGAGTTGGTACTGACTTGTAAAAAATGTGACTAGTGGTACCAATTCGTTACGACGTGCCGAAGTGTGGTAGTTCCATGCAATTAACTCGCCGAAGTGTGGTAGTTCCATGCAATTAACTCCTGTGAAACACGTCCCGGCCTATCAGGTTTATCAGTTCCAAACTGTATAGAAGAGTGGCTAGCATAAGGAATCAACAATTTAGATTGGTCATTATTAAGTTATAGTAATACTTAATACGCTACTACATGCTAATAGTACAAAATATGCCATGCCCGCCACTGAACGAGAGTAATTCATAGACGCCTTTGGGAAGCAAGAAAGACAACTCGAGATATTTTTTTTTCCTTTCTCACAGCAGCGCAAATTAACATGGAGCGATTGATCAATCCGACGATCCAGACTGGAAGATGATAAATGCGGTGACGACCCCGACCACTCCGGTGAGCCCCAGCGCCAACGCCGGCAGCGGCGCCATCAGCCCTACGTTCTGCAGAGAAGCAAAGCAACGCCAGTCACGCACTCACGCTTCCATTTTTTTACCATCAAACAGGGAAAGAGAGTTGGCACGCGAGCTGCTGAACCTGAAGCACCCCTTTGCCGGTAGTGAGCTCCACGCCGACCGCCCCGAAGAAGGCGAGCATGGCGCCGCGGCTGAGCCACACGTCCAGCCCGGGGCCGCCCTTGGACCCCTGCTCGCACCTGACGCGCAGGGACTTGAGCCTCATGCTCCTCCTGCTCACTACCAAGTACAGAGGTAAGTAGTGAGCGGAAATTTGATAAAACGCCAGCTCTGGGCGACATGGACTAGTGAAATTGCTACACAGTTTAAGACGGCGTGCAAGAATAAACTGAAGGGAACAGAGAATTGCCGAAGAGAATAATGGAAGATCTAGCTTAAATTACTACCACGAGCAGCAGAGCGGGCTGACGTCACGGACAACCGGGGGACACCATTGCCTGCACGGAGAGGAAGCAAAGGTAGTCAGGGAGAGGGAGCTAGCTCAAGAAGGCACGGCGTTTTACGACGCTACTTCAATTTCCTGCACGCGGATAAAAGTATTTTTGTGCCAGGAATCTGCACTGGCAAGCGAGAGCAGAGAAGGAGAGAGGCGACTGAGCATGGCTACCTGGCGTCGCGGCGAGACGGAAGCTGGGAGCAGCGGAGGAGAGAGGGAGGAGCTGAGCCATGGATGAATGGCTGGTAGTCGGTGAGGTGGGGAAGGGAGGAGGATGGGGAGGAGAGGAGCAGCTTCTAGCCGCTTCCTTGTAGACACCTTATCGATACGAGATCGACCGATGGGAGCCGCACGTTCAAGCAGTGCCTGGCTTGCATATGGCACATAAGATATTTCATTCATTACTCTCGGCAGGGCACACAGTGTCACCGTCTAGCAAGAAAAGTCACACCTCGGCTTCGGCTTAATTCCACCACCTTCGGCGAAGCCTTAACATGAATTCAATCTTTACTGATACTCTTAACAGTGCATTTTACAGGCAGAGCAAGAACACATCGAAACTGAAATACAGAAGTAAAGTTACAACCAGAACAAGACTCCGCCGCGACGACGCCTGCCTGGCCGGGTGGTCTAATGGTGTTCTTCATACAAAGGAAAAGTAGGCAAACAAGTTGACACAGAGCATACATGCCATCAACACCCTCTTCAGTCATCAACTTCCATCAAATGCGGATTGCAACAACCGAATCCATACATATGGCAGAGAGATTAATCGAACCCATCGGAATTTCTGAGTGCACTGCAAGAACTTACAATATAATCCTCGCGGAAATCTGATGGAATTCCCCTGTCCTAAATAAGCATGCAAGTAGTAATGGCATAGCACAGTAGTACGCACATACAGATCTGAGTGGCACAGCAGCGACTGACTAGCACCACCATAGGAGAAGTGCGGCGGCGACAGCGCAGAGCATCCGGGGATGGAGCTGCACTCCGGTCTGCGCGTGGGACCCGGAATGGAGCCCGTGGCGCCCGGCCGGCGGGCTGCGGCGGTCGATCCCAGGCGGCGGCATCCTCCCGCAGTTGCAAGCAGTGGTGGGCGGCTGCATCGGCCCGCAGCTGCACGGTGTCGGCGTCGGCGTCGGCGGCGGGACGGTGAGAGGAAGCGCCGACGGCGGCGGAGGAGAGTAGTAGAAGAACGGATGCACCAGTGGCGGTTGCCCAGCGGCCCCGTCGTCGGCGGCGGCCGGCCGCGGCAACGGCGTGGCCAGGAGGAGGAGCAGCAGGAGGAGCTGCTGCTGGGGTGCCATGAGAGCTGAGGGCGAGATGCGTGCGTCAGTGCGTGGCTAAGCAGATGGTGAAACTGTTTTTTTAACACGGCAGTCGGCAGATGGTGAAACTTAAGCCGTGCATGGGTGCCTCGTGCTACACTGTTACTGGTCTGGCACCAGACAAAGCTTTGAAGTTTTTTCAAGCTCACTGTCGGATGAAAAAAAAGGAAGAACGGCAATGTCCCACCCCCCTAAAATATTCCGGCGAGTATACGGGCTCTGTTCGGTATACTCGCTCAGCCCGTAATTTTTTTTATCGCGGCCCGCAAACCCCCTCGAAGCAGTATATCTACGGGCTCGCGGGGTAGATACGGGTCGAAATCCTATCCCCCTGCCGCCACATCTCGCCGCAATTCCCCACTCCGCTCCTCACATTTCTCGCCACCGGTGGGCCCCTTCCGCCTCCAGCCGCCATGTGGAACTCCGGCCGCAGCTTCGGTGGCAGCTCCGGTGGGGGCGGCTACCCCGAGCGCGAGCGGCGTGATCGCTCGGACGGCGCGAGGAAGCGCGTGGCGAGGAAGTGGACGAACAAGGGCCTCGAGCTCCCGCTGAGCTTCCTCGTTCGCGAGACGGAGGAGTACGACCGTCGGCACGGGCGTACGCCCTCCTCGGCTGCGGGCTTGTCCTTCGCCGCAGATCTTCCCACGCCACAAGCTCTTCCTCTTCCGGCGCGAGGCTTCTCCCCGTGAAGAGGGAGTGGTCGGAGGAGCCGGAGGAGATCGAGGTCGTCGCCGTCAAGTAGGAGCCGGAGGAGATCGAGCGCCGAGGGGTCGTCGGGCCCGAAGATTTTCGTGGCCGATTTCGACGTGGTCGTGGTTGCCATTTCCGAACGGGGCTTGGGCGAGGAGGCGGAGCGCCGGCGCCACGGTGAGGAGCTCGAAGACCTCATCCTCAAGCAGGCGGTCGCGGCCAACCTTGCCGCGAAGGACGAGGACGCCGACTGGCAGCGCACCCGCGAGGAGCAGAGGGAGAAGTTCATCGATCTCGTCAGCTCCAACGGCCGCGAGCTCGTCCATGGTATATCAACCTCGGCCTCGCTCTGCGAGATCCTCACCCCTCTAGTAGTAGTAGTAGAATGTAGTATGTATGATAATGTAGTATGTGATCATGAACTATGAATGGTCATGTAGTATGCGATGAACTAGTGTGGTTGCAATTTCTCCTGCGAAAGTTTTTTTTTCAAATTATACAGTTTCATATACGGGTTCTACTCTACCGTGCACGATTTCGACCCGCAAAACAGTTCTTCGTCGAACTGTAAACGCCTTATGTGGGTCGCGGTTTTACAGGGTCTACTAGAGTTGCTCTAAGGTTCGTTGCACAGGAATTCCACCCAACCTCCCTCACCTCTATACAATTCAAAATTACAAGCTAGCCAAATGGCCATTTCTTCCTCGCCAAGTTTCAAATGCTACGGCTTTTTTACGTCATTCAAACGGCTAGTAACTATATATACATGGAAAATGTTACCAGGTCACGGACCAATTCACGACCTGCAAGCCGGTTGGAAGTCGCACCTCTTTTCTGGTGTCGAGGCACCAACCCATTGCTTGGATTTGGATTCCGGCTAACACTAGCACCCTTGGCAATCCCTCCTCCTTCAGAACCGGCTTGTCCCCAAGCCACTAATCGAGGGAGCTGTGGACGAAGATAGTCCAAATCTTCCCAGGTAGCAACAGAAGCATTCGTGCCACTCCATTGAACGAGCACTTGCAGGATGGTACGATGTCATCACTGACGAACACGATGCTGCAGAATTTTGACATGAACCTGAAGAAGAGCATTAGGAGGAGGAAGAGCTGATTGTACCTCATGGTGGGAAGGTACACATTGCTTTAGTTGAGATACATGGATAATTGGGAGAATTCTGCTTGAAGGTGGAAGATTCAGACAATAAGCTAGCTCTTCAATCTTTTCAGTGATGACATAGGCCCCACAGTACTTAAAAGAGAATTTGTGATTAGCTGTCCTAACCACAGAGGATTGCACAAATGGTTGCAACTTCAAGAACACTTGATCACCCACTTGAAAATGACTTTCAGTTCTCTTCTTTATCAGCCTGAGATTCCATTCTCCTTTGAGATGTGAGCAACATTGTCTAATTAAATCAATAACAAAAGCTATTTATGCCAACTGCCAACCAGTGAGTAATGTCAATGTAAGCAACATCAGTGGCAAAAATACCAAAATATTTGAGAGCATGGCCATATAAGTTTTCGGATGGTGTTTTGCCTAAGGAAGAATGCCAATTTGTACTATACCGGAACTCACATAATGACAGCCATTTACACCATTTGTGAGCATGAGCACTGATAAAGCATCTCAAAGGGCATTCGACCAGTTGATTAACTCTTTCTCTTTGTCCATCAGTTTCAAGGTGATTGGCAGTGCTCATTTTCATCTCACTGCTAGTAGCTTTCACCACAAGTTTCTAGAATGTACTACTGAAAATAGGATCTCTATCTGATGCAATGGATTTGGGCATGCTGTGTAGCTTGTAAACATTGTCAACGAGCATGTCTTCTTCTTTCTGAGCATTAAAAGGATGTTGGAGAGAAATAAAATGGACATATTTAGTAAATTTGTTAATCACCGCTAAAATACGGTTGTACTTGCTTGAAACTAGTAATCCATCTAATAAAATGCTTTGTAACCATCTCCCGATCTTGTCCTGAAATGGGTAAGGGACAGAGTAACCCATGATATGCTACTCTTTTTAGGTTTTGCTTGATGAAAAATGATAAAGGACTTGACCCATGTCTCTGATAAATTTTCTCACGCCAATCCAACAGAATAATGCATGAAAACATTATTGTGTTGTAGATAGTCTTATATTGTAGCCCCGCCATTTTGCCAAAGCCTTGTGTTGCCATGTTGTATGCAATCTTTGAGTTCCTATGCAAGCTAAAATCTTTGGATCAGTTATAATTGTAAACTCTTGAACATGAAGATATGATCTCTAGTGTTCAACTGCGAGTAGAATGACCAAATATTCTTTTTATACACCAAGAGAGATTGATTTTATGGACTAAAGCTTTACGCCCATAAGTGGGTACCCATATTGCATTAAACAACTCCAATACTATGTCACGGGCATTAGCCTCAATGACGAAGGGTTTACTGAAATAAGGTAGAATCAAAACTGGAGTTGACATAAGAGCTCGCTTTAATGTCTGGAAAAGTACTTTAGTGTGAGAGGGTCCATAAGAATTGAATTATTTCTAAGTAATTTACTGAGAGGTTTAATAATTAAATCGTAGTGCTCAATAAATTTCCTATAATAGCACGTAAATCCTTGAAAACCTCTAATTTCTTTTGCATTAAAGTAGGCACACGCCATTCAGCTATAGATGTAAACTTACTTGGATCTGTACTCACTCCTTGACTAATAACATGTCCCAAATAAGCAATTGGTCTCTGGCCCAAGCACATCTACTCTGCATTAGCTTTGGTACACGTCTCAAACGTATTTATAGTTTTTGATTGTTTCATACTATGATATTATCATTTTGAATACTTTTTATAGTATTTTATATTATTTTTTTGGACAAACCTATTAATCTTGTGTCTAGTGTCACTTCCTTTTTTCTGCATGTTTTTTTGTTTTATGGAAAATCTCTATCTATGGAGGTCAAAATACCGTGCCAATTTAGTAAAAAAATTTGGAGCACGAAGGTTCCAAGAAGCATCTGGGGAGAACAAGAGGAGCCAAGGGGGGCTACTACTTGTGAGCTGCGTTGGGATTTTCTCCAAAGAGGAAGGGTGAAGCAATATAGTAGCGGATAGTATTTCGCTCAGTAGAGAACCAAGGTTATTGAAAAAATAGGAGACTTGGGCAAATGCCTAGTAAACAGTACCTGCACACACAAAAGCAAACACTTGCACCCAACGCGGGCAAGAGGGTTGTCAATCCGCTTGTACTCGTTAATTGCAAGGATTAAATCTGATAGTTGTAGGTGTATAAATTGCAAAGTAAAATAAAAGAAAGGAAATTGCAGCAAGGTATTTGTTTTTGTACTATTATTAAAATAGATCTATGGCCCATCATTTTCATTAGAGGCATCTCTGTCATAATAATAGCATATGGTGGGTAGACAAATTAGTGTTGAAGAATTGATAAAAAAACGCATAGTTATGATGTTATTCATGGCAATGATCATGTATATAGGCATTAGGTCCGTGACAAGTAGACCGAAATGATTTTGCATCCACTACTATTACTCCACCAATCGATCGACTCCTGCTGTCGGTGTCAAAACCGGCGGATCTCGGGTAGGGGGTCCCGAACTGTGCGTCTAGGCGGATGGTAACAGGAGACAAGAGACACGATGTTTTACCCAGGTTCGGGCCCTCTTGATGGAGGTAAAACCCTACGTCCTGCTTGATTAATATTGACGATGTGTGTTACAAGAGTGGATCTACCACGAGATCAAGAAGGCTAAACCCTAGAAGCTAGCCTATGGTATGATTGTTGTTCGTCCTACAGACTAAAGCCATCCGGTTTATATAGACACCGGAGAGGGCTAGGGTTACACAGAGTCGGTTACAATGGTAGGAGATCTACATATCCATATCGCCAAGCTTGCCTTCCACGCCAAGGAAAGTCCCATCCGGACACGGGACGAAGTCTTCAATCTTGTATCTTCATAGTCTTGGAGTCCAGCCGATCATGATAGTTCAGCTATCCAGACACCCCCTAGTCTGGACCTCCCTCAGTAGCCCCTGAACCAGGCTTCAATGACGATGAGTCCGGCGCGCATGTTGTCTTCGGCATTGCAAGGCGGGTTCTTCCTCCAAATAATTTATAGAAGATTGTGAACACCAGGATAGTGTCCGGCTCTGCAAAAATAAATTCCACGTACCACCGTAGAGAGAATAACATTACACAAGTTCAACCTGCTAACGTATTTTGTGGCGTGACGTCACACCATTACCAAGCCTTTACTCGAATTGTTTTTATTGTACCACCTCAGCGCGTTTAGCGAAGCGGTTTCCTTGGCACGTCTTGTCGAAGCAGAGATCGTGTTCCCCTTATTCCGGGATTACCATCAATACGGACGTGGGTAACCCAACCGCGCCCGTTGCCACGCCCCCTCCATCGAAGGCGGGTTCCAAACGGTCACGGGGACGGCTCTTGGTATTCTTCCTCTTTATAATGATACCAAGGCCCGTTCTTTTCCTTCAATCCTCTATCGAATCCGCCCCTCGCCCCGAGTTCCAACACCCGGGCTCCAGATTCGGGTACCTTTGATCTTCGACAATGTCCGGCCCCGACCTACGAGGCCGGTGGATGCCCTCCTCCGTCATGGAAGAGGACGCGCTAAAGCTGAGAGACGCTAGGTACTTAACCTACGAGATTTCGCATAGGCTGCCTGCCCGAGGGCAAGTTATTCCTACTCCTGAGCTTGGCGAGAGCGTCGTGTTCGTGTCTCACCTCCGTCGGGGTTTAGGCTTCCCGACAGATCCCTTCGTGAGGGGGCTCATGTTTTACTATGGGCTGGAATTCCATGACTTGGCTCCGGAGTCCATCCTCCACATCTCACCATTCATTGTCGTTTGCGAAGCCTTCCTCCGCACTACCCCTCACTTCGGCTTGTGGCTCAAAACCTTCAACGTGGAGCCGAAGATGATTGAGGGGCGTCAGGTAGAGTGCGGCGGGGCGGTTATAAGTAAGAGGGCCGATGCTCCATGGCCCGAGGGCTCTTTTCAGGAGGAGCTCGGCTTGTGGCAACAGGAGTGGTTCTATATCACCGCTCCCAAGGGCAGCAGGCAGAGGCTGCCGCCCGTCTTCCGTTCGGGCCCTCCACAGCGGCTGACGTCATGGGTCAACAAGGGGCGTGACTGGGGGCCGTCTAAAGACGTTCCCCTGTTGCAGGACCGGATTCGAGGCCTCCAAGAAAGGGAGATCAATCTGGTCGTAGTGGTACAGGTTATGCTGATCCGGCGCCTACTGCCCTGCAAACATAGCCCCCTCCGCCTGTGGGAATTTAATCCGGAGGGGCCACGAGCTCTTCAACACTTCATGGGTTTGACACCCGCGGAGATGTACAAACTGTTCTTCGGATCGCAAGAGATGCGTCCGGAATTGAGCAAGGATGCTGGCCTAAGCTGCAATCGCCCGGATACTCAAGTAAGTAGCCCTGTGTCCGGACACATCATCCATTCATTTACCGTGGGTTTGCCTTTTAACCAGCTATCCCTTGGACATGAGTGGATAGCGCAAGCAAAACTGATACGGTGTCCGGCCCCCCTCCCTGAGACCACACAGGATCCCGTGTTAATCAAAATGTTGGAGGTTGCACCTTCGGAGGAGGCCGAAGGGGGGCACGGGGGAACTACCACCTCAGCCACGGAGGCTTTCAGTAAGGGAGGAATCGAGAGTCCCTCCTTCTAGAGGGAGAATAGGACTGCTTCCGAAGACCCGGAGGCCAAGGCCTCAAAGCGGGGAAAGAAGTCTGTACCGGAAGGTCCTATGCCGGGAAGAGCCTCGGCCGTACTGTCTCCTCGGAGGAATTAGCCCTCTAGCGAGCCGTAAGTAAAAAGGGGGGGATTTTGTAATAGTGGACATCCCTGCTTAATTTCTAAGGGTAACCAGAGTTTTCACCTTGTAGTTCGGATCTCAGCCCATCTCAGCACAGCTCATCATCGGGAGACCTTCGTCCGGAGATGATGGAGAGCGAAACGCCTCCATCTGCCGCCCCGTCGTGCGGGGCGGGCGACCCTGAGGTGTCGTCACGGAGGGTCTCCCCGAGTCCGGCAGGGCCGGAGAGTTCGGCACCCATTGGAGTACGGCCGGTGGAGCTGCAGGATTTGCTCAAGAGGGCGTCTATCTCAGAAGATCACCGCACATTAATGGGTAGGGTGATTGAGAGGATCTCGTCCGCCGAAAGCGGGTTGTATGAGGCCGTCAGAAGTTTGCTGACGGGGTTTGAGGTACGCAAAAAATGACATACCTTTTGACAGTTTTGCACATGAAGTGCGCCCTGTATAGATAGTAGCCCCTGAGACTTGGTATGCTGCCGAAGTGACAGCGTGCCGAGGATCATAATCTCAGTTATAGATTATCGCCTTTCCTATGCAGGTGGCGGAACGTTCGGTGGCCAGCCGGACTGATGGATTTGCCGAGCTGAAGAGGCAACTCGACATTGCGGATGCGGACATCTCGCTGGTCAATAAACGACTTGATGAGTCACAAGGTATGTGGTTGCTCCGTGGTCGCCTAGTAAGGGAGCTGATGCCCATTCCTTACAATTTGTATGCTTGATGCAGATGGCGCTGCTGCTGTGGAAGACCTTCGAGCAGAACTTGCTTGGGCCAAGGAGCAAGCCAGAAAAAGCGAGGCGGCTGCCTCGAAGGCAGCGAAGAGCTAGAAGCCGAGAAGGCTGCTCACTGCCGAAGCAGGGAGGAGATGGCCGGAATGGCCGCGAAATTAAAAGTTGCTACCGACCGCCAGGAGGTTCTTGAAAGAGAACACCGAGCGGAGCAAGAGGACCTGAAGAAGGCCAACGCCGAAGCCAAGGATGCCCGTAGTGCAATGCGGGCTATGAAAGAGGAACTGCGTCAGGTTAGAGACGTTGTGGAAGGAAATCCCTTTATGCTGCGTAGGAAGTTCACGGATCCGAAGTATGCTTAGCTGGGCCGATTGTACGGTGCGGAGGATCCTTATCTTGACTTGGCAGCGAGTGCGGCGGATGCAGTCATGCACTTCCGAAGCCAGAAGGATCAAGAAATGGAAGAGCTTTTTTGGTCTCAATTCCATAGTCCGGAGCGTCCACTTCCGTTGAGTGATCGGCTGGTTGAGTGGGCTGAGCTGAATAGATTGTCCGGACTTGCCATGACGGATGTGGTCACTCATCTGTGGCCGGAAAGGCCCAAGCCGAAGAGTTATTTTGGCTTGTTGCAGCAATTCCTTGGGGCGATGAAGCGGTCGGCGTGCATAGAAGGTGCACGGATGGCTCTTGCCCGTGGTAAGACATACTGGGTAGAGATGGATGCCACCGCTGTTGCATCCCGGGGTTCGGACAAAAGCCGATTCCTCACCGAGCACTATTTTGAGGAAGTCCTGCAGGGCGCTCGTTTAATAGAGTCACAGTGCTCGAAAGATGTTATGTTTGAATGACATGTATGATTTCTGAGATCATGTTTATAATGCAATAGCTTTTTATACTTGTGTGTTCAAGTATTGAACTATCTCCTGTGCGGCCGTATATGTATGTATAATCTGAAAGATGGCAGTCTTTGGCTTCAGCCCCCACGCACATGGTGCGGGGATGTTTGCAAAAAGAAAATCGCTTTTTCACACTTAATCCAACGTCTTGGTCCGTTTAAGGAGGTGATAGCGTAGCAAACTAGGCAACCGGACTATAATGCTTTATCACTTTCACTTAGCCATAGGAGCTCGAATGTGGGGCTACTATATAGCCCCTGGTGGCACCACTCTTCTCCGAACTCGGGGCGCGTATGTGCCAGACCGGGAAGCGGTCCTTCGTCAAAGTGGAGGAATTCTAAACATTCCAATGGTCGATCGAGTGGTTGACCAGTCTCTCGCTATATCATGACAGTCAGTTTTCGGCTTTCTCTACTGAGGTGCTCGCCTGGCCGAACCGGGGCACAATCGCAGTAGTTGTCCTGGTGCCGCGTTAGCCGATGATGCGGAACGTAAGGCAGCAAAACACAGGAGCCGGGCAAACCCAACATTTGACCAAAGACATGATTCGGAGATGATGCATATAAGGCCTAACTCGAGACGCCGAACACTCCCTGAGGTGTTCGGTCTTTATGATACCGGGCAGAACAATGCCCTAAGCCCCTAGTGTCCAGGTACAGGCGGGAACTTCTGACGCAGCCGATGCCAAAACGCCAGCCTCCTCCTCGGCTATGGTAGGAAACCGGGGGATGTGTATCAACAAGAGACAATAAGAAAGGTTTATGCAGGGTCTTAATCTGAAAAGAATCCTTGCAACGGGTCCCTGCTGCATGTCTGCGCCTGTGTCTCCGTTGTGCTGTATCCTGGACGGGTGTAGCACGTGCTTCATCTGTAAAAGAGAAGGACTTAGTTTCTGAGAAATATCGTGCAAAAGTTGTATAAAAATAAAGTATAATTTTGAAGATGAAGAAAGTTGAGCTTTATTGGCTCTTCATCATTTATACGCGCGGCCCCTTATTAAGGGGGTATGCGGCTGGGAAGCCCCTTGTTTATTTATGCCGGACTCGCCTAACCGTGTCTGAGGTCTGAATGACCCGTTTTTACGGGCCTTGACCTGTAAGGTCGAATTGGTGTGTGGCTGTCAAGGCAGCCTCACATTCTCCGTGGTCGAGGAACACTCGGAGTTAATTTTTTTAATGAGACTATGCCACGTGGACCGGGCATTTTTAAGCGTAAGAAACGCGTAATGTGGTATTGCATTAAAGCAGGCGAAAGCTTCGCGCCCCAGTAGTGCTTAAGGGCTACAGTTAAATGGGGCGATGGAGAGTGAGCTTTTCGCGATGGGGGTTGTCGGATGAACCGAACACAACCTATAGTGGTACAGAGCCTGTATAATTGGCTTAAAGGCCTGGCGTTACTCCTTTGAAGGAAGTGCTGCTATAGCGAATTTTGGTAGGGTCTATCCCCATTTTGCGGGCGGTGTCCTGGTATGGCAGGTGCCGCGCTGTGTGTTATCACATGAAGTGAGTTCACTATTTTGACTTCTAGTGGAAAAGTCTTCTGCTTTCCGGAGTGCTGCTTTTGGGTTTCGTCACTTTCACTTGGTGTGTCGAGCCCCTTGTGTTCGGCGTTAAGTCGTCCGGACTGCTTGAAGACCCAACAATCTCTGTGGGTATGGTTTGCAGGCTTCCCAGAGGTACCATGTATTTGACACAGTCTATCCAGAATCTTGTTTAGGTTGGATAGCTCGTCACTGTTGTCTTTGAGGGGCAATTTTTTGTTGTTCGGCCGAGAGCTTTTGAATCCGGCGTTGACCGCCATACTATTTGGGCCATTTTCCTTATTCTGGCGCTGATCTTTTCTGCGTCATGATTTCCCATTTCCATCCCTGACTTCGGATGTACTTGGGTCGCTGGTGCTGCATCTAGCCAGCCAGCTGTCTTCCCCCGCGCAAAAGCGGGTCATGAGGCTTGTTAGTGCGGCCATTGTTCTTGGTTTTTCCTGGCCGAGGTGTCTGGCGAGCCATTCGTCTTGGACGTTGTGTTTAAAGGCTGCTCAGGCTTCAGCGTCCGGACAGTCGACTATTTGGTTCTTTTTAGTGAGGAACCTGTTCCAGAATTTGCGTGCTGACTCTCCGGGCTGTTGAGTTATGTGACTTAAATCGTCTGCATCCGGAGGCCGCACATAAGTCCCCTGAAAATTTGCTCGAAACGCATCCTCAAGCTCTTCCCAACTTCCAATGGTATTTTCTGGGAGGCTTTTAAGCCAATGCCGAGATGGCCCTTTGAGCTTGAGGGGTAGGTATTTTATGGCATGGAGATCGTCTCCTCTGGCCATATGTATGTGTAGGATATAATCCTCAATCCAGACTCAGGGGTCTGTTGTTCCGTCATATGCCTCTATGTTTACGGGTTTGAATCCCGCTGGAAATCCGTGATCCAGTACCTCGTCGGTGAAACATAGTGGGTGTGCGGCGCCCCTGTATTTGGGTGTGCCGTTGTCTTCAAATGCTCGGCGGGTTATGTTGCTTCCTGGAGTCTTCTTTTTTGGCCCATAGATAGACCTGGCTGGGTCATCCTTTTTCCGAGGATCTTTATGCTGATCGTGTGTCGGCTTGTGTGCGGCGCCCCTTGTTGCTCTTGGCCTGTCATCTGGTCGTCTATCCGGCCAGGCGGCTTCTTTCTTTTTTGACTGTGGGGGCTCTAAGGCCTCCTCGTCAAATTCGGGCAACAACTTGCGCTTCGGGTAGCTCTTTGTCTGGTGACTAGCGCCATATTTATCTGGGGTGTTGAGTACTTTGCTCCATCTCATTCTGAGTGCGTCCTCCGCTGTTTTGAGCTTCCGCTTTTGCTTCTTCAAACTTCTTGCAGTGGCGACGAGCCTTTTATGAAGGTTCGTATGCTCTGGTGATGTGAGATCGTCTTTGCCGGGAATGGGTTGCTTGTCCAGTTCATCATGTTCGGATGGCTGCTTGGTGGCATGTGCGTTGTCCACTACTTCGCCCTGCTCTAGGGCCGGGTCCATATGGGTGCCGTTTTTATCGAGGCCGGTCTTTGGGCGGCGCTTGCGTCGCCGTTTTGGTTGTTTGTTGGGGGAGTTGTCCTTCGCCACGTCCCGTTTTTCCTCATTGTCGCTTCCTTTTGGTGTATCCACCATGTATACGTCGTGAGCTGGGGTGGCTTTCCAGTGCCCGTTAGGCGCTAGTTCTTGGTCGTCTCCGGCATCGTCGTCCATACCCTCGATGTCTTCGGAGTCATAGTCTAGCATGTCGGTTAGATCGTCGACAGTGGCTACTAAGTGGGTGGTGGGTGGGCAATGACTTTCTTTGTCGTCCGCATCCCAACCGTCCTGACCGCAGTCCGGCAGGGCTCTCCTGACAACGAGAGATACTTTAGAGAACTCAAGATGTCGCTGAAAGGTGAGTGTTGAAAGATGTCCGCTGCGGTGAACTCCATGATCGGCGCCCAATCGGATTCGATCGGAGGGGGCACGGGAGGTTCGGAGTCCGGCGAGGAGTCTGGCACCTCGGAGTGACGAGCTTTATGAGGGACAAGGTCAGTGTTCGGCTCTATCACCGTAGAGGTTGCAGCCCCCGAGGTGGTGTCTAGCCATCCGTCCTCGACCTGCGCAGCTGGCTCCGAATTGAAGATCGGAGCGGGTTCGAGTGCGGCCTCCAGGGTACTTTTCGGCTGCAGAGCTAAATCATGCTCGCCGTGACAGTGCGGCATGCTCGGCTGTGGCTCGAATCCATCGAGGATCATGTCCCCGCGGATGTCGGTCGTGAAGTTCAAACTCCCAAATCTGACCTGACGGCCAGGGGCGTAGCTTTCGATCTGCTCCAGTTGGCCAAGCGAATTGGCCCGCAGTGCGAAGCCGCCGAATACGAAGATCTGTCCGGGGAGGAAGGTCTCACCCTGGACTACGTCGTTGATGGTGATCAAAGAAGCCATCGAGCCTATCGGTGACGACACAGAGGAACTCTCAATGAAAGCACCAATGTCAGTGTCAAAACCGGCGGATCTCGGGTAGGGGGTCCCGAACTGTGCGTCTAGGCGGATGGTAACAGGAGACAAGGGACACGATGTTTTACCCAGGTTTGGGCCCTCTTGATGGAGGTAAAACCCTACGTCCTGCTTGATTAATATTGATGATGTGTGTTACAAGAGTGGATCTACCACGAGATCAAGGAGGCTAAACCCTAGAAGCTAGCCTATGGTATGATTGTTGTTCGTCCTACGGACTAAATCCATCCGGTTTATATAGACCGGAGAGGGCTAGGGTTACAATGGTAGGAGATCTACATATCCGTATCGCCAAGCTTGCCTTCCACGCCAAGGAAAGTCCCATCCGGACACGGGACGAAGTCTTCAATCTTGTATCTTCATAGTCTTGGAGTCCGGCCGATCATGATAGTTCGGCTATCCGGACACCCCCTAGTCCGGAACTCCCTCACCTGCCTTCTACCCCGAGGGATATAGAAGTGTCGCTCTAAGGCAAACGGAGCATGCCATGCTGGAGACATAACTACACATAAGGTATTACAATATGGTTTTTATTGGTCTGCTCTCTTCAAGATGCACGTAAGTTTGTCCTTTCTTGTGTTGAATGTCAAAGAATTGGTAATATTAGTAGAAGTTAGGAAATGCCTATGAATTATTCACTTGTTATTGAACCATTTGATGTTTGGGGATTTGATTATATGGGACCTTTTCCTTCCTCTTATGGGTATACACATATTTAACTTGTCGTTGATTATGTTACTAAGTGGGCGGAAGCTATTCCAACTAGTAGTGTTGATCATAACACTTCTATTAAAATGCTTAAAGTAATTGTTTTCTCGAGGTTTAGAGTCCCGAGATATTTAATGACTGATGGTGGTTCACATTTTATTCATGGTGCATTACGCAAACTTCTTGCCAAATATGATGTTAACCATAGAATTGTGTCACCTTATCATCCTTAATATAGTGTTCAAGTTGAATTGAGTAATAGAGAAATGAAGTTAATTTTGCAAAAGACCATTAATAGATCTAGAAAGAATTGGTCTCAGAAACTTGATGATGCATTGTGGGCATACGGAAATGCTTATAAAACTTCTATGGGTATGTCTCAATATAAAATGATCTATGGAAAAGCATGTCATTTACCTCTTGAGTTAGAACATAAAGCTTACTAGAAAATTAAAGAACTTAATTATGATTTCAAACTTGCTGGTGAAAAGAGGTTCTTTGATATTAGTTCTCTAGATGAATGGAGGACACAAGCTTATGAGAATACCAAATTGTTTAAAAAAAGTTAAAAGATGGCATGATAAAAAAATTCAAAAACGGGAATTCAAAGTAGGTGATGAAGTTCTATTATACAATTGTCGTTTAAGATTCTTTGCCGGAAAGCTTCTCTCTAAATGGGAAGGACCATATATCATTAAAGAAGTTTATCTCCGGAGCTATCAAGATCAAAAATGCCAAAGGCACTAATTAAAGGGTGGTTAATGGCCAAAGAATCAAGCATTATATATCAGGTACACCCATTTATGTTGAAACTAATGCCATTCAAACTATGAAACCAGAAGAGCACATAGAGGAAACCTTCCAGAATGCTACAGAATCCTAAAAAGGGGTAGTTATGTGGTACTGATACGTCTCCAATGTATCTATTACTTTTGATTGTTCCATGCTATTATATTATCATTATTGGATGTTTTACAATAATTTCTTTGTAGCAACTTTCTATCATTTATTGGGACTAATCTATTGACATAGTGCCCAGTGCTAGTTGCTATTTTTTTCTTGTTTTTTACTTCACAGGAAATCACTACTGGAATCAGCTACTTTGCCATCGGCCAGATCTTTGCCGTCCACTAGCGGACGGCAAAGAAGCTCTTTGCCATCAGCTACCGAAAAGCAGACGGCAAAGAAACAGCAGACGGCAAAGAAGGTCTTTGCCATGCGCCATTTCTTTGTCGTCCGCCAGCTGACGGCAAAGAATCTTTGTCGTACGCTGGCTGACGGCAAAGAGGGAGGTGGCCCCCACCCCCTGCCCGTTTAAAAAAACTTAACACCCCAACTCTTTGCCATTTGCTAGCAGACGGCAAAGAGAGATAAAGGCGGACGGCAAAGAGCAGAGTAACTAACGGAC
>NC_041393.1:561225068-561262990 GCF_002162155.2 Triticum dicoccoides | reverse complement strand
GGGACTACTTCTTTTTTTTTCTGTTTTTTCATTTTTTTGCTGTTTAATTGTTAGTGCTGGATTGTGTTAGTGTTAGTGTTAGAAAAGAATTAGAAGAATTAGAAGAAGTAGAAGTAGTAGAAGAAGTAGAACAAGAAGAAAAGAAAAAAAGTAGAAAAAAGATGAAAAAAGAAAAAGAAGAAAAGAAGTAGAAGAAGAAGGAAGGAAGAAAAGAAAAGAAGTAGAAAAAAGATGAAAGAAGAAGAAGAAGAAAAGAAGTAGAAGAAGTAGAAGAAGAAGAAAAGAAGAAACGAAAAGAAGTAGAAAAAAGTAGAAAAAAGATGAAAGAAGTAGAAGAAGAAAGGCTAGTTGAAATCAACCAAAGCACCCATTTAGATGTTTCTGATGTCTATATTACGGCTCAACAGGCGACCCAAGTATTATATCTACTATGGGCCTGCCAAACTAATCCAAATATGAAAGGTTGGGATGTCGTTTATGACGTGCCACCACGTGCTAGACTATCTCCCCCAAAGGAAGAGGATTATGAACCTCACATTAACCCAGACACATATGAAGGAGAATTCTTCCAAGAGACACGTCTTTCCAAAAAGCGTTTCAAGAACCGGTATACTTCACCCCAAAACATTGAAGTAGACAGCGACAGTGAATCCCACATCACCCCAGAGGAGGAACAAGAAGAGCCGGAACAAGAAGAGGTTACTGCTGCGGATGACTTGTCAATGCTTGACCGATTATGTAAAGGTGGCCTTCCACATGTTGATGCCACTGAACCCTATCAGCCCGTCATTGATTATAGTGATGATGATGATTATGCATTTATTGATGATACTGATCGAGATTATTAGTAGTGTCAGGTATTCAATTTTTTTATGTTGTACTTGATGATGATACACTTAAGTGATATACATATTATTATTCATGTCGGTATTTTTTTATGTTGTACTAATTTCGTTTACTCTTTGTCATGGCAGGTGTTGAAAGATGGAAGGGGAGCCGACTGAGGCCAAGGACAAACGTTCCCAAATTGAAGGTGTGCCACACCATCAAGGTAGCTCCAGCTTATATCAGTTCGGGCGGAACTGGGTATGTGGTTTGCTTCATGATTAATGCAATTCATTCATCATGCTAGCTTGAGCCCTTTAATTATTAATTTACTTTGTTTCTCTCTTTCAAGCATGCTACAATAAGATGGATAAGGTGCCAGAGGGGTACGACCTGTATGCCATGGCCCACACCGACTCTTACAAGCAAGTCAAGGGGAAGGCGAGAAAAGGGGGGAGTTTAACCCGAGCCAGATTCCCATTGATCCAGAGCAGGTGATGATATCTGGTGGCGGGAGGTCCCGTGGCTCCATAGCAGTTGATCCAGAGATTGCTCTTGAGACCACGGTGAGTTTAATTTGAATGGACGTTACTTGCTAGTCTTAACATTTGAGTGCCATCATGCTAATGAAACATTGGAAATGATCTTTGGTGCAGCGTAACTCCACACAAGCATCACACGATCCTTCTCCAGCTACTGGCACGAGCGAGCCCGCTCCTACACCTCCATGATCAAGGTAAGTTTCTCTAGTTTTTTGCTTAAAAAATGCATAAAGACCTGGATTTAGCTTTATTTCCTCCAATATGCTTACCTTAATGACCTAGAGTTAGCTTCTTTTCCTCCAAAATGACTTAATAAGCTTACTGACCTCCAAAACCAGCCATTTTACCTAAGTTAGCTCTAAAACGATCTATACTTAGCTTTGTTTCCTCCAAAATGACCTAAGTTAGATATAATATGCTTAGTTAACTAGGTTTGCTCAATAATGACATGTACTTAGCTTACTTATGTAAAAAACGGCCTAATTAGCTTAGTTAGCTCATAAACGATCCATTTTACCTACGTTAGCTCTAAAATGGTGCATTTTACCTAAGTTAGCTCATAAACGATCCATTTTACCTACGTTAGCTCTAAAATGGTGCATTTTACCTAAGTTAGCTCATAAACGATCCATTTCACCTAAGTTACCTCACAAACGATGGTGTGCTTCTTCTTCTAGTCTTCTTCTTCTAGTCACCTTTTCCTAACTTTCTTATTTTCCATTTTGCAGATTTCATTCACTTCTCGGAAGCTAGCTAGCTATGATGGAGTGCTTATTTTTTATTTCATTCTCTTCTAGTATTCTTCTAGCTTGCTACGATGGAACTTGCTATCTTGATGAAACTTTGCATTGTAATATGTATGTGCAACTTCCTAATGGTTGCAACTTATGTGTATGTGCAACTTGCTATGTATGAATGGATGGAACTATATATCTATGTACGATGAAACTTATGTGCTGTTAAATAGCCCTGTGAAATATATCTATATATGTCATATATATTTGCTGTGAAAATTGTTGGATTTACAAAAAAACAGAAAAAAGAGCCAATATGCAGGCTCTTTGCCGTCCGCCACTGACGGCAATGGGCACTTTGCCAACAGCCGCGGACGGCAAATAAGGCATGTGGCAGCCAACTATGCTTCTTGTGAGCTGACCCATTTAGTCAGTTTCCCTAAAGTGGCAGACGACAAAGGCAGGACGAATTTTGCCGTCAGCGGCGGATGACAAAGTCCTGCCGTTAGCCACCTAACAGACTAACAGTGAAATTTTTGCCGTCCGTGTTCTTTGCCGTCCGCTGCTGATGGCAAAGCCCCTTTGCCGTCAGCCACCAAAAGCAGACGGCAACGTAGCTCTTTAGCGGACCTTTCTTTGCCGTCCACTTTTGCCGTCCGCCATTCGTGCCTTTGCCATCCGCCATGGTAGACGGCAAAGTAGCTGATTCCTGTAGTGAATCAATACCAAATGGAGTCCAAACGCAACAAAACTTTTTGGTGATTTTTCCTGGACCAGAATACACACGATGGGCCAAGAAAGTACCTAAGGGGGGCTCCGAGGGGAGCACAACCCACCAGGGCACGCCTGGGGGCCCAGGCGCGCCCTGGTGGGTTGTGCCCAGCTCGGCCACCTCCCGCACCGCCTCTTTACTCTATAAATACCCCAATATTACAGAAACCCTGGGGGAGTCGACGAAAATCAATTTCAGCCGCCGCAAGTTCCAGAAACCACAGATCCAATCTAGACACCATCACGGAGGGGTTCATCATCCTCATTGGTGCCTCTCCCATGATGCGTCAGTAGTTCGTTGTAGACCTATGGGTCCATAGTTAGGAGCTAGATGGCTTCCTCTCTCTCTTTTGATTCTCAATTCAATGGTCTCTTGGAGATCTATTTGATGTAACTCTTTTTGCAGTGTGTTTGTTTGGATCCAATGAACTTTGAGTTTATGATCAGATTTTTGTTTTTATCCATGAAATCTATTTGAGTCTTTTGATCTCTTATATGCATGATTACTTATAGCCCTGTATTTCTTCTTCGAATCTTTGGTTTACTTAGACTGATTAGATTGATTTTTCTTGTCATGGGAAGAGGTGCTTTCTGATGGGTTCAATATTATGGTGCTTGATCCTAGTGACAAAAGGGGAACCGACACGTATGTTGCCATTAAGGATAACAAGATGGGGTCTAATTCCTACATGAATAGATCTCGTCTACATCATGTCATCATTATTATTTCATTACTCTGTTTTTCCATGAACTTAATACACTAGATGCATGCTGGATAGTGTTTGATGTGTGGAGTAATAGTAGTAGATGCAGGCAGGAGTCGGTCTACTAATCTTGGACGTGATACCTATATAATGATCATTGCCTGGATATCGTCATAATTATTTGAAGTTCTATCAATTTCCCAACAGTAATTTGTTTACCCACCGTATGCTTTCTCGAGAGAAGCCACTAGTGAAATCTACGGGCCCCGGGTCTCTTCTTTATCATATTTGCCTTCGAGATCTATTTTTGTTTGCTTTTATTTTCAGATATATTAATCTAAAAATACCTTGATGAATTGTATTTGCTTTTATTTGCATTTATCAATCTATGACAATTTTATCCCGTCAACTTGACAATTTCTAGCACCGTTACCCAAAAGGGATTGACAACCCGTTTAACACATTGGGTTGCAAGTATTCGTTCTTTATGTGCAGGTACCGTTTACGTAGTGTTGCGTGGTTCTCCTACTGGTTCGATAACCTTGGTCTCATCATTGAGGGAAATACCTACCATTGTTGTTATGCATCATCCCTTCCTCTTTGGGGAAATACTGACGTAGTTCAAGCAAACATCAAAAGGAATTTCCGGCGCCGTTGTCGGGGAGACATCATCAACATCTATCAAGTTCCTAATCACAAATCTCATCTCCTTGCAATTTAAATTATTTGCCATTTGCACCTCGTTTTCCTCTCCCCCCACTTGACAAAAAAATGCCGTTTTATTCGCCCTCTTTTTTCACCATTTTCTCGTCAGATCTCCTATTTTTGTCACCATGAGTGACTTTGGCATGGCAGAAACAGATGATGGCCTAACTCCTAAAATTGGATGATCTGTCAATCTGGAAACTTTTGTTTTGGGGCAAGGGAATATTATGGGAAAAGAACATATCCAAGATTTTTTCAATTGTGCCAGAAGTTTAACCCTTGATGATGCTCCTATACTTAAAAGAACAAAATCGTATGCAGAAGCTATTTCAGCACTAGTTCTGAAACTTGAGAATAAGTTCATCCATACTCATCCTACCTTGCAAAGATTTTTTTTACGAGTTACCTGTTATAAAGAATCCCAAAGCTAAAAAATTGGCTACCCTTGTTCTTATGAATGAAGACTATATAATCATTCTCCAACTAGAGTCATTTTTCTTAAGTAAAATGACACAAGAAGAAAAATGTATTGTTCCTCCTTCTAATCATTCCACTTTTTAGTCATCATTTAAATTAGGTGGCACTCTATCTTGTTTAATGGAGACGGTCCTTGCACCGACAACAGAGGAATCATGTGATCAAAATCTCTTCTGGGTGATAAACCTTCAAGTGTAGCAAAAAACTCAGGATACTTGTCAAGGAGATGGTGTAGTTGAGGAGGTAATTGCTCTTCTTCGGTCTCAAGTAAGGAATTGATTGAGACCAATGTAAATAGACATGTGACAGTTTTAGGCCCATTCAAGGTAATAAATTCCCCATTCTTGTAAAAAGACAACAATTTCTCTTCCCAATGTACTTGCATAGGACTGTGGTTGTGCTAGCCGATCTAGGCTCAAATTTCAAACTCTTGGCTCCTCCAGCATGCCGTGTCCTCGCGAATGTTGTGACGCCTCACCACAAGCCATGCCGCATCGAGTATTTCCTTATTTGCGTACGATGTGGTCGTTCTCTGTCTCTCAAACCCACCAGAGTTGGCGACCATCCGCGAGCTCCTCCACATCTTCGGCGACGCCTCCGGGCTTCGGACAAACTTCATGACATGCTCAGCAAGCCCAATCCAGTGCACCCCCGAGGTGATTGACACCATTGCGATCACGCTATCATGCACCGTGACCAGTTTTCGCGTCCCATACCTTGGACTACTACTCTCGATCCACAAGATTCACACCTTGGCACTCCTCTTGATTGTGGACAGTATGGTGAAAAAGATGGCCAGTTGGAAAGCTTCCCTCCTCTCGCACGGCAAGCGACTCACTCTTGTTCACCATGTCCTCATGGGCATGACGGTGCATATCTTACTCGCCATGGCCATAACCCCCCCCCATCCTCAAGAAGATCACAACGATGGTCTGAGACTTCTTGTGGCACGGCCTCAAAGATGCCAACGCCGGTTGCTGCCTCGTCAGCTGGGCGAAGATCTCCCAACCTCTCGAGCTTGGAGGCCTAGCCGTTCGTGCTCTTCTTCGCACGGGTATCGCATTGCGCTTGCTGGTTATGGCTGCATGCTACTGACCCAACCCACCCATTGAGTCATCTCTAGCTTCCCAGGGATGAGGAAACTAGCCAATTCTTTCGCGCTTCCATGACTTGGACCATCGGGGACGGCATGACATGCCAGATCTGGTATGACCATTGGCTGCAAGGGTAGTCTGTTGCTGAGATCGCCCCAACTCTTCTCTCCCACACCCCGCACATGCGGAGGCATGCCACACTGGTCTACGACGGGATCATGGACCAGGCCTGGATTCACGACATCCATGGTTCCCTGGGACCGACTGCTACCATTGAGTACTTCGGCCAATGGCGGAGGGTCGAGTTGGTCGAGCTCTTTGACCAACCTGACAGGATCTCCTCGAAGTGGAACACGAGTGGGAACTACAGGGCTAGATCCGCCTACAAGGCGTTACTACAAAAAAGGACACATCCGTGAAATTTTGGGCCGAACGATTTTTTTCTGTCATGCTTATGACACTTATATGAATATAATTGTGACAAAACACAGTATCATCATAGATGTGGTGGACTCCTACTTCTATGACAAAAAATCATGACAGAAAATTGCCTTTTTGTCCTGGGCGGGCCGGAGACGCGGCTGCATGACATTCTTTTGGCCGTCCATGATGGAAAAAACCGTGGTAGAAGCGAGGGCGAGGTAAATTTCGGGGAGTTCCCGGTTACGGTGGGTGGTCGGGGGCCGAGCTATGTGCGTTTCTCTCGTACACGTACGCGCGTAGGTGGGAGGCATTGGGCTCTAACTGAACCCGAGCTAGGCGTTCGCCTAACTGAACCCGAGCGATTGCACTGCAGGCTACGTGTTACTGAACCCGAGCAATCGATTGATGGCTATTAACTGAACCCGATCGAGTGATTCCTTTGCTACTGCTGCTAACTGAAGCCGATCGATGCTGCCTCTGGATGAACAGTGAGTGTTGTTGGGGGTGTCGGTGTCAAAACCGACGGATCTCAGGTAGGGGGTCCCGAACTGTACGTCTAAGGCTAATGGTAATAGGAGACTAGGGACACGATGTTTTACCCAGGTTTGGGCCCTCTCGATGGAGGTAATACCCTACTTCCTGCTTGATTGGTCTGATGATATGAGTATTACAAGAGTTGATCTACCATGAGATCGTAGAGGCTAAACCCTAGAGGCTAGCCTATGGTATGATTGTTCTTGTCCTATGGACTAAACCCTTCGGTTTATATAGACACCGGAGGGGGCTAGGGTTAAACAGAGTCGGTTACAGAGAAGGAGATCTACCATCCGAATAGCCAAGCTTGCCTTCCACGCAAAGGAGAGTCCCATCCGGACACGGGACGAAGTCTTCAATCTTGTATCTTCATAGTCCAACAGTCCAGCCAAAGTACATAGTCCGACTGTCCGGATACCCCCTTATCCAGGAATCCCGCAGTAGCTCCTGAACCAGGCTTCAATGGCGATGAGTCCGGCGTGCAGATTGTCTTCGGCATTGCAAGGCGGGTTCCATCTCCGAATACTCCAAGATAAATTCCGAACACAAGGACCGTGTCCGGCTCTGCAAGACAAATTTCATATACCACCGTAGAGAGAACAATAATCCACGAATCTGATCTGCTGACAACTCTTCGTAGCGTGACATCACGCTGCGGGCCGGCTTTTATTCGAACCATTTTTTATAACCAGCCACCGCACACATTGCGAGGCGGTTTCTTAGGCACGTCTTGTTAAAGCAGAGATTGTGTCCCCCTTATCGCGGGATTCTCATCAATACGGGTGTGGGTAACCCAACTGCACCACCAAACACGGTGAGTGGGGAACGAGCAGGTTTTATTAGGCAAGCGGGGAGGCGCAGAGTTTTATTTTCTTTATAAAGAGGAAAGGCCTCTCCCTTTTTACCCACGCCTTGTCCTTCTGCTCGTCCATTCTCTTTCGCTTGAGCCCTAACGCCCGAGCGTTCATCTTCTCCACCATTGAAGGTCTTTCCGAAAATGTCTGGATCCGGAGCAGGAGGCAAGTTGATGGCCTCTACTGTCGAGGAGAATGATATCAAAAAGCTTCGGGAGGCCAGGTACCTGGCCCAGAAGATCGGCCACCGACTTCCGGCGGCGGGACAGATTGTCCCTACTCCGGAGTCCCATGAGAGGGTCGTGTTCCTTCCTCATTTTGTCCACAGGCTCGGGTTTCCCCTTCACCCATTTGTTTGCGGCGTCATGTATTATTATGGGATCGATTTCCACGATCTATCCCCCAATTCCTTCCTCAACATCTCGACGTTTATTGTCGTGTGTGAGGCCTTTCTCCGCCTCGCGCCACACTTCGGCTTATGGCTAAAGATCTTCAATGTGAAGCCCAAGGAGGTGAACGGCGAGCACGTCGAGTGCGGAGGTGCCATGGTGAGCAGGATGCCCAAGGTCACATGGCCAACAGGTACTTTCAATGATTCTTTCAAGGAGTGGCAGCAACAGTGGTTCTATATCACTGAGCCGCGCGGCAAAAAGTGGGCCGCAGCTCCTGAGTTCCAATCCGGAGCCCCTTTGCGGCTTACGTCCTGGCTCGAGAAGGGCTTGAGCTGGTCTTCATCCGACGAGCTGTCGGTGATCCAGACACGTGTCAAAGGTATGGAGGACAAGGCCATCAAGCTTGTTGACCTAGTCCAGGTGATGGTGGTCCGCTTGGTTCCCTGTCAGCACTGAGCCCGCAATTGTTAGGAGTACGACCCGGCCGAGCACCAGACCCTGCGGGAACTTTATGTCTCCTCACACAAGGACATCTGGAAGGTGCTTTTTAAGTCCGGCAAACCATGGCCGGACTCCGCCGCAGACCGCGGGTACCAACTGTCCCGCCCCGCAAGCCCAGTAAGTAGTCACTATATTTCATCCATATGTTTCATTGTCCTATCCTGGGGAAGATGCCCTAATGTGCTTCCCACAACTATCTTAGGGATGGAGGAGGAAGGCGGGGCGGATACACTATCCAGCCCCACTGCCAGAAGAACCGACTGGACCACTTATGACGAAGATGCTGGTCCTGGCGCCTTACAAGGCGCCAAAGAAAGGGGCCCATAAAGAGGCCAAGGAGACCAGGGGCGTCCTGCATCATTGCGGGGCTTCAGACGCAAAATCCGAAGACTCCAATACCCCTCTCTCCTCTAAAGAGGAAGAGGAGGAGGGAGATGAGTCCCCCACGGGGGGAGGAAAGAAAAGGACAGCCTCCTCATCTCTGGAGGCCGAATTGCCTAAGAGGGGAAAAACTCCCCTGCCAGAGGCGTCCACTACGGCTATCGACAGCAGCCCGGAGTGGGATCCTAGGGCCTAGCCCCTAGAAAACTCCTAAGTGCACAAAATCCGAACACGTCTATGCTTCCCGGATTACCAAGGCATAAATAGATTAATTGGTGTTGTCGGTGTCAAAACCGGCGGATCTCGGGTAGGGGGTCCCGAACTGTGCGTCTAGGCGGATGGTAACAGGAGACAAGGGACACAATGTTTTTACCCAGGTTCGGGCCCTCTCGATGGAGGTAAAACCCGACTCCTGCTTGATTAATATTGATGATATGGGTAGTACAAGAGTAGATCTACCACGAGATCAGAGAGGCTAAACCCTAGAAGCTAGCCTATGGTATGATTGTTGTTCGTCCTACGGACTAAAACCATCCGGTTTATATAGGCACCGAAGAGGGTTAGGGTTACACAGAGTCGGTTACAATGGCAGGAGATCTACATATCCGTATTGCCAAGCTTGCCTTCCACGCCAAGGAAAGTCCCATCCGGACACGGGCCGAAGTCTTCAATCTTGTATCTTCATAGTCCAGGAGTCCGGCCAAAGGTGATAGTTTGGCTATCCGGACACCCCCTAATCCAGGACTCCCTCAGGTGCCATACTTTTTTGCATCCCGGCCAGGTCTCACGCCGAACAGTCCTCATCGCAGGATTCGTTGGGCTCAGATGCCCTTGAGAGCGAGACACCTCCGAGGGCCCCTTCCCCGAAGCTCGGACATGACACCAAGGTGTCGTCCCAAAAGGAGCTAAACCAGGAGGGGCGTACCGCAGGAGCCGGATACACGGGAGCGGCGGCTCCACTGAGTGTCGATGGCAGGGGATATATTGGATTCGGCCCACAGCCAGACACAGCTCCAGAGACCTTTGAGGCTCCGGGTTCAGGAGGGCAGCACCCCTTGACTAGAGGGGGTGATCCTGCTCCACTGGCGACCTCTGCCCAACTAGAGGTGTCGGGCAGCTTATTGACAGCGCTAAAGAGCGCTTCTATCGTTGATGAACATCGCGCCCTTATGGGTGTGGTAATTGAGAAGGTTCAGGCCGCTGAAAGTGGATTGAATGAATCCTGCATCAGCTTTATAAAAGGCTTGGAGGTAAGTATTTAGGAGATTTGTCATAGTATAGATAGTAGCCCCTAATACACTGTCCGGTGAAAGAAGGAACCGAACAAGGGATCAAATTTCCTCCCAGGGGAGACTCAGTGACATGTATCTCTTCCTTTAAACACATGCGTCTTCGGCGACTGCCGCCTCTCATACTGCGGAAATATTCGGACTGAAGCAGAGTCTGGAGTGGGCCGTAGAAGAACTTGGCCAGGTGAAGAAGCAGTTGGAGGACCACCGAGGTATGTCGACACCTTGTTTAAGTTTAGCACAACAAAGTAGGTGTGCCTAATGAAAGTGTGTATATTGCACGCTCTAGGGGCGAATGCCGAAATTGAGGCATTGAAGAAGGATGTGGCCTTAGCCGAAAAGAAGGCAGCCGCGGAAAAGGCCCTTCGCGAGAAGCACGAGGCCAGGGTCATTGAAGCTGAACGAGAGCTTCAGGAGTCCGGCCAAAGTACATAGTCCAGTTGTCCGGATACCTCCTTATCCAGGAATCCCTCAGGGGGGTGGATGAACAGTTCCCGGTGGGGGGTTGGATGAACACCCGATGGTGTTACCGCTGGATGAACAGGACCCCGTGGAGGGAAGGTTGAACAGTAGCTGGTGGAGGCCTAGTTGAATAGTAGCCGGTGGAGGGCTGGATGAACAGTAGCCCATGGAGGGGTGGTTGAACAGGACCCCATGGAGAGGGCTGGTTGAACAGTAGCCGGTGGAGGAGCGGTGGTGGTTGGATGAACAGGAGACCGTGGAACAATCATGGGTAGAGGCTGAAGGAGGTCGATGGTGGATGAACAATAGCCCATGGAGGCAGTCGACGGTGGAGGTGAACTGTATCCCATGGAGTCCCGTATTGTGGTACGCCACACCCCTCCCGATGAACAGGACCCCTATTTCGACCGTAGCACTCCAACACAAGTCCGTTTCCTCCGTTTTGCGGTACGCTACACCCCTCCCGATCAAGAGGACCCCGTTTCGACCGTAGGAGGTCCAAGAGAAGTCTATTTCCTCCGTTTTGCGGTACGCCAGACCCCTCCAAATGAATAGGATCCCGTTTCAACCGTGGCCGGTCGAACACAAGGTCGTTTCCTCCATTCTGCAGTACGCCAGGCCTCGTTTCGATCGGTTGTTCTGTCCAAGCCGGTTGGCTCCCGATGAACACGACGACGCATTCTGTTCTGACCCAGCCGGTTGGCTCCCCATGAACACGGCGATGACGCGGTTTCTCCGTTCTGACTCAGCCATGTACACGAGCCATGGCCGTACATATACGCGAGTAGGCGTTCGAGACCCCGCCCATATGTACGTACATGGTCGTATTTTTTTGGCGTGTGGCTGTTTGTACGGGTACACAGTTTAGACGGGACAGCCTGAACTACTACGTGGGTGGCTCTACTATGACATGTGCCGCTACTTACTCGGCCACGGTTCATCATTGCAAAGCAACCGATCGACCAATATGTACTTACACATTCGCGACCAAAATGACAACGCTACGTACGCTTCGACCAGGTGGGTCCCGACTATCAGGCACTTCCTTGCGTGCAAAGATGTAGCTGGTGTGTCCTAGCAGTCAGGGGGCAAATCATTTTCCCCCCGTAATATGGACTAATGTCTACTACACAACCTTCTCCTTGTAGACGTTGTTGGGCCTCCAAGTGCATAGGTTTGTAGGACAGTAGCAAATTTCCCTCAAGTGGATGACCTAAGGTTTATCAATCCGTGGGAGGCGTAGGATGAAGATGATCTCTCTCAAACAACCCCGCAACCAAATAACAAAGAGTCTCTTGTGTCCCCAACACACCCAATACAATGGTAAATTGTATAGGTGCACTAGTTCGGCGAAGAGATGGTGATACAAGTGCAATATGGATGATAGATATAGGTTTTTGTAATCTGAAATTATAAAAACAGCAAGGTAACTAATGATAAAAGTTAGAGTAAACGGTATTGCGATGCTAGGAAACAAGGCCTAGGGTTCATACTTTCACTAGTGCAAGTTCTGTCAACAATAATAACATAATTGGATCATATAACTATCACTCAACATGCAACAAAGAGTCACTCCAAAGTCACTAATAGCGGAGAATAAACCAAAATATTATTGTAGGGTACGAAAACACCTCAAAGTTATCCTTTCTGATCGATCTATTCAAGAGTCCATAGTAAAATAACATGAAGCTATTCTTTCCGTTCGATCTATCATAGAGTTCGTACTAGAATAACACCTTAATACGCAAATCAACCAAAACCATAATGTCACCTAGATACTCCAATGTCACATCAAGTATCCATGGGCATGATTATACGATATGCATCACACAATCTCAGATTCATCTATTCAACCAACACAAGGTACTTCAAAGAGTGCCCCAAAGTTTCTACCGGAGAGTCAAAACGAAAACATGTGCCAACCCCTATGCATAAGTTCATTGAACCCGCAAGTTGATCACCAAAACATACATCAAGTAGATCACGTGAATATCCCATTGTCACCACAGATAAGCACGGAAAGACATACATCAAGTGTTCTCAAATCCTTAAAGACTCAATCCGACAAGACAACTTCAAAGGGAAAACTCAATCCATTACAAGAGAGTAGAGGGGGAGAAACATCATAAGATCCAACTATAATAGCAAAGCTCGCGATACATCAAGATCGTATCACCTCAAGAACATGAGAGGGAGAGAGATCAAACACATAGCTACTGGTACATACCCTCAGCCCCGAGGGTGAACTACTCCCTCCTCGTCATGGAGAGCGCCGGGATGATGAAGATGGCCACCGGTGATGGATTCCCCCTCCGGCAGGGTGCCGAAATGGGCTCCTGAGAGGTTTTTAGTGGCTACAGAGGCTTGCGGCGGTGGAACTCCCAATCTATTGTGCTCTCGGATGTTTTTAGGGGAGCCACGAGGGGCCCACGAGGGTGGGGGGCGTGCCCAGGGGGCAGGGCATGCCTCTCTGCCTCGTTGCTTCCCTGACGTCTACTCCAAGTCTCCTGGATTGCTTCCGTTCCAAAAATAACTCTCCCGAAGGTTTCATTCCGTTTGGACTCCGTTTGATATTCCTTTTCTGCGAAACACTGAAATAGGCAAAAAAACAGCAATATGGATTGGGCCTCCGGTTAATAGGTTAGTCCCAAAAATGATATAAAAGTGTTTAGTAAAAAGCCCGTAAACATCCAAAACAGGTAATATAATAGCATGGAACAATAAAAAATTATAGATATGTTGGAGACGTATCAAGCATCCCCAAGCTTAATTCCTGCTCGTCCTCGAGTAGGTAAATTATAAAAACAGAATTTTTGATGTGGAATGCTACCTAGCATATTTCTCAATGTAATTTTCTTTATTGTGGCGTGAATGTTCAGATCCAAATGATTCAAGATAAAAGTCCATATTGACATGAAAACAATAATACTTCAAGCATACTATCAAAGCAATCAGGTCTTCTCAAAATAACATGGCTAAAGAATGCTATCCCTACAAAATCATATGGTCTGGCTATGCAATATCTTCAGCACACAAAGTATTTAATCATGCACAACCCCGATGACAAGCCAAGCAATTTTTTCATACTTTAGATTCTCAAACTTTTTCAACTTTCACGCAATACATGAGCGTGAGCCATGGACATAGCACTATATGTGGAATAGAATGGTGGTTGTGGAGAAGACAAAAATGGAGAAGATAGTCTCACATCAACTAGGCGTATCAACGGGCTGTGGAGATGCCCATTAATAGATATCAATGTGAGTGAGTAGGGATTTTCCATGCAACAGATGCACTAGATCTATAAGTGTATGAAAGCTCAACAAAAGAAACTAAATGGGTGTGCGTCCAACTCGCTTGCTCACGAAGACCTAGGGTATTTTGAGGAAGCCCGTCATTGGAATATACAAGCCAAGTTCTATAATGAAAAATTCCCACTAGTATATGAAAGTGACAACATAGGAGACTCTCTATCATGAAGATCATGGTGCTACTTTGAAGCACAAGTGTGGTAAAAGGATAGTAGCATTGTCCCTTCTCTCTTTTTCTCTCATTTTTGGGCCTTTCTCTTTTTTTTCGTCCGGAGTCTCATCCCAACTTGTGGGGGAATCATAGTCTCCATCATCATTTCCTCACTGGGACAATGCTCTAATAATGAAGATCATCACACTTTTATTTACTTACAACTCAAGAATTACAACTCAATACTTAGAACAAAATAGGACTCTATGTGGATGCCTCCAGCGGTGTACCGGGATATGCAATGAATCAAGAGTGACATGTATGAAAGAATTATCAAGGTGGCTTTGCCACAAATATGATGTCAACTAAATGATCATGCAAAAGCAATATGACAATGATGGAGCGTGTCATAATAAACGGAACGGTGGAAAGTTGCATTGCAATATATCTCGGAATGGCTATGGAAATGCCATAATAGGTAGGTATGGTGGCTGTTTTGAGGAAGGTATATGGTGAGTGTATGGTACCGGCGAAAATTGCGTGGCACAAGAGAGGCTAGCAATGGTGGAAGGGTGAGAGTGCATATAATCCATGGACTCAACATTAGTCATAAAGAACTCATATACTTATTGCAAAAATCTACAAGTTATTGAAATGAAGTACTACGCGCATGCTCCTAGGGGGATAGATTGGTAGGAAAAGACCATCGCTCGTCCCCGACCGCCACTCATAAGGAAGACAATCAATAAATAAATCATGCTCCAACTTCATCACATAACGGTTCACCATACGTGCATGCTACGGGAATCACAAACTTCAACACAAGTATTACTCAAATTCATGACTACTCAACTAGCATGACTCTAATATCATCATCCTCATATCTCAAAACAAATATCAAGCATCAAATTGACCATAGCATCCAATTCACTTCTATGATTGTTTTTATTATACCCAACTTGGATGCCCATCATTCTAGGACCAATTTTATAACCATAACAAATACCATGCTGTTCTAAAAGAATCTCAAAATAATATAAGTGAATCATGAGAGATCAATAATTTCTACAAAATAAAACCATGGCCGTGCTCTAAAAAGATATAAGTGAAGCACTAGAGCAAGATTGTCTAGCTCAAAAGATATAAGTGAAGCACATAGAGTATTCTAATAAATTCCGAATCATGTGTGTCTCTCCCAAAAGGTGTGTTCAGCAAGGATGATTGTGGTAAACTAAAAAGAAAAGACTCATATCATACAATACGCTCCAAGAAAAACACATATCATGTGGTGAATAAAAATATAGCTCCAAGTAAAGTTACCGATAGACGAAGACGAAAGAGGGGATGCCATCCGGGGCATCCCCAAGCTTAGGCTCTTGGTTGTCCTTGAATATTACCTTGGGGTGCCTTGGGCATCCCAAAGCTTAGGCTCTTTCCACTCTTTATTCCATAGTCCATCGAATCTTTACCCAAAACTTGAAAACTTCACAACACAAAACTTAACAGAAAACTCGTAAGCTCCGTTAGTATAAGAAAATAAATCACCACTTTAGGTATTATTGTGAACTCATTGTAAATTCATATTGGTTTAACATATACTGTATTCCAACTTCTATATGGTTCATATCCTCCGATATTACTCATAGATTCATCAAAATAAGCAAACAACAAATAGAAAACAGAATCTGTCAAAAACAGAACAGTCTGTAGTAATCTGTATCATTCGAATACTTCTGTAACTCCAAAAATTCTACCAAATTAGGAAAACCTGAGAAATTTGTGTACCAATCCAGAGAAAAATGAATCAGATCAAAATCACATTTCCAATTATCAAAACTAATTTACTGGGTGCAAAAGTTTCTGATTTTCAGCAGGATCAACACAACTATCACCGTAAGCTATCCTAAAGGTCTTACTTGGCACTTTATTGAAACAAAAGCTATAAAACATGATTACTACAGTAGCATAATCATGTGGACACACAAAAGCAGTAAGGGTAAATATTGGGTTGTCTCCCAACAAGCGCTTTTCTTTATTGCCTTTTTAGCTAGGCATGATGATGACAATGATGCTCACATAAAAGATAAGAATTGAAACATAACGGAAGCATCATGAAGAATATGACAAGCACATTTAAGCCTAACCCACTTCCTATGCATAGGGATTTTGTGAGAAAACAACATATGAGAACAATAATCAACTAGCATAGGAAGGCAAAACAAGCATAACTTCAAGATTTTAAGCACACAGAGAGGAAACTTTATATTATTGCAATTCCTACAAGCATATGTTCCTCCCTCATAATAATTTTCAGTAGCATCATGAATGAATTCAAAAATATAACCATCACATAAAGCATTCTTTTCATGATCTACAAGCATAGAATTTTTATTACTCTCCACATAAGCAAAATTCTTCTCATTCGGAATAGTGGGAGTATCATAAGAGACTCGAATACTATAAATTGTTTCCACATTAAAAGAGTAATGTTCAGAAAAAAGGTAATCATAATCATGACAAGTTTTGTAAATATAATCATCACTACTTTTTATATCATAAGTTTCTTCACAATAATCATCATAAATAGGAGGCATGATATTATCATAATAAATTTGCTCATCAAAACTTGGGAGGCTAAAAATATCATCTTCATTAAATATAGCATCCCCAAGCTTGGGACAAGCATTAATTGCAGAAAATATATTCTCAAATATGTCATCCTCATCAAACATAGCTTCCCCAAGCTTGGGCCTTTTCATATCATAAGCATAATCACTCTCATCATTAATAGTATGAATAGCACCAATAGTATAGCAATTATCATCATCACAATGAGTAATAGGAGAAACATCATTTTGGAGGGATGCCTTTCTACCTTTGCTTCTCCATCTTTTATTTTTCTTCTTTACATCATGTGTGAGTTTAACCCTCTTTTTTGAGCTCCTTATTAATGAGATTGGTTGAATAGAGGGCTCCTCCTCGTTACTGATTCATCATAAGAAACAATAGGAGTATATTGGGAAGTCTCTTCCCTTTCATTAGTATTCTCTTCATCTTCTATTTGCTTTCTTTTATTTATGTAATTGGAAATATAAGGATTTTCAATGCAATTCACCGCACAATACATATAAATTCCTCTAGATCAATATCAAGGAATTTCTCAAGGTTATATTTTGGAATATGCTTAGTTACACGTTTCATTTCTTCATAACCCAAAAGCAAACTAAGTTCATTATGATGTGCAAGGGAAATCAAGTCATCACAATTTTTGGACACGATTCGATCATGAAACAGTTTGCATCGGAGATTTAAATGACCACGTTCATTGCAAAGTTCACAAGTATGGCAAAGAAATTTTAAATTTTCAGCACAAACATCTAGCCTTTCTTGCAACCATTTGGTTTCTAAATACTTATGCCTCTTGCAAAATCTATCTTCCCTTTTTGGTGTGTACTTGCAAACTCTATGCACTCCACAAAAGTTGACATGCTTATAAGAGACATTTTCATCATGACTAGTGCAATCATCATTAGTACTATGGATATTCAAAGAGTTCATACTAACAACATTGCAATCATGCTCATCATTCAAAGATTTAGTGCCAAACATTTTATAGACTTCTTCTTCTAGCACTTGAGCACATTTTTCCTTTCCATCATTTTCATGAAAGATATTAAAAAGATGAAGCGTATGAGGCAAACTCAATTCCATTTTTGTAGTTTTCATTTATAAACTAAACTAGTGATAAAACAAGAAACTCAAATATTCGATTGCAGTATCTAAAGATATACCTTCAAGCACTCACCTCCCCAGCAACGGCGCCAGAAAAGAGCTTGATGTCTACTACGCAACCTTCTCCATGTAGACGTTATTGGGCCTCCAAGTGCAGATGTTTGTAGGACAGTAGAAAATTTCCCTCAAGTGGACGACCTAAGGTTTATCGATCCGTGGGAGGCGTAGGATGAAGATGGTCTCTCTCAAACAACCCTGCAACCAAATAAAAAAGAGTCTCTTGTGTCCCCAACACACCCAATACAATGGTAAATTGTATAGGTGCACTAGTTCGGCAAAGAGATGGTGATACAAGTGCAATATGGATGACTAATGATAAAAGTGAGCGTAAACAGTATTGCAATGCTAGGAAACAAGGCCTAGGGTTCATACTTTCACTAGTGCAAGTTCTCTCAACAATAATAACATAATTGGATCATATAACTATCCCTCAACATGCAACAAAGAGTCACTCCAAAGTCACTAATAGCGGAGAACAAACGAAAAGATTATTGTAGGGTACGAAACCACCTCAAAGTTATCCTTTCTGATAGATCTATTCAAGAGTCTGTAGTAAAATAACATGAAGCTATTCTTTCCGTTCGATCTATCATAGAGTTCGTACTAGAATAACACCTTAAGACGCACATCAACCAAAACCCTAATGTCACATCAAGTATCCGTGGGCATGATTATACGAAATGCATCACACAATCTCAAATTCAACTATTCAACCAACACAAGGTACTTCAAAGAGTGCCCCAAAGTTTCTACCAGAGAGTCAAGACGAAAACGTGTGCCAACCCCTATGCATAAGTTCATTGAACCCGCAAGTTGATCACCAAAACATACATCAAGTAGATCACGTGAATATCCCATTGTCACCACAGATAAGCACGGCAAGACATACTCAATCCGAGAAGATAACTTCAAAGGGAAACTCAATCCATTACAAGAGAGTAGAGGGGGAGAAATATCATAAGATCCAACTATAATAGCAAAGGTCGTGATACATCAAGATGCTATCACCTCAAGAACATGAGAGAGAGAGAGAGAGAGATCAAACACATAGCTACTGGTACATACCCTCAGCCCCGAGGGTGAACTACTCCCTCCTCATCATGGAGAGCGCCGGGATGATGAAGATGGCCACCGGTGATGGATTCCCCCTCCGGCAGGGTGCCGGAACGGGCTCCCGAGAGGTTTTTGGTGGCTACAGAGGCTTGCGGTGGCGGAACTCCCGATCTATTGTGCTCCCGGATGTTTTTAGGGTATATGGATATATATAAGCGAAAGAGGTCGGTCAGGGGAGCCACAAGGGGCCCATGAGGGTGGGGGCGCGCCCAGGGGGGTAGGGCGTGCCTCCCTGCCTCATGGCTTCCTCATTGCTTCCCTGACATCTACTCCAAGTCTCCTGGATTGCTTCCGTTTCAAAAATAACTCTCCCGAAGGTTTCATTCTGTTTGGACTCCGTTTGATATTCCTTTTCTGCAAAACACTGAAATAGGCAAAAAACAGTAGTCCGTTTTTGTTGTTGTCCAGTGCTAGGGTTAAAAATTTAAATGAAATTTCGCATATTTCTGTGGGTTCCAAACTGATTTTAATATCAAAATGTCGAGCCAGATTTAAAGTACTTTGAAGATATGTTTAAATTAGGTTACAGCCCAGTGAAATAGGAATCTGAAAATGTGAAAAATTTAGAAATTATAAAGTAATTGTCAATTTGTCATCTATTTTTATATTTACAACCCATTTCATATTATTTTCAAGATTTGCAGGCGTCTTGCAAGAGTTGCAGCCCATCAGGGCGTAGAAAAATAAGTAGGCCTGGATTGGGTATTCTTCAGAAAAAATAAACCGGGCTCATTTTCAAGAAAAATAGATGGGCTGGTCATATGGTGAACATAAAATATAAGCCTGGGCTAGACGGGCCACAACCCAGTTGAAACCCTGCTCCATCTCACTAATAACAAAAAAATACTGCTTGAGCATCTACGTCCCAGGTGTCAGCCGATCTTGTGTTGTTCTCTTGTAAATTGACTATATACGCTCACAATGTCGTGGATCCCAGATGTCAGGAAACCACTTGGAGGAAGCATTTTCTTTTTCCATATGCTGACATGGTGGGCCCCTACTGTCATCCTCTCCACATACTTCTACCGATTCCTGTTGTTTGTTGACCATGTTGACAATGCAAGAGGGCGGCGTCGCGCCGAGCGCACTAAAGCGTGCAAAGGACGACGGCGAGGCCTCGGACGTCGGCGTTAATGATTTAGGAGACGTTGGGGCGGTGATGCGTGCGCTGAGGCGCAGCCAGCCGTGGGAGGCGAAAGCAGGCGGCCCCGCTGGCGCTGGTTTGGTTTTGGCGGCTGGAGGAAGATAGGACTGAAGAAACACGACAGACTGTAAAAGCAGCAGGAGTACTTAACAACCTTAACTGAAACCAGCAGGGGCACTTAACAACCATAGTTGAAAGCAGTATGAGTACTTATACAGGTTCAACCGTACAAAGCATGCCTCGAACAGGGCTACTTTGCCTACAGTTAACCAAGGGTGAGGCCGCCAAGCCCCAGGACAAGGCCCAGATGCCACCGCGCGCATCCACAACCTTCTGAAAGAGGCTTCATGTCGCAATGTGGTCAATAAACAGGATATTTGCTTTAGAGCCATGGAAAAGCAGGAACATAATCTTCTGTCCTATTCTCCAAGATGGACGGGCCTTCATTATTTGAGACCGCCCATGAATAAGTATCTTTTCACCTCCAAGGGGAATGGAGTAGGTCGACATAAACATCATGTTGTGACCAAGCGCAAGTTTGACCTAACCATGGTCAGGCATCTGTATAGGAACAATAGAACTGGGCAGTTCTGTTTCAAGAAGATCACAACTGTAAAACTATGTATAGGCAATAGCTTATGAACAACATATATAACGAAAAACAGCTCGTACCATAAGTTTCTCAACACAGTTGGACCTGTTCAATGAGTGCAGCAGTGGCACACATATCCCACGTGGCCTTCCACCATTGAAACACCCCACAAGGACCTCAAGATGATCAATAAAGTGTAGGAACTTGTGGATGTCATCCTAGTCAACTTCAGTGCCATCAGTAATAGCCGAGTTCTTATAGAATAACAAACGAGCAACCTGCTTAACTCTGGAAAAACCTACATGTGCCACCAATTATAAGAAAATATTAGTTAGAAGTAGCATCTTCGTGAGAGATTCATTGCTACTTCTAAAGTTAAATTGTGATTAGTTGGAAAGAATAGGTGGATTAAGAAGTAATCGAGGCAACAAGCGAGAACCAGATACAAAACTAACATGGATGAACAATTGGAACGACATCGGGGTGGAAGATCGCAGTGAACATGAGACCAGGTTCTGCTATTTCCATCAACATTCGTGCGCCAACTTTCAGTCTGTAACACTTGAGAAAGTTTATCCAAGTTCGGCCATAAAAAAGCAGTGATATTCTTGGTTCATGAACCCAACTCGGAACTTATATCCATGGCTTGTCTTCATTGTGACCATTAAACTGGTGTATTCAGTTATGGCAAGGCCGAGCATCTTGAGTACATGTGTTCTAGCGGCGCAAGTAATGCACTACAGGAAAAATAATATGAGAACACAATGTATTCCCTATCCAAATCTAGAAATAATTTCCTCCTTCATGTCAGTGTTGACCATCGTACTAGTACCTTTTATCCAAATACAGCAATCCAAATTTCCAAATTTTTCGAGGGCATGTTCAAAAAAACCCCACCCTCCCGGATAGGAAATAAGATTCTAGGAACATATTGTGCGTGTTTTAAAACCCTGTGTTAGGATGAGAAGGAACAAGTGTGGCCTCTCGCCGAGGGCATAGGAACCTATAGGGTCCTCGCACTTTGGGCACTGCAAATGAAACACACTAGATTCAGTAGGAAGAAAAATGCATCAACGGTAGCGGCTGCCATCCTAGGATTACCCGCGACCAAGGGACTTGGATTTATCGAGGATGGATGAAGAATTCGTACCTGGTTCCCCATGAGAAAACCCCATGCAATCGCCGAGAGGGGTTTTCTCTGAACAAGCAGAGAGGGAGAGGGGGATTCAGGCCTAGTGAAATATTGCCGCTTCGTCCGTCCAGCTTACTGCAAAAGCTGGAAAGGTGGGGGGTTTTGTGATTTGATGGCTCATTGGGCATTACTGTGGCGCTACGACCGGGGTGTGTCTACCGTGCAGTTATGCACTCTAATTTGGTGCATATGGCACGTGGACCCTGTTGCCGTATGCCCCACATATCAGCGAAAGGAAGTAGAAAGACATGAGTAACTAGTTACACATAAATATAATTTTGACAGAGAATTACTCCCTCTGTAAAGAAATATAAAAATATTTTATATCACAACTTTATACATAAGAAAAATCAAGTGGAATATATATAACATATATAATTATAAAAAACAGAGTTTTTTTAACACAGTATAGACGAGTTGGTGATGATGGTGTGCCTGCCATCCTGCAATATAGGCTGTCCGGTTTATATCTGACGGATAGGAAGGAAACTATGGCAATTTTGCAAAAAGGTACCCACACACCTCTCCACATTTGCAAATAAAGCCTTCCCTCATACATCCTTTTCTCTCACAAGATAAAATACTCATACAAATGCATCTTGATGTTACGTGCAACGCACGGGCATTATGGGGGTTCAGCTAAGAATATAATACTCAGACCGGCTCACGGTTCTGGACTTTGAGCCACAATCCAGTGGGCCTGCATGTTTGGGGGCCCATGTGTTCTACCTCAGCGCTTTTCATATTGCAAGCAATCAGTACGGCACTGGTTTTAGATGTTGTCGCAAGGTGAATACACAAAACTGAATAAAGCACGACAGCTGTTGGAATGAAATCGAACGACAGTTCCTAACCAGCAATCAGAGTTGCGATTATATCAACGATATACCATGTGATAAATAATATTGTCGTGCTACTTATACACACAGGACACTTGTTTCACCATGCCAGATTATTACATCAAAATCTCTCGGAGGATAGATCAGTTCGGCAGTTGCGTGCTGATACTGAAGAATTTCAAAGTTGATTTGGACCAGCTCTCCTTGCCGAGAAAGTTCGATTTTGACAATCCCCTACCGTAAGATATGATTTAATTTGAACCTTGACCATCCTTTAGCATCAATCATCATGCGACCATCCTTTGTACTTATGGTATAGTGAGCAGGTTCATTCACACCAAGGCCACGCATTGTAAGAGAAATTTGGCCACGGTCGCCTGGATTGTTGAACAACTCCCTCGTTGCTCTAGGAATTCTCGAAGACATACACAAACAGTTAGATCAACACAGTGAATCATGTGAAACAACATGGAAAGAAAAAATAACGAAGCACTTGGGCGGCCAATGCTTACCAAGAAGGTGGACATGTCGGTTTTTGTAAGGACTTTGGTATATGAAATGTGAACTGTAGCCCAGTCTATTGCCGGTGTAACTGCTCGTTCGGTTGCCGCTGCACGGGCCGGAGCGGATGCAAGTGCAAGTGTTGGTGCAGGTGCCGAAGCCGTTGCTGGTGCCCGTGCTGGTGCGACTGGTAGTGCCGATGCTGCTGCCGGAGATGGTGTTCCTTGTAGAGCTAGTGCCGGTGTCGGAGCAGGTGCCGGTGTCGATGCCCGATCCTCCGATAGATCAGCCTGATCCGCTGACGCGGTCGGTGCCCAATCCTTAGCTGGATCAGACTAAGTTGTTGCCACTGTTAGTGCTAGAGCAATTGTCGGTGCTCGATCTGTTGCTGAAGGTGGTACCGATGTGCGAGACAGCGGCGATCGTGTCTGGTCTACTATGATCAGCTTTCTAACTTGACTAGGCTCCGTGACCGTGATCAAATTTTTTTCTTCATTTCTTTTAAACGCGATAAGGACTAATTGTGGCATGTTTGTTAAACCAAACTGTAGTTCATCATAGGGATTCAGCTTGTACTCAGACAATAGACTGATCCAATTTTTTCCAGTAATATAAGTGATGGACAGTGCCTTCGTTACTGACACGATATAAGAAGTGAAACCTGCAACAATAGCCATCGTAGAGCAAACCAAACGGTTTATTCTGTGATGAATGTCACATGGAAAAACCTGCATCGTAAAATTGTAGGAAAAGAAAGAAAACATGACATTAAATCAATAAAATTTAGACAGTAAATCAATAAGATTTACTTGATGTGACACGAGTGAATTCTTACCAGGAAATCAGTATGTTGAAGTACTAAAGAGAAGATTGATCGTCCAACTACGCGTGGCATGCAGGGCCCCCGCCTACTCCCACAAGCAGGACAGTCCAAAGGTCGTGACAAATCATATGGACCGAACATCCATGGGACTGGAAATCCTAGTGGGTGCGATAAACCCTGCAATGCATATAGATATTGGACTGTAACCATAATTGATAAACCGTCCTCACAAAAAAGATGATCTGGATACTTCAAAATATACAGACTGAATTGAGTGGATAGGCATTAACATAGACTGTTCTCAAGACTCACTACACACCAAAAGCGGCAGTACTAAACAATACAGGGTTCACAAACACAAATCAAGTACTGAACAATAGTACTTACTACAGATAAGCAAAGTTGCACTAATTAAACTCTACAGACTATTTCTTGCCACCGACCTACGGGATGAACCCCGCATAACTGACTAGGCCATAGACTTCGTGAGAGATGTCTACCTGCACCATCACCATCTCATGAACCTTGGAGAACCTAACAGAGTGGTCTTTCCACTCATAAACATGACGATGATGATAGGCTGCATCAGATTTGTCGGGAAGCTTTACAAGAACCACACCCTTCACAATCAAAGGCACGGCCGCGAAATTGTTGTGGTCAAGTACAGCCTCGAGAACACGCCTGACAACAATGCTACAGGAAAACACTAGTTCAGGACACGTGGCGACAAGGACACAACAGCTGGATAGTTTAGCAGTAGAACTCATCCTCGGGTCTTCCAGTTCACACGACATGACTTTGAGAACTTCATCTCCACCGTGTACCTGGTTCTAATTCAAACAGAAACCAAATATTTCATTACTACCTCCATTCAGAAATATAAGATGATTTTCGATATTATACTCCTATATGACTACATATACGCACTGAAATGAGTGAACAAAGACAATAGAACATGTCTTCAAAGGCATAAGAGCAGAGGGATTACTTGCAATATCCATAACACAAGTTACTGAGGCAAATATACCCTCTATCACTATACTTACATTGACAGCTACTCCCTCCGTCCCATAATATAAGAACATTTTGTATAGTACACTAGTGTTCAAAACACTCTTGTATTATGGGAAGAGGGATTGGTTTATTGTGTAGCATTCTACCTCTTATCTCCCTCGCCCACCATTTACTAAAAAAGATCAGACTATATTTAATCTTACCAAAAAGTTGAATACATAGACAATGTGAGTGCAGAAGTGTAGCCCATTGCTCTTGTCAGTACATTTTGTCCTGTAACGCTTGTACTTCCAGGGATTGGTAGTTGATTATGTAGCATCAATCTACATGTTATCTTCATTATCCTCTACCCCTTCTAGTATTATCATATCTATAATTACTCTCTACAAAATGTAGAGTACAGGCAATGATTATGAAGAAGATTATGTGCTGAAATTCTTGAGTTATCCTCCCCTTGACATGGAGAAGGGCATTATAAAGCCGGTGTTAACTGTTAATATAAATCAGTCCTTCTAAAGCCTTTATACTCAACTGTTGTTTAATTTTCTCATACTCCCTATCGTTTATTGCTATTTAGTTTGTTGTTTCTATCAAAATGCATGTTCGCAAGAACCATAAGTTCCAAGTTTTACTTGTAAAACCAAATTCCTTATTCATACCATGCACATTACTCAATACTCCCTATATGTATGCTTGTTTTCATGGATCTATAATCCAGTGTGTGGTGAAGCAGCCCATGTTTGCACCTTGTCATCTCCTGTTTTATCATACTAATGTGGCTGATGATATGAACAACATGCCATGCACATTAACCAAAATAGATACAATGATTGTCTTTGCCCTTCATCTATGCTTGTTATATTGACTTGGTAATCCAGTAGTGTGGTGAACCTCCCCGCATTATGAATAATGCCAAATTATGCTATTGATATTTTGAACTTACTCTTTATTTTATAATTTGAAATTGGATGGAACTGACAGCACAGTTATCATCTTTGTTTATACATGTGCAAAACCTATCATCTCTTTGCTTGTTTCAGGGTGATATGTGATACGTCTCCAACGTATCTACTTTTCCAAACACTTTTGCCCTTGTTTTGGACTCTAACTTGCATGATTTGAATGAAACTAACCTGGACTGACGCTATTTTCAGCAGAACTGCCATGATGTTGTTTATTGTGCAGAAAACAAAAATTCACGGAATGACCTGAAAATCCATGGAGATAAGTTTTGGAAAATATAAAAAATACTGGCGAAAGAATCAAGGCCAGGGGGCCCACACTCTGTCCACGAGGGTGGGGGGCGCACCCCCCTATCTCATGGGCCCCCTGATGCTCCACCGACCTCAACTCCAACTCCATATGTTCCGTTTCGCGGAGAAAAAATCAGAGAGAAAGTTTCATCGCGTTTTACTATACGGAGCCGCCGCCAAGCCCTAATCTCTCTCGGGAGGGCTGATCTGGAGTCCGTTCGGGGCTCCGGAGAGGGGGATTCGTCGTCGTCGTCATCATCAACAATCCTCCATCACCAATTTCATGATGCTCACTGCCGTGCGTGAGTAATTCCATCGTAGGCTTGCTGGATGGTGATGGGTTGGATGCGATTTCGCATGTAATCAAGTTAGTTTTGTTAGGGTTTGATCCCTAGTATCCACTATGTTCTGAGATTGATGTTGCTATGACTTTGCTATGCTTAATGCTTGTCACTAGGGCCCGAGTGCCATGATTTCAGATCTGAACCTATTATGTTTTCATGAATATATGTGTGTTCTTGATCCTATCTTGCAAGTCTATAGTCACCTATTATGTGTTATGATCCAACAACCCCGAAGTGACAATAATCGGGATACTTCTCGGTGATGACCATAGTTTGAGGAGTTCATGTGTTCACTATGTGCTAATGCTTTGTTCTAGTTCTCTATTAAAAGGAGGCCTTAATATCCCTTAGTTTCCACTAGGACCCTGCTGCCACGGGAGGGTAGGACAAAAGATGTCATGCAAGTTCTTTTCCATAAGCACGTATGACTATATTCAGAATACATGCCTACATTACATTGATGAACTGGAGCTAGTTCTGTGTCACCCTATGTTATAGCAATTACATGAGGAATCGCATCCGACATAATCATCCATCACTGATCCAATGCCTATGAGCTTTTCACATATTGTGCTTCGCTTATTTACTTTTCCGTTGCTACTGTTACAATTCCTACAAAACTATTATCTTTACTTTTGTTACTGTTACCATTACTATCATACTACTTTGCTACTAAATACTTTGCTGCAGATACTAAGTTATCGAGGTGTGTTTGAATTGACAACTCAACTGCTAATACTTGAGAATATTCTTTGGCTCCCCTTGTGTCGAATCAATAAATTTGGGTTGAATACTCTACCCTCGAAAGCTGTTGCGATCCCCTACACTTGTGGGTTATCAAGACTAATTGTTGGCACCGTTGCCAAGGAGCATAGCTCTATTCTTTGAGTCACTTGGCATTTATATCTGTTGATCACTATGAGGAACTTGAAAGACGAAAGAACTAAGATTTTGCCCTCAACTACGAGGGGAGGTAAAGAACTGCCATATAGCTCTGCACTAGATTCTCCTTCTGTTATTAGTAAGCTTGCGACACCTAAACCTACCACTTCTATGAATTCTGATATGTCACATGTTATTGATGATGCCACTTTTGTTATGCATGATACTTATGATGAAACTACTTCTGTGCATGATACTACTTTGCCATTAGGTGAATTTCTTGATGAACAACTTGCTAGGGTTAGAGAGAATGAAATTATTGAAGATGCTATTATTGATGATAGTGATGATGAGAGTTCTCCCCCTGATTATGAATTACCTGTTTTTCCTGAGGGTTATGTTATGAATGAGGAAGCTGCTAGAGCTATCTTTGCTTGCAAAGATAGATATGATCTTAAAAAATTATTAGCTAAATGGAAGCAACAATCTCTTAATGCTAGAATGAAACTTGACCCTGCTTTTGCTACTTCACCTATCTGTGTTACCGATAAGGACTATGAATTCTCTGTTGATCCTGAAATAATTACTTTGGTTGAATCTGATCCTTTTTATGGCCTTGAATCTGAAACTATTATGGCACATCTTACCAAGTTGAATGATATAGCCAACCTGTTTACTAATGATGAGCAGTCTCGCTATTATTATATCCTTAAGATATTTCCATTCTCATTAAAGGGTGATGCTAAGACTTGGTTTAATTCTCTTGATCATGGTTGTGTGCGTAGTCCCCAGGATATGATTTATTACTTCTTTGCTAAATATTTTCCTGCTCATAAGAAACAAGCTGCCTTGCGAGAAATATATAATTTTGTGCAAATCAAAGAAGAGAGTCTCCCACAAGCTTGGGGGAGGCTTCTCCGATTACTTCATGCTTAGCCTGATCATCCTCTTAAGAAAAATGAAATACTTGATATCTTTTATAATGGACTAACCGATGCTTCCAAGGACTACTTGGATAGTTGTGCTGCTTGTGTTTTCAGGGTAAGAACAGTCGACCAAGCTGAATTACCATTGAATAATATGTTGACTAATGAAAACAATTGGACTCCTCCTGAGCCAATTCCTGAGGCAATTCCTGAGCCAATTGAGCCAACTCCTGAGCCTATTCCTAAACCCACTTCGAAGAAGAGGGGCGTTCTATATCTCAGTCCTGAAGATATGCAAGAGGCGAAGAAATCAATGAAAGAAAAATGTATTAAAGCTGAAGATGTTAAGAATTTACCACCTATTGAAGTAATACATGGTCTTAATATACCGCCTGTTGAAGAAACACATTGTCTTGATAACCCGACACAGGTAGTAAAGGTAAATTCTCTCTATAGATATGATAAAGTTGACATCCCGTCTACTAAATTTCATAGCCCATACTTAGATGAATTCGATGACTTTATGGCTAGACAAGAAAGTTTTAATGCTTATGTTGGTAGAGAATTAAAGAATAATGCTTTCGAGATGGGACGCTTGAGTGATTATATGGCTAGAGTTAAAGGTGAACTTAAACTCATTAGCAAATATGCTTCTATGGTTACCACTCAAGTTGAGCAAGTACTTAAAGCTCAAAGTGATTTGCTTGATGAATTAAATAATAAACACGACTTTGCTGTTAGAGTGGCTACTAGAACTGGTAGAATGACTGAGGAACCTTTGTATACTGAAGGCCACCCTAAGAGAATCGAGCAGGATTCTCAGAGAAAAAATTTAGAAGCACCTAGTTCTTCTAAAAAGAAGAAAAAGAAAAACGATAGGACTTTGCATGCTTCTAGTGAACCGGTTGTAGACACACCTGTGAATCCCAATGATATTTCTATTTCTGATGCTGAAACACAATCAGGTGATGAACATGAACCTAGTGATAATGTTAATGATAATGTTCATGTTGATGCTCAACCTAGCAAAGATAATGAAGTAGAGATTGAACCTGCTGTTGATCTTGATAACCCACAATCAAAGAATCAACGTTATGATAAGAGAGATTTTGTTGCTAGGAAGCACGGTAGGGAAAGATAACCATGGGTTCAGAAACCCATGCCCTTTCCTCCTAAACCATCCAAGACAAAGGATGATGAGGATTTTGAGCGCTTTGCTGAAATGATTAGACCTATCTTCTTACGTATGCGCTTAACTGATATGCTTAAAGTAAATCCGTATGCTAAGTATATGAAGGATATCATTACAAATAAAAGAAAGATACCGGAAGCTGAAATTTCCACCATGCTTGCTAATTATACTTTTAAGGGTGGAATACCTAAGAAACTTGGAGACCCCGGGGTACCAACTATACCATGCTCCATTAAAAGAAACTATGTTAAAACTGCTTTATGTGATCTTGGAGCCGGTGTTTTTGTTATGCCTGTTTCTTTATATAGTAGACTTGAATTGAATAAGTTGACACCTACTGAAATATCTTTGCAAATCACCGATAAATCAACTGTTATACCTGTCGGTATTTGTGAGGATGTGCTTGTTGTGGTTGCAAATGTCACTATCTTAACGAACTTTGTTATTCTTGATATTCCCGAGGACGATAGTATGTCAATTATCCTTTGTAGACCCTTTTTTAATACTGCAGGGGCTGTTATTGATTGCAATGAAGGCAATGTCACTATTCATGTTAATGGTAATGAGCATACGGTACACTTTCAGAGGAAACAACCTCAAGTTCATAGCATCAGTTCTATTGGAAAAAGTCCAACTATCATTATTGGAGGTTTTGAATTTCCTCTTCCTACTGTCAAGAAAAAGTATGATATTCTTATTGTTGGGAATGTTCATATCCCCGTTGAGGTAACCTAGTGTTATTCGAAATTTCTCCGGTTCCGTGTTATTCAGAATGAGTTTGTTAACAAGACTTGATCAACCTTGTTAGTGGATTCATTTTGATGATCATGAGATGGATGAAACTAGCAGGCACAACCTTCTAAACCCTCTTTTTACTTTCTGTTATTTAGATTAAATAAAGCAAAAATAGTATTATCTGTCTGTTTTCTGAATTATCCGTGCAATAAAAAAAATCCCGAAAATAAAAGTGATCCAAATGCCCTGCAAATTTAGTATGATTTTTTATGGAATATTTGAGGATTTGAGGCACTGAAAACACTGCAGGAGGGGAAAGCACCTGGCCACGAGGTTGGAGGGCGCGCCCACACCCCCTGGGCGCGCCCCCTGTCTCGTGGGCCCAGGGTGGCCCCCCTCCACTTATTCCTGCACCCACACACTCCATCTTCTTCCCAAAAAAATCCCCATCCAGCTCAAGCACGAGTTCTAGCTCATTTTGCTGCGGTTTTCGATCTCCTTGCTCAAACTTCCATTAACAAAACTGCTTTGGGAGATTGTTGCTTGGTATGTGACTCCTCCATTGATCCAATTAGTTTTGGTTCTAGTGCTTTATTCATTGCAAAATTTTGTTGTATAGGTGACCCTGTTCTTGAGCTTGCATGTCAAATTTATGAGGTCCCAAGTAATTCTAATGCATGATATAGGCTCTAGGCACTTATGGGAGTAGTTGCTACCAATCTTGGTTAGTTTTATTTACTTTTATTTTGAAGTTACTAAAAATTTCAGAAATTTTCAGAAAATGATAAGGAGATTTTTGAGGGGCTCTTCTAGCCAAGGCTCCCAGGAAAAACAAGCTAAAGAGAAGGAAAAGGCCAAGTATAATCTTCCTCGCGTAGCGGAAGTACGACCGTGTGAATGGCCCTGTGATAATTTCTTGAGAGAAGCCGGGATTTATGAAGACTTTTATTCTTTGATTGAAAATGCAGTCCTCACCGACTTCCTCCACGACTGGATCGATCAGTAACTCTTACTCACCAATACTTTCGTGCAGAACTTTTATTACTATCCTAAGAAATCACCTCCAGAGGTATCATTTTATTTATATGGAAATGTCTTTACATAATTTTTGCGTGGTATGTAGAATACCCTTTGATGGTAAATTAGATGAACCACATCGTAAAGATGTGAATGGCTTTGTTAACAACATTACTGTAGGGGATCCAAAGAAGGGTTTCGATGCGAGAATCTCTAGCATACACTTTCTTGTTTTACGCTACTTTGCCTTATTTGCTAGTCGATGCTTAATTGGTCATGGAAATAGTGGAAACTTCAATGTTCCTAATATTATTATTCTATTCCATGCCTTGTTTGGAGATAATAGTTTTAGTATGGGTGTCGTTATTGCTAAGCGGCTAAGCCTGAACCGTACAAAAGGCCCCATTTTTTGAGGTATCTATGTTGCACGTCTAGCTAACCATTTTGAGATACCTATTAGGCATCATGAGAAAGAGGAGACAATATTGCCTCCTTACCTTTTAGATTACAGGAGCATGGTAGCGCATGAGTTTATTGTTCACAATGATGATAAGATGCTCCTGTATAACTTGAGATTTAATAAGAAACACAATGAGACTATTATCATGCATGTGCCTCTGTTGTTTGATTTGACTGCAGTTAATTACCTCGTCATGCCGGAAGCGGTGTACGCTCCTCGAGGCCAAGCATCCGCTCCAGAGCTTGAGCCGGAACCTCCACTGGACCCTTATCGTTCATCATCTTACCAGTGGGATCCGGAGGAGATGGCCAGCCAGTGGTATCCTGATTACACCCCTTAGTACACCGGGGAGAGTAGTCGCGGTCCTTGGCAATAGACCAACTTAGGCCAAAAGCCTAAGCTTGGGGGAGTACGTATTTCTCACCGACTTTACATTTATGTTCACACAATATTCTATTTGTCGGTGCTCATACTCTTTCATTGTATTATCCATGCTAGTTGAATTTTCTTTTTCTAGCTTTCTTCTTGTGTGTTTGATAAACCTTAAGAAAACCAAAAAAATAGTTAGTTTAATTTCCTTACTTGTAGTAGCAATTAAATGAAAACCCAAAAAGATTTCTTGTTCCTCTTTTACTTGTTGGGAGCTTTCTCATGTAAATAGTTTTATTTTCTTTTCTTTCCTTTGGGGGTCGAGAGTAGAAGACCATATTGAAAATGTTTAGTGGCTCTCATATGCATGATTGTTGATTTAACTTAGAGCCCATATTACTTTGTCTTCTCTCTTGAGTTGAATGCTTGCAGATTCCAGCTTAGTCCAATGCACGTGCCCTATTATTATTATACACACCGTTCGGTCGTGCAAGTGAAAGGCAATAATGATGTTATATGATGGACTGATTGAGATGAGAAAAGGTGGTATGAACTCGACCTCTCTTGTTTTTGTAAATATGATGAGTTCATCGTTCCTGATTCAGCTTATTATGAAGTAAACATATTTGCAATGACATTTAGAGATTATAGTTGCTTGTGCCATGCTTGATTAGCTATGAGTTATAATGGTTTACCTTGCGTGCCAAGATGCTATTAAAATGATTGTGATGTGGTATGATGGGATGGTATCCTCCTTTGAATGAATTGAGTGACTCGACTTGGCACATGTTCACGCATGTAGTTGAAACAAATCAACATAGCCTTCACGATATTTATGTTCATGGTGGATTATATCCTACTCATGCTTGCACTCGGTGTAAATTAATTTTATGCATGTTCATGACTGTTGTCGCTCTCTCAGTTGGTCGCTTCCCAGTCTTTTGCTAGCCTTCATGTGTACTAAGCGGGAATACTGCTTGTGCACCCAAACTCCTTAAACCTTAAAGTTGTTCCATATGAGTCCACCATACCTTCCTATATGCGGTATCTACCTGCCATCCCAAGTAAATTTGTATGTGCCAAACTCCAAACCTTCAAATGAAATTATGTTTTGTATGCTCGAGCAGCTCATGTTTCAACTAGGGTTGTCTGTATCTTCCATGCTAGGTGGGTTATTCGCAAGAGGAGTGGACTCCGTTCCTCATTCACGAGAAAGGGCCGGTAACCGGGATGCCCAGTCCCATGATCCAAAAAGATCAAAGCAAATCAATATAATTAAATAAAACTCCCCCAGGGCTTTTGTTAGTTGGAGGCGCTCGTTGTTTCAAGCAAGCCATGGATTGATGCTTGTTGGTGGTGGGGGAGTATAAAATTTTACCATTCTGTTTGGGAACTGCCTATAATGCATGTAGTATGGAAGATATCGCCATCTTATAGTTGTTGTGTTTATAGTGAAAGTATGCCGCTCAAAATGTTATTCATCTCTATTTTAAAATCGAGCTCTGGCACCTCTACAAATCCCTGCTTCCCTCTGCGAAGGGCCTATCTATTTACTTTTATGTTGGATCATCATCCTCTTATTAAAAAGCACCCGCTGGAGAGCGCACTGTCATTTACATTCATTACTATTGGTTTATATTGGGTATGACTTGACTGGATCTCTTTTACCATGGATTACAATGTTTAGTCAGTCCTTGATCTTTAAAGGTGCTCTGCATTTATGTTTTGCGGTCTCATAAAGGGCTAGCGAGATACCATTTTGTTATATCATATTATGATTGTTTTGGGAAAGTGTTGTCATCCGAGTTTTATTATTATTTCTCGCACTACAAAAAAATACACTTTCGTGATGATACGTGTTTGTCATAGTAGGTTGTGTTTTTTGTCATGCATGTACATCCATGACAAATTTATGACAGAATCAAGATAGTCATACCTGTGCTGTCGTAGAAGTGTTCCATGACATTACCAAAATTATCATCATGAAAGTGTCCACTTCCATGACGATAAATCACGCGTCACAGAAGTGCTTTCGTCAAGGGTGACCAACTGGCATCCACTGTAACGGAATGCCGTTAAGCTATCGGGTCGGGTTTCAGATCCGATAACCCGTTAACAGCCCCGACCAATGGGGATTTTCCACGTGTAAAATCATCATTAGCTGGAGGAAACACATGTCAGCTCATCGTTGGGACAGATGTCATCCACTCATTAGACAGAAGTCGCCTATGATACGTTGACACATGGCACGGCCCAACAGAGGCCCATTCCTGTGAAAAGGTCGGCCCGTTTGACTTGGTCAAAAGGTGGCGGGCCAGCCCATGGAAAGCCTGTTAACGGCCTGTTCGCATATAACCCATTTACAGCTCGCTAACCCAAGGCCCGTTACGCCCTATCCGAATTAGGCCCATTAGCGTCATCTGGGCCATCCAATATGATTCCAGCCCGTTTTCACTTCTGGCCCATGTATGGCCCATGACGTCTTTCGGCCCATATGAGGCCCCATGTAACTCTTGGCCTATTAACGGCCCGCGGTGAAACTGGCGTGTAAGGAACAGTGTATCACTTTACACCCATTAATGGCCTGTGGTGAAACTGGCCCATAATGAACAGTGCATCACTTTATACCCATTAACGGCCCGTTATTCCGTTGGGTCGTTTCTAGCCCATGTTATCTTTCGGCCTTCTCAGAACCCAATTATTCTTGGGCTCATTTCTAGCATTGGTTTACTTACGGTCCGTTACTGTCATTTTCTGCTTGTGGGCCAAATTCAGCCCATGGTTACAGTCGGCCCGTTTGTGGTCCGTTAATACGTTGGGCCATTTTCATAGCGTCATCAAATACGGCCTATTAACGATGGCCCGTTATGTTCGGCCCATGAACGGATGATTCCAACTCTAGCCCGTTTACGGCCATAATGCGGCCTGTTATTGGCCCATGTTTGGCCAATCATACGGCCCGTATAAGGCCCATTGTTTCTATGGCCCGTAGAAGGCCCATTGATGATACGGCCCGTAGAAGGCCCATTGTTTCTACGGCCCGTAGAAGGCCTACTATTTCTACGGCCCGTAGAAGGCCCACTGTTTCTATGGCCCGTAGGAGGCCCAGTGTCACTACAGTAAATATTAGCCCATGGTTATTGTGGCCTAGTTTAAAAAATAGGTTATTGCAGCCACAAGCAAACCACGGAAAAAGAACTGCACTGACTACAAGCAAACAAATAAACAAGACAACAAGGAAATAAATAAGCAAGCAACTTATGCTAGGCTATCACGGCTATTACACATATTACATCCACTGGGCATCAAAGTTCGCCACCAGTGAAAATATAGGGAACAAAGCAGCATATAAACACCGCAGCGAAACAAGTCCAGAACTGAAACCACTTCAGTAGAGTTCAAGAAATAATATCCTGGGTACCCATAATGCTGGCAAGATGCTTAGCAAGCTTATTAACTTTCTCTTGTTTGGCGCTTAAATCCTCCAGCGCTTGCTGTTACACAAGAAAGTACGCATCTGAATTCTGCAGGGACTTCCTCAGTCCTTCGGCTTCTTGCCGCAGCACAGCTGACTGATGCCTTTCAGCTTGTAGCTGAGACTGAAGAAGCCGAAGTGATTCAGGCAGCGAGTTCGAAGAGCTGTGCCAGCGGTACTGGCCAGTAACTCGAACACAACATCAACGCAAGACTGTGGGGTTTTCTCACTGTCTACAAGATCGTTTTTATCAACTTTCTTGGAGACCAATAGGGTTGTCTCACTATCTTGAACCTTATCTGCATTACTTTCTCTACCATTGCATAGTGGGGTGCTCTTCTCCAATATTCTGTTTGCATACTACAAGAGAAACAAGCAGACACATCACATGTTTAGCTTGTAGTATACGAAACTCATTTTGGTAAACCGGTTCACTAGTAAGGTGGACAGGATAACAGCATGAAACAAACATATATCTATGTACTATGGTCACTGTATTGTCCATACCATTCTAGTTTATGTTCCCTAATCAAGATAGAGACACAGTTCAACTCATATATTTTTAAGACACAGCAGCATAGACAGAATATAAGTATGAGAAACTACATAGCATTGGTAGCACTTGTGAAGTGCATCACATGACAATATAACTGTTTATACAACTTAAACTGAAATCAACATAGAGCAAGAAGTTAGAACAGCAATCCAGTTAAAGAAATAGGTTTAAAACATACCTGTTGCGCCATTGGAGTTTCAATTGGATCCTTCAAATTCGAAAGTAGTTGGTATGAGTAAATACAGTGATGCAACAGCAAAGGAGTATGGACCATAGCTACAGAATCTGACCTGAGAACAGTTGCTCTTCTGCTTTAAACGTGGAGTTTGGGTTAGCTGTGGTGGTCTTCGTGCTTTGGGCACTGCAGTAGCTATACAAACTGCTCGTGTGGGGGTACTCTGTGGTGGACATGGTGCTTTGTCAACTATAAGTGGGTTACTATCCGCTGGGGTTGCGGTTAGATGTGTTGTAGCTGGTTCTCTGCCCAACGGTGTAAGTGTGCAATTTGGAAGAGTCTCGATTATGTGCAGTGGGGCTAGTTTGTGGGCCAGTACAACCATGGTTCTATCTGCATCGACGGGTAGCACTATCTTTTGTGAAAAAAGGGTTTTTGCTCCCTTAGATACTGCCATCACCCCCTCCAATGCAAATGGCTGATAAACAAGAAAAAGAAATTGAATGTACAGACATTGTATGATAGACATATGTGGTAATTCACATATATGTTGTTTAACCAAATAGGACAGCATGACACAATTTCACATATATGATGCTTAACTAAACAGGATAGCATGACACAGTTTCAGATATATGATGGATAACTTAACAGGATATAATGGCATAATTCAACATATGATGAGTACCTAAACAGGATGACATGACAAAACTATATGATGTCTTTCTAAAATAGGTTTGGATGAAATAATTCACATACATGTTGTCTAAGTATACAGGATGGCATGATATAATTGACATAATTGATTCATATACCAAGCAGCTGGCACTCGCATGTATGATCTCTAAACTAAGTAGATAGAATTCAATATTGTGCATATGATGTCTAAACTAAGCAATGCAAGACACCATATGCATCATATGAGAAATACAAACATTGCAACTTAGAGCATACATCTCAGGTGGGATATAGGACTGGTCATCTATCTCTGAATCTCCTCTGAGGAGCTCCCTATAACCATCGAGATATATGCTTCAACAGGTACCATTGCCTGCTCTGAAGACCTTGTTTTCACTCCAGATTTTTCCATAACCAGCTCAAATGGCTGATACACATGAAGAGTAGTTCAATATACACAGATTGTCGACAAATGGAATATGTAATGAAAAAAAATATGGCATGAGATAATTCACATATATGATGCCTGGCTCCATGGCGGTGCATAATTCACATATATGATAACTGGCTGAAAAACATGGCATTGCATAATTCACATATCTGATATAGAAAGCAAACAAGAGGCATTCACACAAAGCATGTCTAATCTAAGCCGATGGCATGGCAATGCAAGACACCATATGCATGATATGAGCAATAT